>NW_024502569.1:6202347-6324887 GCF_017590055.1 Onychostruthus taczanowskii | reverse complement strand
GGTATCTTTTTATTCATAACAAAAGCCCAAGCATATGTCCTAAACATGAAAGCATATTGAGGACATATGACTTGTTAGTCATATACTAGGACAGGAGTACCTGTAGCCAAACAAGCACTAAATAGAAAAAAGTTGGACTTGTCTCTCTGAGGAGTTTATTCAGAAAGAAAATAGGCTCATATTTAGTTAATGGTGTTCAAAAGTGTCTCTTCATGTGGACTTTCTGACAGAAGGATTTCCTTGGAAGAGCCATACTGTTAGTTTCCTCATTTCTCTTTAAAGAAGCACAGCATTGCTAGTTCTCATTATGTTTAAAAGGTTCCCTCCATTGGCATTAACACTAGACAGCAATACACAACTTTAGGTGACATTTAATTTTTTACATTAAAATGCACGCTTACAAATTTTTCAGCCTTCCTTTAATTAACACAGAATCAGAGAATGGTTAAGGGTGGAAGGGACCTCTGGAGATCAACCAGTCCAACATCCTTGCCAAGGCAGAGCCACCTACAGCAGGTTACACAGGATCATGTCCAGCTGGGTTTTTAATGTCTCCAGAGAGGGATTAATTATCTTCCTTAGTACTGTCTTTTGTCTTCCATCCAAGCCTCCACACAGGTGACAACCCCTGTTCCACATGTAGACAGACATTTAGCAGTACATGATGTGGCTGGCACAGAAACAAAGTGAATTCAGGAAGTGGGGAAACAGCAGTCAGGCAGGTATTTTTAAGATTAGATGAGTTAGGTTTTCATGACAAGGTACACGGAAAGAAAATTAAAAATAGACACCAAGCTTTATGAAATGATAAAAAGATCTTGTAAGTTAAGGAGGTATTTCTTGATTGGTCTTAGTCTGAACCTGTGCTGCTGCTCAGCAAGACAAATAGACGTTTTCAGATCAGTATTGATCTAAAACAGTGTTTCACCCCTTGCTATTTCTAAGATAAATATCTGTTTTGAAGTACAGAAGAGGATCATTCTTATGTAACTGTGCATCCAAGCACAGTCTGGTGGAAAGACCCCTAAACTGTGGTACATGTCTTCGGTCATAAGCCGTGCTAAAGTGACATGTGCTTCAGTACTGCTGACAGCAGTTTTATCCACACAGTCAGCCGAAAAAGAGTGACAAATGCCTTCAGTTCAGCTCATTGTGTCAGTAAAGAGAACTGCGCTTGACATGCCACTGCCCTACAGAAGATGGCACTAAAGATATTTAAATTCTGAGAAAGGGTAATGCTACCTCCGGAAACACAGCTTGGAGCGAGAAGGATTAAAATCTGTAGTTGTTTTCTACATAGATGAATTGAAGGACTTCAGAATTAATTCAATAATAAAGAACATGGCAATAAAAAAATGGAAGGTGTAGTTTGAGCTCATATTATAAACTAATTTTTATTACAGCACCAGTTAGTGATTTGTGTTCTGTTCTGTTTGACACTACTGCTAAGCACATCAGAGGAGGCAGCACAAGTTGTAACTGGTGTCAGGAAGTATTATTATTTCTAGTTTTGTAGGACAACACTGTGAGTTCTAATGGGTAGGGATGGAGGCACAGGAAGACTAAATATCTTGTCCTAGGTTATATGGTTCTGAGAATAGCACTGAAACTCTGGGCTGGCATTTCACCCACCAGAACCTGGTCCTTTCTGGTTCTTTCCTTTGGAAACATGGGAAGACTTCTAATACTACAACAAGAACAACAATATAAATCTGAATGTTCTGGGATATGGAACAGCAAGATACTTTCTATTCATCTTCATGGAATCCAAAGTTCCATGTAAGATGTAGCAGAAGAACTATAACTACAAGCCTAACAGGCATCTGTTAGGAGGAAGAATCAAAAAGAGAAACAGGACATGCAGACCCCTAAGAGGAATTAGGCTTGCTATCATTCTGTCATGGTGTGATGCTATTTTTTTCTCTGAAAAAAAGGCAGAAATATGAAATAAAAATATTGGTGTTTGAAACACATTGATTCCTGCCACAACAGGAATCTGATCTGAAGAAAACAAATTTAGAATGCAGAGTTCAAATAGTTCACTGCTGAGTTAGTGAGTTAAATCAATTCATACAAAAGTTGAGGAAAAATTGTGTTGGAGCAAGGAAGAAGATGGCCAGTAGCTGAGAAGCAGGGCCAGCAGAGAGGAATAGGGAGCATGGAAGGGTACAGAAGCAAAGGGAAAATAGGCAGTTAAGGTTTGTCTTTCTAGTAGCAGTCACTCAGGAAAACACAGCCAGAGGCTGTGGTTTGAAATTGCAGCATGTGTAGCAGCAAATAAACTTCATGTTGCCATTCCCTCCACCCCTTCCACCGAAGCTCTTGTTGCCCAACACCGTGGCCTACTGCCCCACGGTCTTGTCAGTGTGGAAGTTCATATGGCCTCCCTGTAATGAAGCTGAAGGAATTAATCCATCTGAAATACAATCCAGCAATGCAAAACATTTGTTTCTTCATCAGCTAAAACAATGGCCCAGCCCAGTGCTGAGCACAGCTGTGCAAACAACTGTGCTGGCTCATTGCAGGTCCTGGAGTTGGAGGCACCGTGCTGAATGGGGTGGGAGAGAGAGAGATAGACAGGATAACAATGAGCAGGAAGGAATGACATCAGTATGAATGCCCTAAACTAGTATTGCCAGTGGACAGTTCATTGTGCCAAACCACAACCAAGGCTTCTAAACAAGGATGTTCTTTCTCATTTTGTTCAGGATAAGAGCAAATACAGTGTGTTTTACCAGGAATATACCTGGGTGTCATGCATGATGAATTTGTAAAGGCCTCAAATAATTACTGCCTTCCACAGAAAGGAACAGCTCTTGCTTTAAAATAGAAAAAAACAGTATAATGTAAGGGAAAATTCCTCTACAAAATTCATACTGCTGCACGATGTGATGGTCTGCCTTTGGAATTAAAGAAATCAGTAGCACAAAATGGCATGCCATTGGTGGGAAATAATCTCCTAGCTGCAGATCAGCTTCAGTGAACTCCACCAATGTTTGCACGTACAGTGAAATGGACAGCAAAACTGAACAGTGATCAAAAGTGAGCAGTGATCTGGGTTTCAATCTTTCTCCTGTCAGGACAAATGCCTGTTTTGTGAGACACACAACCAAGGCATAAGGAGTGTTTTACTAACTGTGCTGAGAAGAAAAAAAAAATCCATCATCAATTTCACTTTTATTAATTGGAATTTTATTTACTCACAATACCACCTCATATATGTAGTTAGGTGGAACATACTATAGCACACCAATGTCTTATTACAGTTGCTAAAAGTACAAAGGACCCATGTTGACAGAGATGGTCCTGGACAAACGCTGCACTGGCAAACAAAGTTTTGGTTGCTAACAAGACTGAAAACTTAATTTCAAACATCCTGGTTTGACAAACCTTGAATGCATACCAGTATGATGTTTTTTTCAAGTGAATCACGTTATTGTGTAATGTTCCACAGATGATCTTCCACAAACTGCAGCTCTTCTTTACAAAACTGGTCTTTGCTTCAGAACAGGTCTCCCATCCAAAAGTTTTGCAAGTGCTTCATATTTCACAATAGAAGCACTTACACCTTCCTACCTTCTAAAAATGCTATTGTTAAACCATTTCTCCCAGTGATAAAGATATTATTGAATCCTAAGTATCTTCCCATGTACCTGCAGCTCCTCCCAGCTGCATACAGTTTATCCCATTTGGTGGATCCTGATGCTCTGACAATGAGTGATTAATAACTATTTTACTGCAATACACAAAAGCTTCTATCGTGGCATAGACAGAAATTATGCTTGACAAATCAGTTTTGCAATGTCTCATTCAGACTTCTATCAGATAACAGTGAGGGAATGATGTAGTCAGTTTGCTGCTCTGAGTCTTTGTGCACGTGTGTGTAGGGGAATAGACTGGGGGTTTTTAAATCTGTGCTGGACAGATTGTGGAAGCTGTTTAAACTGTATATTAAATACTCAGTCCTTGGAAAGGATGCAATACCTAGGGCAGGGACATCACAAACTGTAAGCAGACATTACACTAATGATGCAACATAAAATAGGTTTGAAATCTTTACCACACAATAATTATATTTTTTCTGGCACCTGTTGCAATGATCTTAACAAACAGTGCTTGATTAAACTGTGATCCCTATGAACATGACGCAGTTGTCACCTTTATCTTTCAATTGGGAAAACTTAGGAACAATGAGAGTCAGGGTTGACTATGTGTACCAGGACTGCCATTATACTTTCAAATCAAGTGAAAGAAGTCCTGTGATGAAGGAAATGTTGATAGTTGGATACTAAACAGATAGCAAGTTTTCCAATCATCACAACAGAAGTGCAGCATTCCTCCTGCTAATGTGTGGAATGCTGAGAGGTGTGGGAGGAGTTTTTATATGTTGTCATAAAGATTGAACCTCCACAGAAAAGTATCTGCAGAACACTTTTAAACCCTATTTCATTATCTCATCTTACACATTTTTAAGACTGCTACTGTCTTTCCCAGATGATGTGTCTAAATTGCCACAATCGCCCAGACAACAGAAAATACACATCTTGCATAAGCAAGTAAACCTGCCCAGCACAGCTTGTCCATTGAAAAATGCCTTGTGCTGTCTGCACCACACACTACAGTATTCCTTTTCCTGGGGGCTGTGCCAGGCTATGACTGGAATGCTGGTTCTTAGCAGCACACGGAATATATGCTGCTGTTCAAAATATCCATCTACAACCTGCAGTCATTCATGGCTCAACTCTACACGTTCTAAGTTCACTGAAACATACTTCCCTAAACTGTACATCATTCTGGTACTGTATCACTCCTCTACCACAGAGACCTACGCAAGCAGCTGTCAGCCTGGTGGTATTCTTGGAGAGGATGTTTTTAGTAATCGCTAATTCAAATACAATGGATTTGGCTATTCAAATACATAGAGCAGATAGATGTGAAATAATCTCTGAGTTAGTGGCAATGATTAAACTCTCAGAAAAGGGAGAAGGTAAGTGCAATGAGAAGGTAAGTGCAATTCTGACATTTAAATCTACAGCAGGATGGGGGACCAACTATAGCAAGAGCAAGGAATGTTCTCAGAAATGGAGAGTCTGCGATGTGACTTGTTTCCTCATCTGGGCCTTCCAAATTAAACACCAATGCATTTCCAAGCCTAGGTTATAAAGACTTTCATTTTGTGGCTAGGAAACTTTGTATAGAAAATAGCCAAGTCAAAGCTGAGCCAGCTTTATAGAAGAGAAATATAATCCATAAGAGAAAATGACAATGACAAACTAGGTTAGTCAGATGGGGACAAAAGTGTAGGCACCTTCTGAACTATCTTGAAAGTCATTACCATTAGTTTTAGCTCATTAAGCTTCAAATAGTTACCATTACTCTTGCCACTGTCTGCAAACAAGTTCAAATGACTGTGTAGATAATAAGATGGTGAAAAAAATCAAAGGACCCTGTAATTCATTGTCAGGGTAGTGGCTGTCCAGAATATCAGAACAGGTGAACAAATATCACACTCAAAGAATGTGATTTTCAGAGTAAACCTGAAAGTTTCGGGGTAAACCCCATTAGCCGAATTTTCAGGTGAGGAAATTGTAATTAGAGGGGAAAAAAAAAAAAACAGATTCATTTTCATCATGTTTAGTTTCTAGCAAAGTGCTCTTACCTGTTCCTTACTGCTACAGTACACTTTTTACAAAATAAAGCAGCTTGTAACAGAGGTGCTATTTTGAATTGAACCTCCATAGTACAAGAGTGCATTTCTCTGTATGGACCATATAATTTGTCTTTTATATTTGTCCTATCAGATATAAAATAACTTAGCACGCTGGCTTATAATAACTGTAAACAACCAAAGGATATTTTTATTTTTGTCTATGAAAACCTTTAATAAAGGTACTTCTATATCCAGAAGTCATAAATACAGAAGATCTATATTCTGGTTCCCTTTTAAATCACTCTTTCTCCCAAGGTAGTTAGGATTTTTTTTTCTGTCTGGGTCCATGAGTTACCAATGAAGTTTGCTTCCCCTCACCTCCCTACTCTTCTGACAAACACGTTTGTAGTTTTGGTTTCAAGGTTTTGGATAGAAGTTTAACCTGATTGAGTCAATGGTGATTTTTTCCTAGCAATTTCAGTCAAAGAATAATTTCAGCCAGTGCCATTCCTACACTCCCCAATTCTGATACCACATTATTAGACACTTCATGGCCTGGCTATGCTGGACACTGAACCATGAGGAATCAGCTGCTTTTACAGGCATGACCTCAGATTTGCTGCTTAAGTTTTCAACATGCTTTGCAATCTTTATTCTGAGGAAAGCCTAGGAATCAAGTACCAAATGTAGACACTAGTGCATTTCAGGAAAGAAGACACAATTTCAGCATAACAATATATTTTAATCTGTATGAAATCCATTTGTAGAAGGTCAGCTATGCAATGTAGCACATGTAGAAATAGGTGCAATTTCCATGTTCCTATAAAGTATCTGATTTTTTTCACAAAGCAGCTATTCAGCCAAATTAAATATGCACAGATCTCAGAGCTATCATTGCCTGATGCTGCAGTTCTGGATCAAAGCCCTCTCTTGGCTACATCCAAACCCTTTTCCCAGTTCTATCTTTTTTTGCTGTCTGATAATCTTGTTGCCAGACTGCTAGTTGAAGATAACTTCATAGTGTTAGTGTTAATAGTTTTGGTGTGTCTCATTCCAAGTTCCAGCTAAATTCAAAGGTAGATGGTGAAAACAAACTCTTTCCCTATGGAGCTGGTTAAGTTTATCATTGGCCTTTTCCAGTTGCAAGGAAAGCAGCATATTTGATTGCAAGTGAAGATTTCAGAGCAACAGGCAGTGTAACCAATGGAAACACGAACCTGCAGCAGAAGGCCAAAATCCTTACACTAGCCCTTGGCTATAGTATTGGTACATACATTATCCACTATGGTAAACAGATTTTTATTAGACACATTAGGTAACACACAGCATGTATAAGTAATACAGAAAACAGACACCACAAAAGTGCTTTAATTATAACTTCAGGGGAAAAAAATATAAAACTTGTTACAAAAGAATGTAATACTAGAGCACTGGGACTAGTTTGCTCTCTTTGTACATGTACATGGAATAATGCAGGAGCTCTATCAAGCACAAACCTGGTATGTGCCAAACTGGTTTTTTTGCAGTTGAATTAAGGATGCTTTCACAGTCCAAGTTTCCAGTCCAGCTCATTATCGATGACCTTCTATCTTTTTTTCATGGTCCTGAGGATGGTGTTTTCATGGTTTTCTTGCTTTCCTCTTAGATGACAGATTTCCCTCTGCAGTCAAGTTGTAACACTGGATGTAGCCCACAAGCAAGGTAAGCCTATTTATGCTCCACTTTCAGTGCACAGTGAAGGGTTATAGATCTTAATTCATGCAGCTTTGTTTACTCCAACAGTGACAAATCCAAATGTACAGTAAAAGATGAATGCAAATAGAGAAGCTGAGCTAGTGCTCATTCATTTTGGGCAAAAGCCAGTTATTAAAGCTAAGGAGGAGAAACAGTCATCTTTCTAGAAGTGGGTTCAATGGGTTGGCACTTGGGAGATCAACTCTGTTGCCCTAAGTGCCATATGCTGCCCATTACAGGCATAAAACACCTCATTTTGAGACTTTGAGACGAGAATGACTCATATAGTTCTGCAAATTAGTAATATACAATTTACAGCACAGCAGTGTGAACTTTAAAAAAAATATTAAGTTCCTCCTCATTTCTGATTGGGTCCCTTTGCTATTTTAGCTCTCCAAGCTGTCTGTAATTCCTGCTAGGCCCACTTTAAGAAAAGTAATTGTGATTTAATCTCACTATGTGGAATGTCAGAGATACTGAGAGTGGTTTGCTCAACTCATTTGAAGGGCACCTCAGATAGGGAGAAGGTTTTATGAAAAAAGCTGTGCAGGCTAGATATAAAAAAAAGGAGCAATGGAAGGAGCACTGGATATCATGCTGTAAGTTGAAGCACTTTTTCTGGATAACCAGCAGAACAAAAAAAAAGGCATTTATTTCTTGTTTTTATTGGAAAAAAATAAAGTATTAAGAGTATACAGCTGAGTGAGGCACAGTCAGGTGGTAAAACATCTTTATCAGATGAAGTCTACTGTACCAAGATTCTTCAGTATTGTGAGAGAACAAGAGAAGTTGTTGCACTGCCTCCCTCCCCCCAGAGGGGACAACCCTTTTTTTCATCTGATCAAGAGAATTAAACATTAACTTCACTGCTCCCACTGCTGTAGTCTCTGTGACTATGGGGCTGCAGCATTGACAGTCAGTTGATACTGGCCACCCCCAACACTTAAGGAAATGCTTCTCAGTGCAGGCAAGAAGATGAGAAGAAAAAAGCATGCTGGTGCCCAGCAAAGCTGACAGCATGCACTGCCAGAGTATCTGTGCTCCTACACAATTTTCTTGCTCTCCAGATTACTTAGAGAGGACACCTAGTATAAACACAATCACCTCCCTGTCTTCTTCCTTCTCAAAATCTGTGATATGCCCCAAAGAATCCTTTACCCCACTTTTCGCCAAAAACCTTGGATACTGTTTTGCCTCTGAGCCAAGACAGTGTGTTTGTGATTTCTGGATCTCCTCTGGGCACTAGAGCCTTCTCTGGTCCTTTCCACTCCCAGTGTTTGAAGAGTTAACTGTCCCAACAATAGGATCCCAAGCAGGCATACTTGGAGAAGCTGGTGCCAGAAGGCCATGCTCTCTAATTGTGGATGCAGGAATGCTGAATTACCTTATGATCTTTAAAACCTGCCTCAGCATCAGCTTCCCAGGGAGGCTATCCATTTTAAAACACAAAAGAACATTCATTTTTTATCTTTTTCCTTGAGTATGAAAATATTGTTTATTGTTTTCTTACGCCTAAGAAAGTTGAAAGGAAATGAGGAGCCAGTAAATCCTGAAACCAGGGACTTATTTCAAAACTGCTGGTTTCCCGGATTCTTTCGTGCAAATTTTTATCACTAGGTAGCACAACTCAGCCAGATTCAACAACATGCAGATCCCAGATACAGCAAGCATGAAAATAGTAAATGTGGTTTTCTCAGTGGGCCGAGACACAAAACAATCCACAGTGTTGGGGCAGGGCCAAGCATCGCACTTCACCAGGCGGGGCATCTGGTAGCCATCGTACATGTAATAGAACACGTACATGAAGACGGCCTCAAAGATGATCCTGAAGAAGATGCTGCTGGTGTATGTCCACCACAAGGGGCCCCGAATGTGAATCCTTTGATTTTTCAGCTCTTCAATATCAATTTTCTCACCATTTCTGAACCGCCTTTTCTTCTCGTGCCTAGTGTAAGCCACGTGCATGGCCACCAGCAGCGCAGGTGTGGAGACAAAGATCAGCTGCAGGGCCCAGAGTCTGATGTGAGAGATGGGGAAAAAGTGATCATAGCAAACATTCCTGCAGCCAGGCTGAAGCGTGTTGCAGACAAAGTCATCTTGTTCATCTCCCCAGACTCTCTCTGCAGCCACAACCAGGATCATGATACGGAAGATGAAGAGGACTGTGAGCCATATCTTCCCGATACTGGTGGAGTGCTTATTTACACCTCCCAAAACACTCCGCAGAGTTCCCCAGTCCATCTTCTCTTCTGTGTCCTTTTACCTGCAGGAAGACACAATACACAGAAGGGTCACTTTTCAAACTGTGAAAAATCAACTCTAAACCTGTAAAAAAGAAAACTTCCTCCTAACAGTCTCTCCAGAGCCATAGGCAAGTGTAAGTCACTTTCATTTATGTCAGCCATATGTTTGTGGATTCAAACAACTTATTAAACTCTCCATCAGTTTATGATGGGACAAGCATCAGTCCCAGTCAACACCTCAGTGCATTACTCAACAAGTCTTTGGGCAAGAAATAAGTACATCTTATTACAGTTCCTCTGTACATCCTCTGTGTTCTCCTTCCCTTTCTGTGGTGGACTCTGGTCAGCATTTTGCCTTTCAGTATACTTCCTAAAGCAATAGAAATTACTTTCACTGCACGAGTTAAGCCACATCTAGACAAACTAGAGTCTTCTCTAGCATTTTTTACAGTATTTCTTTACCAACACCATAGCCCTAGAAGGCTGAGGTGCTTTCTTTGTCCCAGAGGTAAGTACTACTTGGCCTTTTTCAGCAGAAGTCCTTGCCCCACACAGACACCTCCAGCAGGCCTCCAAGGCTTTCTGTCACAGCTCAGACAAGGCCCTTAATCTCAAAAGTACAACGTTTGAATTTGCCAACACTGGTGAGAAGCCTCAAGCCAGCTCTGTCAGGGCTGCATGCTTATATAGCACAAACCAGCAGGCAAAGGCAGATGGAGCAGAGCCTGCCCTTCCACATTCATTGCTATGTCATCCAAAAAAGGAGGCAAGCAGAGTCACAGAGTTGAGAAGAAAAAGCCCTCAGCTGAAGAGTTTATGTTGATCTTCTAGATGCTATCACACTCCAGCAGAATACAGAAAGTCAAACATCAGAGCAGTTCCATTTCAGCTTTCCTCCTAGTCTTAAAAACTAAAATCCACTCTTTGCCCTTTTGAAAGTAAGTTTTGCTGAAGTTCAGACTTCAGTCTCAGGGCTCAGCTTTCACTGATTGCAGCCATTTGGAAACGATCATGAATTAGAGAAAACACTTTGAAACCCGACCTGGGATCCTGCATAGCTGGTCCATCATGTCAAGGCCAGACTGAGAGAGCCACACAGGCCATGGATAACAGCTCCATCTCCTCTCGGTACTGGCTGTGTGCTGTGGGAAGAGCATGGTACCTTGCAACACAACACAGGCCCAAAGTTTACAAAAATCTCTCATTCTCACACAGCAGAGAGGGGAAAAAAGTAAGAACTTTTTACCCTGGTGTAGTTACATCCCAACCAAAGGACAAAACGTGCCCCAACACATATCCTTGGTACGAGGGCCTAGCTTGTACAGACAAGCCTGGAGGCAAGAGGGAGAGGTCAGATTTACTGTGATGCGGAAAGGTAAAATTGGGTAAGGCAAAAAAGAAAACAACTTTGAGAACATGACTGGAATTCCTGAGACTTCTCATGCTTTGTCTCTGCTGAATCTGGCACCATTTAATGCAACATTTTACACTGACTTAACCTGCAGGTTATGATGAGATAGCGGCATCATTCCGGTAAGAATTCCCTCATATCTGTTGCGCAGTCATTAAAACTGAGTCAATAAAATCTTCACAAGAAGCTAATCAGTACTGAAGAAAAGTCTGGGAAGTGCATATCGCCGAGCTGAACAGCCTGGGTTCCAAGTGCCATCTCACACTGCAGTTCTGAACCAAGGCTGCAAGTTTTGGGGGAAGCAAAAAACTTTTCTCCCTCTCATCTGCCACTACCGAAACACTGCAATTGGTTGTTAGTGAGCCAATTTACCCAGACCCCCAAATTGCCAACCAAGACACGGTTATTGAATACCACTCTAAATCCCCACTCTGGGTTAGTAGCTAGATGAATCCCAGCCCTTCCCTCCCGTCCGCGCCGACCTTTATCCCGCCGAGTTCCCGCGCGGCTGCGACCCTTCAGCGGAGGGCAGCGGCAGGATTGCCGCTGCACCCTCGGCAAACACCGGCTTTGGCTCGGCGGTCCGACGGCTCCTCCCGGCACGGGCTGCGCGGTCCGAACGGGCCGGCCAGCCGCAGTCACGGCCCCGCCGCTGCCGGGGCTGCGGGCTGGCAGCCCCCGCCCAAGCACGGCTTGCCCGGGCTCGGGGCTGCGGCGTGGCTGCCCCAGACCCACCGGGACGGCCCCGACCCGAGCCCCGCTCTAGCACACGGATCGCCACCCGCTCGGAGGGGCGCACAGCCCAATCCCAACCTCGGTCTCGATCCCACCGGGGCGGCACGCGGGAGCTGCTCCGGACCCTCTCCCGGCACGGCTGGGCAGGACACAAGGAATCCGCTCCGGACTCTCACCTGGCACGGCTGGGCAGGACACAAGGAATCCGCTCCGGACCCTCCTCTAGCACGGCTGGGCAGGACACACGGGACGCGACAGGCGCTCCGCGCTGCTCCAAGGTCTGCTGGCGCCTGCGGAGCGGACGGCCCCAGTCTCTCCGGCCCCGGGCTTTAAGGTGCCTCCCCGTTCACCTGCTACCGCTTTTAACCCGCCCCCGCCCGCGCCCCGCTCCTCCGGCCGCCCGCGGAGGCGGCGGTGGGAACCAGGGGCGGGGCCGGGCCGGGGTCTGAGCCGCAGCCGGAGGTGCTGGGCTCCGCCGTGCCCGCGGGGCGGGAGCTGCTGCCGGCCGAGCGGGACTGGGGACGGTGCCCCCGCGGGAGCGCCCTGGGGTTCGCCCGGGGTGTCCATGAGCAGAGAGCGCGCATCGGGCGGAACGGACCCGGTACCCTGCAAATACGGCCCGGCACCGGGATTGATTCCCAAGTGTTGGCAGAAAACACGTCCGGAGGGAAATCAGCCCCGCGGGACGCTCCGAAACTGCCCCTGAGCCGTGGCAGCCGGAGGAAATCGTCACCTTGCGAAAGTTGGGACAATGTTCAGATAAAACGCGGTTCCCACAGATTTTCTCTGGGGTGGGGCAGGGCTACAGAGAAACCTCAGAGACCTTCTTAGAAGGCCTGAGTTTGGACGACCAGGAGTAGGTAAACTAGCTAATGAACTGATAATTAAAAATTATTCTGGGTAGCCAGATGTAGGGATAACAAGGGCATCAGGCAGCTAAAGGCAGGATAGAAGTAACATGCTTGGTTTTCCTTTGAAAAGGAATTCCTCACTAGGGTGCACAGCCTTGATTTCAGTGCTATTGCACAAAGGGAGTGAGGATTAAAGTTGATTTTGTGAGAGAAAGTAATCTAGCAGGAAGTATAAAGAGTGACTCAAATCAGAATTACTTGCCATGTGAAGATCTGTCATTGGGTGTTTGTCTGGTGATTGAGCTCTGTTGTTCACAATTAAAAAAAAAAAAAAAAAAAAAAAAAGTTTCTTCTTATTATAGTACTCTTCAAGCCCCATCTTTAAGGAAAGGTTTTGTGGACAAAGTCCAGGCCAGCCAGGCATGAATTACTTGTATCAGCACTAGAAGCACTTACCTTGGGTTTTGCTTGTAACATATAAAGTATACCCAGTGTTGCTGTTAGGCTCAGGTTAGCCTCACACTGTCTGCACTTCACCCAAAGCATCCAACCAAGCAAGACTGCTACTAAATGATACTTGATTATAACTTAGTAAAGAATCTTGGCTTTTCAAAACACTGAACAAAAATTCCTACCAGAAATAAATGCTGTGTTGAAAAGCATGTGTAGGAAAAATAATAAAAATTAGTCTGAGTATATAAAGTACTGCTGAAAATGCTGTGTTTGTTACTGTATATTGAAGTAAAGCTCTGTATATTGCACCTAGTACTGGGCCTGGTTTTGTGACATGTGTCTGGGAGTAGAAATGCTTTCATCAGTAGGGACTTAAATAATATTTAAATTTGATACAGTAATTTGTATAGATAACAACTACTAGAAACTTGAATTTGTGTCTGTATCTGCAAAACTAAAAATTACTTTGGCTTTGCTCTCAGAGGTTTAGAACGTTAAGTTGGACTTCATAGAATATTCTGAGTTGGAAGGGACCCACAAGGAACATTGAGTCCAACTCCTGGCCCTGCACAGGACACCCAAGAGTAACACCACGTTACATTGTCCAAACACTTCTTGTGAGAGAACATTGTCCAAATACTTCTTGAACTCTGTCAGACTTGATGCTGTAACCACTTATCTGGGGAACCTGTTCCAGTATCCAGCCACCCTCTGGGTGAAAAACCTTTGCTAATATCCAACCTAGACCTCCCCTGATACAACTCAAGGCTATTCCCTTGGGTCCTGTCACTGGTCATCAAAGGGGAGAGGTCAATGTCTGTTCTTCCTCCTCCTCCCCTCATGAGGAATCTGTAGACTGCAATGAGGTCTTTCTTCAGTCTCCTCCAGGCTGAATGCACCAAGTAACACCAGCTGCTCCTCATATGTTTTCCTCTCAAAGCCCTTCTCCACCTTGTTACCCTCCTTTGGACACTCTCCCATAGTTTAATGTCTTTTTTATATGGTGGCACCCAGAACTGCCCCCAGCACTGGAGGTGAGGCCACCCCAGAGCAGAGCAAAGCGGGACAATCCCCTCCCTTGCCCGGCTGGCCATGCTGTGCCTGATGCCCCCAGGACAGGCTTGGCCCTCCTGGCTGCCAGGGCACTGCTGGCTCATGTTCAACTTGTCACAGACCAGGACTCCCAGGTCCCTTTGTGTGGCACTGCTCTCCAGCATCTCATTTCCCAGTCTGTCTGCACATCCAGGGTTGCCCCATCCCAGGTGCAGAATCCAGAACTTTCCCTTCTTGAACTTCATCTGCTTGGTGATTGCCCAGCCCTCTCATTTGTCCAGGTCACTCTGCACAGCCTCTCTGCCCTCAGGCAAGTAGATAGCTCCTCCCAATTTAGTATCACTGGTGAACTTAGTGTATCTTTGAGTCCTGCATCCAAGTCATTTATGAAGATGTTGAAGAGCAGAGGGCAGAGGATGGAGCCCTGTGTAGCCCCAGTAGTGACAGGTCACCAGTCTGATCACCCCAGGTCACCCCATTCACTGGAACCCTTTGTGCCCAACCCATGAGCCAGTTGCTCACCATGTTTACATGACACGTTTATCCAACTGTGTGCTGGATATTTTGTTCAGAAGAGCACTGTGAGAGTATTAAAAGCTTCACTGAAGTCTAAGACCTTTAAATAATCTAAAAAGAAAGATCTCGAATAGTTAACTATGTTTTATGAAATGATACCCAAGTTTGATACATAGTAATTGTAAATGCTTGGAAGAAATTCACAGCTCGTGTTGCTCAGTACTGCCACAGTGTTTTTCATTTACAATCAAATAAATTCTATGTTAAAGCTGAGTGCTACTCTCAGTTTACTTGATTTTTGTTTGCTTACTCACATATGTAATGCTTTATTTGGGAAGGAGAGGGAAATCTTAGCCAGGGATTCTGGCAGAGCATAAATCCAGGGTTACAGGCTTGTTGCATACACTTTTCTTAACACCTGTCTCATTGGCAGGAGGTGCAAGAGACAAGATTTAACAGCTCTGGAATTTTTAAAGGTTCATCTGTAAGCAAGAGATAGATTTAAAGCTGGTGAATGCTATTAAGTGTTCTTTTATATACAAAATGTTGTTTCTTGTGGGTCATAAAGTAATGCAGAAATAAAAGCTTTATAAAAATAGGAAAATAAATACTGTTGTAACTTCCTCAACTCACAAACAGCTTTTAGCTTATCTCAGGATAGCAGAAATCTTGGCATCATCTCCCAGTAATGCCCTATGGCTTTCTAAAGACTGTGTTTTCATCTCTGCATTCAACAGCCCCAGGCACCTCCAGAGGCTCTGTCTGGATCTATAATTTTAATATTCTTAATAGCACTTGTTTCACTCTCTGCTTTGCCTAACTATGTTTTGATGTCACCTCTATATGGCTTATATAAATATTTAATATTTATACCATATATATATATATATATATATATATAAATCCACATTATCCTGGAGTAATTAACTCAGTAGCCTAATTATGTAATTATGTGTGGTGAAAGAGAAAAAACTTTCATTTCCTGAAAACTTGCTCTTATATAATTTCATGGGACATTCCTGAGTCCTCATCATTGGGAATAATAGCTAATTATCTTTTCCTGTTCATCTCCTTTAAGAGTGCATAAACTTCTGTCATATCCTCTCTCTATCCCTTTTATTCTGTGCTGAAAGGCCTAATTTTTTGAAGCTCCATGCAGGAGCTGTTATATATCTTCATGATTCTCATCACAACTTGTGATGTGGGTCATTTTTGCAAGAGCAGTCCAAGTACCTGTGCAGTTTGTAAGTTCACAAAACAATGCTTCCTATGGCATTTACCATCATTTTCTGGTAATTCCTGTTTACTTGTTTTCATTTTTCAGACACGTTATAGCAATACGTTAATTTTTTCATCGTCAGACCAAGATTCTTCCCCAAGCATTGTTAGAAATTAGAACAGTACCTCTTGGGGTACACCTACACCCATACACTTGAATAGGTGTATTTTGAACTAATTTTCACACTGTGTATTAGTTTGCATCAGCAGATGCCCAGGTTCACTTGCAATTTTATTGTCTTGTTACACTGGATAAGATCTGCTTCTCATCCGTTCCTCATGGTCAGGTTTAGTTTTGACTACCACAAAGCATCACTTTTACAATTCACAAAGATTTTGATTTTTGCTGATTCATAAGTGTAGCAACTTCCTTATTCACCACTTTTGCTTCAAATGGGGCTCTTTCAACACTTAGCAGCTTACTCACTACTTGTCATGCACAACTGTCATTTATCAACTGGAAATGCAGCTAGAGACTCAGACCGCACTTTGGAAATAGTTTTCATTTCTTTGAGGCTGGATTAAACATGTCACACCTGGCATTTTGCACTAACATCAGCAATAAAAGCACCTTCAACTCAGCATGTGTAACCAGTTTGCTCTGCTGTTCAAACACTCACTTTAGTCATTATATGACCAAAAATCCCATACTTGCTTAGCCCTTGAGCAAATCATTTTGTCTCCTTCCATATCTTTACATGTATATTAGTGTCTGAAATACATAGCCAGTCATTTTTATTACATGCACTTTAATTGCCCTCCCAGCCTTTTAAAAAATAAGCCTTTTATTTTATAGAAAAGTGCCTGAAGTGCTGTTGGCAAGGTCTGGCTAATACAACTACATGGTTGTAGGAGCTCAAATCCATAAAGATGTAGCTTCCATGCCTATTACACATCATTAAAGTCTTAAAGTTTACAGAGCTCTGCCTCCTGCCTCCCCACACAGAATTAATGGGCTCATGTGTCATTTTCAGGGAACATTTTATTTACAAAGAACAAACTTTCATTGTTTGACATAAATAATTCATTACTTTGTCATCTTTCAGCTTTTTTTACAAAGAAAATGTTAATGTGATAAAAATACTGCTGTGGTTTGTGCTGTAGGAGGAGGATCAGGGATCGAGAGGCTGCTCTGTGTGTGAAAACAGCACCCAGCGTGCTTTGCAAACTCAGCCTGATGTAAGGGCAACAAAGATGCTGCTTTATGTCGGTGTTGCCGCAGGTGAGTCTCGGTTCTCTGGCCATGGCATCAATCCCATGATCGTTACAGTCTCCGAAGGTTTCTCCGCCAGACAAAGCTTGAGACCCTGACAAAAGAACAGCACAGAAGACATCAACCTTCTTTTATGTTTGCTGCCTAGTTCAAATAATTCAGGAGACTTCTGGAGAGGAGCACAGCGCCTGGTTTACTTCTCCGAGTAAGAGTTGTCTTCCAGAAGCTCCTCAAATTCATCTTCCAAATTTATTTCATAAAGCAGCATGGGTTCTACCTTTTCTCTTGCCTGGGCAGGATAACAAGGAAGTTAAACAGGTTTCATCATTTAGTCCAGCTGTAAAAAAGACAATTTAACACAACACTTAAGCGACACATTTTAAAGTGTCAATAGCTGCCCGATCCTTTGTTTCAACCCCCTGTGGCAACCAGAATTTTCTTTGTAGTAGCTCTTTACCTTTCCTCCCTAATTCGAATAGATAAGTATGCTTCCCTCAACTACTCAGGTCTTTTGTCCAAGCTCTGCAGCTCCAGAGACACCTTCTCAGGGCCACCGCCTGTCCCCTCAGGGGGGCATCTGGCTGGCCCAGCTGGCCTTGCAGCTCCCAGGGTCCCCAGTGCCCTGAGCTCCACAGCCCTGCTTGTGCACAAAGGCTCAAACCCCCTCACGGGTAAGTGGGTAGGACGCCTATTTCCTACCTGTTGCACAAAAAAAATAAACAAACAAACAAAAAAGTTTTGTGACAGGTTGGGAGTTTCATATGAGAGTGATACCTTTTGGCAGAGGGGGTCACTAAGATGCACCATAAGGCCAGGAACGGGCAGAGCAAGGTCTATAAAGGAGCTTTGTGATTTTCTTTGCGTCTGGGGAGATGCTTTCCACTGTGTCTCAGAAATAATCTCTCCCCAAAGAAGAGGGTGTAGGGCACAGCCAGAGCTAGGAGCAGGCCTTACAGTTTGACCAATTCCCACCTTTTGCCATGCATATTCCATGTCTGTGAATGCACTATTAGAGTTCAGGCAAACTTCTCAGGTTTGCCAGGAACACTTTTAATCTTTGATGCTTATCTGAGGAGGTTCTGTCCTTCTCTGTCTCTTGGAGAATATAGAGAATACAAGAAACCCGCATTCATTTACTTATTCACAGATAAGGGTAGGAAGAAGACAATGAGAGACATCAGTGGCAAATACTCGAGGCTAGGGAGAGAAATTGCTAAAAGCTGAGATGATGGAGCCTTTATGGACAGCCATAAAACTGCTAAATACAAAGCCAACAAAGACTGAGGAGAGGCTGGATGCCAGCAACGGGAAAAGATCTGATTTTGCACACCCCACGAAGAGAAGGGAAAGATGTCGGTGGGAAGCATTGTGATTAAAATTTCTGGTGTGAATCGTTGGACTCAGTGACAGGAACTCAATGGGGATGATGGGAAAGCAGGCAGTACGTGAGAACGATGCATGATTCCTCCATGGAAATTGGGCTGGATTCGCATCTTTTGCATTGTTCTAATTTAATCAGAATAGAGTACATTATCTTGGGTTTTTTAGTCAATATTCAAATTGTTGACTACGTGACTGATCCAGCAGTTTGCCAGGGTCTGAAATTCATGTCTCGAATCAGATTTAAAACAAGAATAGGATGATTCAGTAACCAGCTGGTTGCACCTATGTATGCATCATATTAACCAAGTCATCTCTTGCACTCAAATATATAATGGGAAACATTTCCTCTTGCTAAACTATTTGGAGATAAAGGAGTTGCACTGGGAGTTGAAAGGAGCTGGGAAGGAAGAGTCATGAGGAAATAAAGGGATACAGTTGAAATCTCATGCTGTTAACAAAATTAAGAAAAGCAGTTGAAATAAATGGGCAGGAGATCTTTCTCCTTTTTAATGCCTTTATTAAAGGCATTCAGCTCAGGTGGGGAGAAATCGACAGGTCGCGCCCACGCCGCCGCTGTCCCCAAGAGTGGCACGGAGGAGGAGGGTGATGCAGCTCTGTCCGCTGGTCTGCAGGCAGAGCTGGGGACTGCGTCCTCACGGGAGATTCACAGATTCCTACTTTTCGGTCCAACACTTCGGGTCCCCTCCTTAGTGAACATCCTTGAGGTCAGGGTGAGAAGCAAAAAGGATTCAAGCAGGCACTGGACTCCACACCCATCCTTAGACATCACCTAGGGTCCCCTAATTCTATATCGGCTCGTGGTTTTTAGGGGTTTTCTTGGAAAACGGGAAGCTTTTGGAGCAGTGCATTTCTCATCTCCATACGTGGTCTCAGGCCACTCCCATTTTCCTGATGCTGCCCTGTCCATGTCTTGCTCCCGAGCAAGCATCAGGAGGACAATGGCTAAATCACCAACCATTGACGGGCAATTAAAGAAGAACTCTTAACAATGAAGCTAATTTAACAGCAATTGATCTAACCGCTTTTAGCTCTGTAACCTTAAACAAAAATAGATAACTTTTTATTCATAACAGCAGTGACTATTAAAAAGAGCTTTCCGGGCAGAACTCTGTCAAGCCCACACCAACATGTTCCTCCAACAGATCCGTGCTGGGTTACAGCTGTGCCCTGGAGGTCGGGTGTCTGTGTGGTGCTCTCAGTCAGTGACAATCCCGGGGCCCTTTGGGTGCTATCCCCATGCCCAGTGCTTTTTCCTGGAGATGAGAACATGCTTGTGAAGCTGTCGGGGATGTAACCAGGCTGTGCCCTAGGACTTATGGACAAGACAAATTCTCAAATGCCCACTCTCTGTTTTTTCATTCCCTAGGTTTTCTTCATTTCCCACTTTAAAGCTTTTTTCCTGGCAGTTACGGCTTGTGGAACACCTGCCACACACCCCATCAGATGGCTCCTTCACGTGGCATAGCCAAGTGGCTCTCTCTTCCTTTGTGGGTATCCAAGAGCAAGGGCTCCACTGAGTGCTGGAAAAAATTTAGCACATGTCAAGGGGGTTATGCACATAATTGTGAGAATGCTCAAAATCTGCTGACTTTCAACAGCCATATTTAGTGCAGGAGATTTTAAAAGAAAACAGGGTGACAGAGTAAGATTGTTATGCTGATGGGGCAAAATCTGCAGCACCCCAAGAGCTCTTGGGCACTGAAGCACACAAAGCTGTGTGCAAATCTGGCACTGGTGCCCCTGGGCAGAGACAACATTTGGAGAGCTCCTGTCCTGACAGGAACCAAGCAGGCAGCTGCAAGCTCAAGCTTGAGTTCTGTTGGTCAATGGGCAACAATTTGGAGCTGTAAAGTTAACAGAAATTTTGCAAGACTCTGAGGCTTTGCTTTGTACAGGAAATAATAAAGGAAGCTGAAGTAGGCTTCAGGAAGACTTTTTTGGCCAAGAGCCACTAAGTATGTAATAAAAAAGGGTATACATCCAGGTTATTCCCACCTTATACCTAAGAGGGAAATGTTACCAGCAGAGTGGGGACAGGTCAGCTTGCTGGAGTGATTCTGCTGATCTGAAACAACCAGACACAAAACCAAAGAGCAAATACACAAAAATGCTGTTGAGCCGAGGGCAGTTTCCTTTGTCAGAGGAAGGCAGATCATACTTCTCTGGGGTTTGGGGGATATGGAGCTGGACTACACCATGGCATTGATGCTTAGAAGGATTCTTCTCAGTTCTGTGGTACAGACAAACTCCAGACTAGCAGCACAAGTCTCAGATAGTATATTTGGTATGTAAAACCTCAAAATTAAATGCATGAGTTAAGCCAGGGAAAATGTTAGATGCCTTGCTAACATTAAAAAACAAACAAACAAACAACAACAACAACAACAACAAAATCCCAACAACTTTTTTACTAAAATAATTGTTCTGCAGCAGAATAAAATGTTCATGAGCCAGTGTGACCCTTTTCTTGCCCAAGCGTTTCTGGTTTGTTGTATTAATTTCCTGCATTTTCTGCAGGTGATAAACAAATGTTAGGTATAAATAGAAGAACTTTTGATTTTTAAGGGCTAAGTAATGATCAATGCTAATAATTTATGACCCTTACTGATAAATTGGGATGACAGTTGAAGATAACAACTAGAGACTGAACCAGTATTTCATGAAATGAGTCAATAATTGATGACAGCATTAATTATTATGAATAGTTATGAGAAGTGAAGTGGTGGTTTTGTATTTATCTGGTTCATAACTCTTGTCTGTAACAGGTTGGAAAGGAGTAAAGATGTTGGCTCTTCCCCTGCTTTGTGCAATAAGAGGTGGAGAACACTTTGAACATGGCAGTATCCTTGGGGTACAAAGGCTGCTGGTGAAGAAATCCCTGGAACTCTTGCCCCAGTAACCTAAATAATCTGTCTGCTATTTTAGGCTCTCCCTGACATCCTTCCAGACTTTACACGTGCTCTTCCCAGTCCTGACTTTTCTAATACCCCCTTTTCATTGCCCAAAGGACAGTGCCTTTTCAGCCCTGTCACTCTCCCCAGTCTTTTTGCCAGCATCTGCCACAGGCTGGAAAAACTGAGAATTTGTCTCACTTCTGTGTTTTAGACAGGTACCAAGAAATCTCTGGTGTGCAGAATGGTCCTAGAGAGAAGAAAGGCTTTTCCCTGGGTCTGACTAGGTGGTGGAAGATGACTTTCAAGGTCTGAGGAGACTTGTACTGGCAGGTCTGAAAAGAAGGTAAGCTGCAAACTTTCAGGATGTTCCCTGAAATATCTCAAGGACTTCTCTGCAGCTGCATTTTAACTACACAGAACCAGGGAAAAGAGCTCAGGTGTTTATTAAGTCTACACATAGACTGAATCAGCTGGACTTGGAACAAATCAAAGAGACTAGATCATTTAGGACTGGATCAGCAATTATTGCTAAATGAATATGAGGAAGGAGTCCTTGATTTCTGTCTCCAAAGGGTGGTGGAGCCCCAGGGAAAATAATGTCCCAGGTACCAGTGTCTCTCCTCCTTGCTTGTCATCATGCTGCTCTCCACAGGAGTCCCAGCAGAGCCCACTGCAGAGATCTGTGGGAAAGGATCTTGCAGACATGGAAGAAACAGAGGAAATATGGCAAGAAGTGGCAAAGAGCCACACAGCAGAAAGGTCACCGGGCTGATTCCAAAGAAATGTAGACATTCAGGATTACAAAAATCCAGATAAATACAAGAAATATCTCTTTCAACCAGCATCCCAAAAGAAGGAAAATCAATCCCTTTGGGTCAGGAATGTTTCTGCCTCTGCTCTTCATTTTATTTAAGTACATCATAAAGGGATTTGCTTCAGGCAGGGAAAGGTGGACATCCAATAAAACCAATGTCATTTGCAATGCTTTTATTTTCCAGATACTCTCATTACTTAAAATCTGGCGCAAAGTCAAGGACTCCAACTGAACAGGTGCTTGGTGACTTGCTGGCATAATTTAATGGGTCAGTACATAATTCTTTTGCTAAGAAATAAATCTTTTTCCAGGTTGCTGTTCCTTATTTGAGATCCTTTCTCAGCACCATCACAGGCCTGCTGCTGGGCGGTTCCTGTTTGAGCTGACATTTTTATGAGTAAATGGTGGGTGGCAGAATAAACTGACCATGGGGGGAAAAAAATTCTTCCTTTGTTATTTGATTACATAAAAGGATAGCATTTTGAAAAAGAGGTTGGAATTGCTTGAGGTGTGCTCAAGGGCAAGTGCCCAAACCCCACATATTCAGTGCCTGCTGAGTTGTGTTAGCTGGGGCTTCCTTACCAGAGCTCCTCACGTGTGCTAGGATTTATAACTCTCTTCTCTCCAGCCTGGGTGTGCAGTCCCTTCTCAGTCTGGCCAGTGAAGGACTGGGATGTCTTTCGTGGTCAAGGCAGCACAGAGGAACTGGGTGTTGGGCTGTCTTGGCACATAGCTACATGTACAAATGCAAAAAAAAAGCAGGAAAAAATTGCTCCCCCAAATATGTTGGGGTTTCAGAAAAAATAGAGAGGATGGGAAGAGAGGCAAATTTCAGGTCTTGGTGACCCACAGGCTGTGAGGTTCCAAACCGAAATGAGACCAGGAGGCATTCACAGAGGGGTCAGCGTGGGGAAGGAGCACAGTGCTCCTGCTGGCATTTGCCTGGTATGGACTGGCTGCTGTCCTGAGTTGTGCAGGGAATGTTGTCTGGACACCAGAAAAATGGGATTAAAACAACCTTACAGCAACTCTGTACATGTCTAGTTCGTGGGTAAAGTGTAAAATAAATCAGGTCTAAACCACACCAGGTGTTTTACTGATAGATATTTTATTATTATGGGTAGAGCATCAGGCAAAGGTGCTCATAAATCACTTGCAGTAGTTTCTACTATTTCAAAAGAGATGGAATCTACTGGAATTTATTTGGATTGACAGCATTTATGTGAAGCCACAAGGAAATTCCATTCAAGATCAGAACACGCAGAGTTTTCAGTTCCTGACAGGGATTATAATTGCTGTTAAAACACTTTATTTCCAAACTGCAGCCCACAGCCCCAGGTGAGGTCATTCTTCCTTGTGTCAAGACATGTTGCATTGTTGTGCAGCCCATTGTGCGTCCCAGGAACAGGTATTTTGCCTGTAAATCAGCAAAATTCCATGCATGTCTATAACTTCAGAGACATGAAATAAAAAACATAAGGGCATAAAAAACAAGATTGTTCATGCCCTTTGAGCTATGCATAGCTCCAGTTGGCCTAGTTAACTGTATTTGCATCTCTTTTTCCTTTTCTGTGGTACTCAGTACACTTTCAGCACTACCCAGTAAGGTAACAGCACTGCCTGCTGATGTGAAAATCACAGCATGATCTCTAAAATTAGCTAAATTAATTATTTTTTTTTGTTTTTCTTATTTGACATGTGCTATGACAGAGTTGTGACCACAGTCCAGCTTCAGGAATAAAACAGCTTGTGCTCCCTTTGAAATTCCAGAGAGCAAAGGAAGAGAAGGGGAAAGTTGTCTAAATACTCTCCAATTAGGCCCAGAAGTTACTGGCCAGATTTCTGAAATCCACCACTTTCTGGAAAGCCTTCCATTTCTATACCACAGCCCAGGACTGTTAGTGAGGCCTGTGAGCTGTGCCGGAGGGGCAGGTACTCTCACCTCTTTCTCCTGAGGTTAGATGGACATGTGGGTTGAGCCCTGCGGTCTAAAGGAATCACTTCAGCAACATGTTTCAGTCTCAGTGGTGTCCTCCACCCTCTGAAAATTACAGTTAAACCCCAAAATAACAAATATTCAGGCTTTTGCTGTCAGTGTTGCTGGGTTTGGCTAGTGCTGAGAATTTACCCGATGTTCAAATTGGTTTCTCAGCACACACAGCTTACCAAAATAACCTAAAATAATGTACCCAAGCTTTAGGTTAATTGAAGTATATCTACCCCAGGAGTTTTCCAGGATTTTATCAAGATAAATATAAAATTAATTTAGTCAACCAAAGCAGACTTTCTGATACAGGAAATTCTCAAGTAAGATGAGGAAGACCTTATTCTTCAAGCATTCTTCAAGTCAAATACAACTGAAATCTTATCCAGGCGAATTTGTTGCTGCTTCAGATTTGCAGATTGTGACATCTTATTTCTAATATTCACCATTTTTTCATTGGTTAGTAAGTGTGTAAAAAAGTAGCATTTCTTCCTATCTTTCTAACAGATCCATCAAGAAGCAATGCATTTTCTGCTGGCTTTTAATCATGTTTAATAGCTGGCTATTCTTCAGTGGTCGATTGGGTAATACCTCCCAGCTCTTGGGTGAATGACACTGCAAAAATACCAGAACTGTATAAAAAGCCAAAAAAAACCAAAAAACAAAAACAAAAACAGACCCACAAAAACCCAAGAAAAAAAAAGTGAGAGTTAGCTTGCTGAGAAGTAAATTAAGCTGGTGAGTTGTGTGTGAACCACTTGATGTCACAAGACCATCCGGGCCGAGGAAGCACAGCTGTACAGGTCGGTCCTCCAGAGGCTGTGAAGTGTTCCCTTTGCTTGGTGATTAGCTGGTAGGATGTCTTTGACTGCCAAAACCTTTGACTGCTAATCAGGGTTTCCTACACAGTGATAAAGGGGTTAGATAGGTTTTGGGATGATATCCAAGAGACTATTTAGGTACTTGGTAGGATTTAAACAGATGTCAGACACCTACTCAGTTCAGAGCTGTAATAAAGGAAACCCCCATCCAGCTGCCACCCAGCCCTGCAGGCACCTAAATTCACTGGGGCTTCCACTATCACCTGTGGATGTTGTTCATCCACAACTCCTCTCTCTGCTGCCGCTGGAGGGACCAGAGGGATGGACAAGGGGTTTCTCCATGTAACCCCGTATAACTTCCACATCAACCCCACCTCGGTTCTGGGAAGAGCAGGGGAAATGCCAGAGGTGGAAAGCGTGGGTGGCAGTTTGGCAAGTCAGGCTCTCCCTGCAGAGGAAGCTCCAGCACGACTTTAATATTTACAATAAGCAGTGGATAAACACAAAGAAGCTTGGAATCAAGGTTATCCCTCTTGGCTGTGAGGAGGTAAAACTGAGTTACGCAGCATTCGCCTTTCAGCTCTAATTCCTGTGAAATAATGCACAGTAAATGCAGCTCTGGGTTATCAGTTTCATGTGTCTGTGAACAAGTGAAGAAGTTACTTCATTGGTGCTGCTCTTTTTCCTTACAGTGACCAAGAGAAAGGAAGGTGTTTCTGGTCATCACTTCTCACCTCTGCTGGGTGTGGACACGCTTTCCAGCTCTGTGCCAGCAATCACGTGCGTCTTTGAGAGCCCCCTTTAGGTCTCTGACCCCTAAGGTCAGCTGAACCTGTCCCACCCGCCAGCACAACTGGATGATATAATTATCTATTTCATTAGCGATTTTTTTTCTTTACACATCTAAATATTTTTGGTTTTGTGTTTTTTTGTTTTGTTTGGTTTTTTTTTGTTTTTTTTTTTTTTTTTTTTTTTTTGTCCCTCTTTCACCTCAGGGCACAGAGCAGAGCTGACTGAAGTGCCTGCCTCGACACTTCTTGTTCCTGAAGGTGCTCAAACCACTGGAAACCAGGGAGCTGGATGAGGAATTAAAGTCTTTCCTTGAAATTAATTTTATTTTTCACCTATCTGCTACTGGTAAAAAGATCATTTCTCAATGTGCCTTAATTCTTTTCTGATCCAAATTAATTATCTTTCATTATCTAATGATTTTATCTTCTATCAGTCTCTTCTGCTGAAAATATCCCTTTAAACATAAATAATTATAAGGGATACCAAAACAAAACTTCAGTCCTTAACCCAGGTTTCAAAACATTTGCTGGGAATCCTACTTTTTGCTACACTTATTCTGTGTCAATACAAACTATTATTTTCATTATGCCTCCGTTTGGAACTGTGGGATCAGAGCTGGGTTCAGCTCCATTTGGACAGCTGTGGTGTGGGAGACACGAGTGTTCTTGCTCACTGCACAAGCCTTATCTGCTCTGGGAAACTTTGCAGGGACTGGTGAACTAGTTAAATTTTTACCAGATAAAAAAAAATGAACACTGAGTAAACAGCTGAGTGTGGCAATTTTTTTCTGACAGCCTCTCTTGGATGCTTTCAAACGTTTTTTTATTACCCTCAACTGAACACACTCTGGGCAATATTTCAATTAAACCCAAGCCATCATTCCTAATAACAGGATTAAATTCTGCCTCCTGTGTCACCCACATCTGGCTAAAAGCTGCAAGAGCCATTCCAGGTTCACTGTTGTGAACTTTAGCCCCAGGGACATACTGGGAGTTTTACCTGGACCATAGGGTGCACCAGTTGATTTTCTTTCCAGGCTCTTCATATATCCTAGGTGACATCAAAGGATTCTTTCTTGAGGCCATTATCATGCTTTATATGATGCCATCATTGTTTAATACTTGCCAGATGTTGTTTAATAAATTTCCCAGATGTCCCAAAGGCATCACTGAGATGGGCCACTGGCCTGAGAGGCGCATCATGTCAATTATAACAAGGAGATGGTAGTGTAAAATATTGGGAGAAATTAGATTAGCCAGGACTCCACTGTGGTTTTGCTAATACAGAAAGGCTGCACCATGCTGCTGTGGATTGTTAGGAGTAGAACCAGCTCTGCCTCTGGGTCTGAAGGAAGTCAACCTGACTGCCATGGACTAAGAGTTCTGTTGGGTTGGGAGCCAGCAGGGTGTAAAACCTTCCTGCTTTACTGATCTTGCTGTCCCAAGTTTATCTGATTCATGGGCTCATACACAAATAAATGGCTACCCAACATCCAACACAGCAGGAGAAAAAAAGACTCTTGGATTTGTTAAGCCAGAATATTCTAAGGATTTATCCCCCTCCTCCTCTAAGTAATGAATTCTTTTCTGCAGCCACCAAGAGAAACTGGAAGTGGCTGAAATGGCTGAGAGCATGACCACACATCAGTGTAGGCTCTTCAGCCTGCCCAGCACCAGGGCACCATCCCTGCCAGCAGTCGGTGGACACGGCCTCAGCCGGGAATTACGAACCCAACGTGGAGATCTGCTGCCAGGAGGTAATAGCTGCTGTATGAAATGGGATTGATGTTGCAAAAAGGGAGTGCAGAAAGCATCTGAGTGGTATTGCAGTGTTTTTAAGGAGTTACACCCTTCCTAAGGGCCCAGCCCAAGCCTGCTTGGAATCAACAGGGATTTGCTGAGTGACAGCGAGGAGCTTTGGAGCTGAAATATCTGCAAGCTTGCAGAAAGGGCCAACCTGATGGTCAGAGCATTGGCGGGTGTGGGAGGCTGAAGTGCAAATCCTGGCATTGATGGGTGTCCTAGCAGCTCAGGCAGGTGGTGGCCATGGTGACAAGGCACAGGGAGAGGCACTCCTGTCCACATGCCTCTTGCCAGGGATGAAACAGGGTGCTGACTGGAGCCCTTGCTGGGACTTGATGGCTGAGTCAGGGCTCTGCAAGAACCTCTCCCTGTCTTTTCCTCCCACGGACCCACCTGTCCGTTGCTTTGTGTGTCAATCACAGTGTTGGGTGCTTCTTTCTGGAGAAGTCCACCCAAGCCACCCGGCTCTGCTTGTGTGCTGGAGAAGCAGTCGTACTCCAGAACAGTGTCAGGGGTGCAGGGACAAGCAGGTGGGAACCTGCAGAAATCTTATTTGCACCCCACCCCCATCTTTTTTTGTGAAGCCAATTTTCAGCTTCTGTGGAAGTTGAAAGGAGGCCATCCACCTTTACCTGCCTAAGCTGAGAAATACAAGCCTGACAATAGAGGGCTGTTCAGGAAAACGGGTGTACACACTGCCTCTGGCAGGAGAAAGGCTGTCACACCAGGCACGCTCTCACTGCAGCCCCATGCGATGTCCCTACGAAGAAGTTTGCTGTGGTGGAGATGGTCTCTGCCCATGGGCCCACCTGAGGGGACAGCAGTGGCCAGTGTGGGGTAGCATCTCATCCTGACAATCCCTCTGGCTTCAGAGGCCATGCTCTCTGAGAGCACGGCTGTGCTAAGGCACATGGAGGACAGGGAGGTGATTTGAAACAGCCAGCACAGCTTCACCAAAGGCAAGTCCTGCATGACCAACCCAAAGGCCTTCTGTGATGGGGTGACTACAGCAGCAGACTAGGGAAGAGCTACAGTTGTCATTTACCTGCATTTCTGTAAGGCCTTTGGCACAGTCACTCACAACATCCTTCTCTCTGAAATGGAGAGGTGGATTTAATGGCTATGCTGTTCACTAGATGAGGAATAGGTTGGGATGGTCATATCCAAAAAGGAGCGGTCAGTGGTTGAATGTCCCAAAAGAAATTGGTAAAAGGTGGTGTCCTTCAGGGACCACCTCCATATGGGGACCACACTGTTTAATATCCCCTTTCCTCTGCCATGGCAGGCGGTTTCAAAACCATATGACCTTTAATTTAAGCCACTGAGAGTATCTCAGTTGGTTAGAGCATAGTGCTAATAACACCAAGGTGGTCTGTCTGAATGTGGGCCATTCACTTAAGAGTTGGACTTCATGGTCCTTGTGGGTCTCTTCCAACTCAGAATACTCTGTAGTATCTCCATCAGTGACATGAGATATAAACAGTGGGATCAAGTTCCCCCTCAACACGTTTTCAAGTGACACACCTGAGGGATCAGGACAAGCTCAAGAACTGGGCCCATGGGAACCTCACGAGGTTCAACAAAGCCAGCCTGGGTCAGGGCAACCCTAAGTATCCATAGGATGAAGGGAGTGAGAGCAACCCTGCAGAGGACTTGGGGGTGCTGGAGGGTGAGAGGCTGGACACGAGCTGTCAGTGTGCTCTCACAGCCCAGAGAGCCAAATGTGTCCTGGGCTGCATCCAGTGGTGGGCAGCAGGGCCAGGGAGGGGATTCTGCCCCTCTGCTCTGCCCAGACCCTACCTGCAGGGCTGCTTCAGCTCTGAAGTCATTAGAACAGCAAAGGTGTGGACCTGTTGGAGTGGGTCCAGAGGAGGGCCACAAAAATGGTCAGAGGAATGGAAGGTCTTTCCTGTGAAGACAGGCTGAGAGAATTAAGACTGTTCAGCCTAGAGAAGGGAAGGCTCCCTTAAAAGGAGCTTATAAGAAAGATGGTTATGAACTTTTTAGCAGGGCCCCTTACAACAGGACAAGAGTAATGGTTTTAAACTAAAGGAGGGCAGATCCAGACTAGATATAGGGATGACATTTTTTACAATGAGGGTGGTGAAACACTGGAACATGTTGCTCAGAGAGACAGTAGATGCCCCATCACTAGAAAGATTCAGGGTCATGTTGGGTGGGACTCTGAGCAACCTGATCTAGATGAAGATACCCTTGCTCATTGCAATGGGGTTGTATTAGATGACCTCTCAAGGTCTCTTCCAACCCAAACTATTCTACAATTCTATGAAATAGATTTATTTCAGCAGGATTGTAATACAGCTTTGTCTCGGTAAGGGAAATACAGATAACAGTGGCAATAGAAAAACATTTCAGGCAGTTAGGAGCAGAGATCTGCCTCATATTGGCTGTGGCAGTGCTTCCCAGCATGTCCTTGCAGGGCAGGGGTGGGTGAGGCACTGGGCTGACACAACACACACCACAAAAAGGGCTGGGGAGCCAAAGTGACTCTAACCTGGCAGCAGAGAGCTCATGGCTGCAGCACCTGGCGCAGGGGAGGCAGCCTGACTGAGCAAAAGGAGGAGAGCGGGTTCAGACCATCCCACAGCTGGTCTCATTTGCTTTTAGATCTTTGGCATGCAGGGTTGCCGGGATGGGCCTAGGTCAGTGGAAAAACAGAGTCAAAGTTGCAATGGGGCTGGGCTGAGAGGGAGACAGAAGGATGGAGCAGGGTTTGCAGTGGTGCTGGAGTCAAGGGCCATGGAGCGTAACAGGAATAGAGTCCAGCAGCCAGTGCTGCTGCCCTTGTAGGCAGTCAGAGCTCCTGCCTATTGAAAGGACAGCAAGACAAGAAGGTGGGAGGGGATGCAGGGAATTTGCAAGAGAGCTTTTCCAGAGGCTCTGATTAATTGTTTGGCATCAAAACCAATTTAAGCAATCTCTGCCCCAGGCATAACAAAGGAGAAATCACAGGGTGGGGAACAGCAGCAGGGATGGGCAGAGACAGTTGAGCCAGCTGCCATCAGAGAAAACTGGCTGGACTACCATGGGAGGATGGTGGTGCCAGCACAGTATAAACCAGGCACCAGTAGGTCAGAGATTTAGAGGTCCAGGGAGACCCTCTCCCAGAGGGATAGCTGCAGGGCAGGAGCAAGGACAAACACCGAGAATGTCTGGGGGCAGGCATGCTTTGCATCTCAGAGCAGTCCCAGCCAGCCTCAGCCAGTAGGGAAAGGCACAGGAAGTTGGAAACCAAGAAAAGAGCTCGGCTTTTCCCTGCAGAAAGGGTTAACTGTGACCCTACTAAACACAGCTGCCTTCTCTACTGAGGCCACAAAATGCAGCAGGCAGGGGGAAGCTGACTTGGAGAAACAAGTCACTAAAGCTGTCATTTCATCATGGTGCCATCTACTAGGAATAATTTAAAGAGAGCACTGAAACCGTCAGGGACTTTACCTTGGCAGCAACAGAAATTATGGATATTTCAGAGGAGAGTGTTCATAATGAAGGCTGTACATAGAATGAGAAGAAATATTTCAGCCAAACACATCAGTCACAACTGGTCTTGCCTGCTGAGATGATCAATAGCTTAGTGCCTTGGATTAGCTCTGGCTCTTTGATTTACAGCTGCCCTTGGTGCAGATTCGACAGGGACTGGCACATTTGTTCCCAACCCATCTGGCTGCCATGGCACCGCACCAACAGGGCAGTGTTGCCAGACTGCACCTTACCAGATCCTGCTACCACACAGGAAACGTCCCAACCAAATCCATTTACATGGCCACACACAGACTTGTGCTGGCCTACAAAGGACCACACACAACCGATTTATTCATTGAAACTTTGCCCACTTACCCAAGATGAAAAGAAAAGCAGGCATGGAACTGACATTCTAGAAAAAACTAACTGTTGGAATAGAACTCAGTGTTTGAAAACTTGTGAGCAGGAAAAAGAACCACAGAGAGAGCTATCATCATATCCCCATTTGGGGTTCTGCAGGCCTGCATATTATCATAGACCAAGAAAAACTACTCCTCCTCCATTTGAGGAAAACATATCTACCTCAAGGTATTTCACAGGTTTGTTGGCATTCAGCATAGGGCTATTTCAAATTGATCACTAAGGAGGTAGGACACAGTCAAGCATAATTATTAACTGATCTCCATTCATATTCACGACATGGTATGTGATCCACAGATGTCCCAGATGAAAGTCAAGTCTCAAGTTGTTCCATGAAACACAGTCCTGGAAGAGAATTAGCTGTATCTTCACACCCTGGAACCACTCTGCTTGTGCACCTGGGGAGTGATCCAGCAAGTTACAGCCTGAGCACCCACCTTCCTGACCCTAAGGGATCAGCTTCCTTAAATTTGCAGAGAGAATAATATACACTAGTATACTATAGTTGTGTATACTTTTTCCTCGAGCTTGCTGGTAGACACATTCAGAAGACTAGCAGCAATTTCTTTTCACAACAGTGACTGAAAAAGAAAATGTGCTGCGAAGGCAGGAAAGATCAGGAGTTTGCCAGTGGAAGAGAATAGATAAACGGCAGGGCTCAGCTCAGGCCCTCATGCAGGGACAGAGCTGACTCTAGGTATTTTCTCTCTCCTGTTGCTTGTGCCTGCTCCCTGTTAGGGTTTTACTAGTCACAAATAAAACAACCAACCCACTGAAGCCCTCTTACAGCATGGACACACACAGAGCTGTGCTAGCACCTGTGAGAAATGTGATACAAAAGCAGGAGGAAAAGGGCACTCTGCAATATCTGCTCCTAAGGATACCTGCTCTTTGTTCTGCACCTTGGAAGAGTAGTTCCATTATACAAAAATAGTGAGGCCAATCCATTTGTAAAATGACAACAAACAAACCAATCCCCAAAACTTAGCTCTACCGAGGTCAGTGTATCCATGATGGTGAGAAGTAGCCCAAAACAGGAAGCACACATGACAACATAGCTGCTTTGCATTGCACCCACCTCTCACTTTCAGGTTCCCCTGCTTTCACAAGCACACCCCTCCCACAGCCACATACTGCCACACACTCACAGTTTCCTGTCTATCTCCATTAGAGTATGGACAACAGAATTAGGGCATCTGTGCCCTGGATGGGAATGAGGGGTGCCTAGGGGTTATGCGCACTTTGGATGTAGTCTCAACTTGAAAAAGCTTTTTATAAGTTCCTACTTAAAATCTTGCCTAGCATTCACATATAGACTCTCACTTCACTAAGAAAGGTTAAAGTGTTCGCCTTTTATTCAGAAGACTTGCTCCATTTCCAGGAATACTTTTCCATGTCCTTGAAACCAGACAGACTCTAGTCTCATAACAGCACCATCAGTCTACTACAAAAAAAGCAAACAAATCAAAACCCCAAAAGTTCCATGATGTGATACAGTATAAAGAAACAAATACAGCTAATACATTAGAGAAATAAACATCTACATAAACTTATGTAAGTTGCTATAAAATTGACAGTATGCAATTGAGAGATCGGTAAGATTACCAGGTCTGCCAGCTGTTTAAACAAGTCTACATAGGCTGTAACTATATTTTTCTGCTGTTTTTAGGCATGAGTTTGCACTCAGAATCTAGGTATCTCAATTATCCACACTGGTGGGCTCTCATACAATTCCCCTACAGCCAGCAGTGTGTATGCAAGCATCTCCAGCTACCTGCCCAGACTCAAGCAGCACTTGCAAAGCTGTGAAGATGTATGTAGCCTATTGCCATCTCCTCCCTATGAATATGGTATTATAGGGTTCATCTGCATGTGCCTGGTTAAGAAATAAAACACAGTCAGTTGTGTACTATAACACCTTAAGTAACATGGAATCTTAGATTTTAGAAAAATATTTTAATCATCAGTTCACAAGTAAAAACTATCACTATTACAAAACATCTTGTAATACTAGAATACCTAGCTTGGGAAGAGTTTTGTTCTTATTGCTGTTGCATTTAGTTTTCAGGAGCTGTGTCAGCATGAAGGTAGCAGTGGGCTTCCCACTTGTCATAGTCAGCTTGTAAGGGTACTCACAGGAAAGTGTATCTTCCTATTTAATCCTCACACAATTTTCACATGTTTAGGCTGCCCTGACTTTTCCCAGACGTGTACCTACTCGACATCTGACACTATGCATCAAAACCTCACCCAACTTTGTTTCATACAACAAATTTCATTTGCAGCCTTTAAATTAAACATTCACTCCAAAAAGAGTGAACATCAGCATTGACACCGCCTTAGCTACTTGAAAACCCTATAACTGTGTTCTGGCAGCTATCAGATATTAACTCATTCATTTCATTTTGTTTGGTTTCTTCCTTATTCTCATGGTTGGGTTGCTCTTTCGAATTTCCAGCTTTTTTAGACCTTCTGAGGAAAAACTTTGTCAGTAAGTAACATAATTCAGCCACATTTAAAAGAATGCAAATGCTGGACACAGCAATCATGAAAATAGTGAACACCGTCTTTTCAGTAGGTCGGGAAACAAAGCAGTCTACAGTGTTGGGGCAGGGCCAGGCATTACACTTCATTAAGCGAGGCATTCGGAACCCATCGTACATGAAATAAAACGCGTACATGAAGACGGCCTCAAAGATCAGTCTGAAAAAGATGCTGCTGGTGTATGTCCACCACAAGGAGCCTTCAATACGAAACCTCTGTTTCCTAATTTCTTCTATGTCCTTGAATTCACATTTCTGGTCTCCTTTTCTGAACTGCCTTTTCTTCTCATGCCTCCTGTAAGCCACGTGCATGGCCACCAGCAGCGCAGGTGTGGAGACAAAGATCAGCTGCAGGGCCCAGAGTCTGATGTGAGAGATGGGGAAAAAGTGATCATAGCAAACATTCCTGCAGCCAGGCTGAAGCGTGTTGCAGACAAAGTCATCTTGTTCATCTCCCCAGACTCTCTCTGCAGCCACAACCAGGATCATGATACGGAAGATGAAGAGGACTGTGAGCCATATCTTCCCGATACTGGTGGAGTGCTTATTTACACCTCCCAAAATGGTATGCAGAGCTCCCCAATCCATTGTCTTGTTTCAATCCTCTGACCTAAGACAAGACAAAGAAACAAAACTAAGATTAACCAAGACAGGAAACAAATACCAGCAAGTATGTGGTTTAAAATAAAGGCAATATCATAATTGTAGCACATCCACTGGCTGTGGTAACGTTTGTTGACGCATTGGGCTTACCTACAACTAGTCACACATGATAACCTAATCACGTATCAGCAGGTAGTATTTCATACTGGATTATACACACGGCACCGCATTCATTTGACTCCTAGGTGTATTTGCCAATGCCACATTAAGTAAGAAAGACAGATGGGAAAATGAACACAGCCTTAAATGAAAAGATACAACTTCTAGTAGCTTGATAACAGTAACAAAATGATAGAAGATAACATCTACCGTATTTTTGGCTGGTATGTTAAAAAATAACAGGTTAGATAGAGAGAATTCCTATATAAATCAAAGCCAACTGGTTTATCCTTATCTTTAGGGTGTAAATAATGATTTGAGTACATTCACGCAATAAAGACAGACCTTGAGTAACTACTGCTGATGCTCTGCACCTTCCACGAGAAGGTCCGGATAATCTGCATTCACCAGTTAAAGTGTGACTGCATCCTTAGTCAAAGCAAACTTCACACTAGTTTGAAACAATGAAGGTAAAATCCTAGTCATTATCCATCTCGAGTTGGACATTTAAAATCAATGCTTAAGATTCATACCAAAATTACTTTTCTTTCTATTAACTACAAAAAGGGCCTAGGGTAACAGGATAAGGACTCCTCCTTTGTGAATGCATGTCAGGTTGCAGTTTTCTTCCTCTCATAACACAGCCTGCATTAGTCCTAGGTTAGGGGAGATATTTCAGAGGCTGGGAGATTGCTATAGTCAACATTTGAAGAGTCCAGACAGGCCAGCAGTAGCTCAGAGACACTTTCAACAGAAGAATATAGTTTCCAGCAGGTGAGTTTCAAAGTACTATGACTGTAATGAATTAAGGATTTCACCTTTTGGTCTCCTCAGGAACACCACAATTGTCTGAGTTTTTGCAGCTTCCACAAACAGCTTTTCACAGAGAGCATTCAGAGCCATTTCAGCCCATCTTCCTACATCCCTCCAGATGGATTTACAGAAAATTAGTTTGCAAACTACTGTGTCTTCAAGAAACTAGCACCTCTTGCCTATCAGCCAGGACCCTCTAAGAGTGCTCACAGATCTCTTGATTCTGAAATTGCTCATGAAGGTTTTTATTTCACAACTTGGTTAATTTGTTTCTATCTCAGAGCACATATTTCTTTGGCATTTACAGCACAAGACACCAATAAGCAAAATCATCTTTTCAAAGTTGCTTTAAAGAGCAGCTACTGGCAAAAAGGTCATCATATCAATCACAAGATTTTCCTGACTCTGAGCTGGATCACACTGCATGAGGAAGAAAATGATGACACTATTTTGTAGTTGTCTTTCACGTCACACTCCCATCCTGAGTAATGTCAAAAACCTTCCTGGTTTACAGTGAGATACATATAATCAGTAGGCCACATGCTTTGACTGAGTATCAAAGTACACAACAGCCCAGAGAAAATGAGGACACTGAATTGTTACACAACACAATGGTATATTTTCCTTGAGTTACTGGGATTTAAATGTAAATCTCCCTTCACTAGTTCCATAAACTGCATTTCCCTCAGATCCTGCTGGTTGACTGTGTGGGGTTATACTCCAGGAGGTGAAAACCAAGGGGGAGATCCAAGATCTCCTCCAGACTGGAGAGAACTTTTCCTGAGCCTCCTTCAGGATGCACAATCTATATGGGCTATTTCCTTTGTATGTGACTGAAACCACACAGAAACAGATTTACCTTGCTATCCCTACTAGGTTACTCTTTCCAAGAAGATTCTTTTTTTCATTAGCATACAGTTACAGAGTCTCTAGGGTTAACAACCCTATGAGGACACTGAGGATACAGGAAAAATCCTTAATACCAGAGATCCTTACTAAACATATCAGCTGGATTTTTAACCATTTCCACCACTTTTCTGTCATCTGATTGACGAAAATTCTTTCAGAGTTTTCCTTTGCAATTACTGCATTGTTAAACAGACAGACAGTTACAACTTTTTAAGTGTTCTGTTATTATTACACACATATGGCAATTACAGTACTTATAAAATGACACTACAACTAAGTACTATAACTAGAAATACTTATGAATATTTGAAAATAAATCCTCTAGAAGACTGGCACCAAGCAAACGGTGTTATTACACACATTATCCACCTATCCTGTAACTCCACCAGGGTCCTTACTTTCTTCTCAGTCATTCCATCTTCTTAGAGTGAAAAGGCTGTGAAGTCAAACCTACATATCTGCTCCTCATAAGCCCCATTTCTTAGCTTCACATCTCGCTGCACACCAGTAATGCTGCCATTTTGTTATAACTTCACATGGATTTGTTTCCTCCTTCCTGTGCAGAAGGAGATTCAAAATACAACTTCCCCAGCGTGTAGTTAGCTCAAGAAGCTCCCCTAGTTCTTTTTTCTGCTAAGGTCACACTGCAGCTCATGTCCTGTGACTTTGTGGAGGTGCATTATAGAGCAGGCAACTTGTCCATAAGTTCTTTCCAGGACTAGTATGTTTTGGTTGGTTTTGTTTTTTTAAACATGAACCATTTCATCAATCTGCTTAACAGTACAGACCCACAGATCATCTGAAAAGGACATCTACATTAAAAAACAAACACCCAACCAAAATGAAAACAAACAAACAAAATCAAAAAACCAACCAACCCCCAAAAATTAAACAAAACAACCACCACCAACAAAAACCCCAGGCTGCAAATTGCAAAGCATGAGAACGTAAGAATGAACAGTCAGCAGGAAAGAGGGATTGGCAACACTCCTCTTCATCTAACTTGCTCCATATTCTCTGAGAGTATACTGTGCTTGTTAAGCCAAAAATCTGTGCTTCAATTCTAGCAAAGACATGTCTGTAGCAGGATCAAGAAAGAAAAAAGCCATCACACTTTGAAGAGGCAGCCTTTTGTCCAGAGTCTCCTGGTGACATCTCCTCTCTCTTCCAAAAAAGCCTTTGTCTTTCCAATCCGCCCAAACACTCCTCCCTTCACCCTTCCCACACACCTTACCAAATCTTCCAGCTATCTCTTCAGCTCCTCCTGCCACCATCCACTGTTCTTCCCACTGCTTGCTGAGCAAGTCACCAACCTTTGCCCCTTGCTCACAGCCTCTCAGGCTTGTTTTGACATTGGTAGAGTCATATGACTTCTGGACTACTCCAAAGTGCTACAGGCATGATCAGGCACCAGTGAAGTCTCACCATCTTCTCCCTGAAAGATTGTAGTGCCATATCCAGGCAGCCTGAATGCCATCCAAATATTTTGGCCACAACGTTTCCTACTAGCTGGCTTTAAACAGTTCCCCTCAATGTAACTTAGAGGACCCAGTAAAGACAATTCAGACACTGCCAAAGTGTCCTCCCCTCTCCAACAAACAGACACAGTGATCCAAGCAGAATTTAAGTTAGCCAAGTATGGCCCTTCACACTACTAAAGCCACCAGTGCAGATCACTCCAACTAAACACCCCATCAGGGCTACCTGTACTGATGTGATGGCTCATTTACTCTTTACTCACTCAAAAGCTAGAACCATGATCATAGGTTCTTTCTTTCAAATACCTGCTTTCATTTTCATTAGCAAGTAAAATATTAACTGTCTTGCTGACCACAGGAGAAAAAAGCAGGAACATTACATCCCTTTAATGGGTTTTTAGTCCTATTTTTATAGTATCTAAAAATAGTATTTTAGATACTATTTCTATGTGAGCAAATCCCGCCAAATGCTTACAGAAATAAGAGTATGTAGACAGCCACGGACTTACCTAGTTTGCTGGTACAGAACTCTACAAGAACACGTTAAAGACATGAAAGCTTAGGTGAATTTTGGGGGAAAATATAAAGCAGAAATGAGGCTAAGGATTGGTTATAAAGGAAGAAACTGGGAAGAACAGAAGACAGCTGAAAGTAGCGAGGTTGAGTAACTAAGCATTTAGAATAATTTCTAACAGGGGAGTGCATTAAATGTTAAATGCTCCTTCACAAAAATTGCAACTGGGCATGAAAATAAGCTTTTCCAAGTCTCCACATAGATATCTGCTCTACTACTAGCAGCACCTTCTGTTTCATTTCAACAATTAGAGAAGCTTTTGCAGTTCAGTGGGGTATAGTTGTTACAGTTAACAGTTAAAAACAATCACAAGAGATCACCATGCTTGATTGAAAAGTTAAGTTACAAGGGAAACAGTTCTGTACCATCACACAACATAGCCACATAAGCAGGTGTTTCATTTGGGTTTTGGTTTTGTTGTTGTTGTTGGTTTGTGGGGTTTTTTTCCCCACTAGTAAGCTAGACAGCAGCAAGAACTACAGCTTAACTCCTTCTGTAGTTCTACATCTTATGGGCAGTATTTTGAGCTCTGTGCTGCCATGGCTAGACTGCCTTGTACTTTAAAGTTAGTTCCTGTAAGCCTACATTAAACTGCAATCACAGCACGGTGCATACACCCAGTGAAAATCCCTGCAATTCACAACACTGAGGACAATCATCACTGAGCTCCCCTGTTTATGAGTACAGCTGGCTTGTTAACAGACACCCTTTCCCTTTGTTAAAGACTGTTATTCTGGAAATTCATTACTCAGTGGCTAAATCCACAGCTGGAATACAGTGAAGGTGTAAAAGCAACAGATGATATGCCTCTATCACATACGTATATGGTGATTGTGCTATAGGATATTATCAAGCAAAAAAAAAAGGTCACAAGCAAGTATTACAGTACTTGCTTATGCTACAGGAACATCTAGGAGTCCCATTCAAGAAAAGGTCCACAGACCCCCTAATTTATGCACAAATTCAGACTGTGACTATACCCTTCTCACCTTCAGTTTGGTTACCAATTTATTTACTGCACTGGATTTACACAGAAATTTAGAGGGTATTTACAATGACTCCACTTCCATCAGAATTTTAGTGTACAGTGTACCAGGAGTTACCAGTTCGGGGTGACTTTCCACCACTTTCAGCAATACCTCTGGATACTGATAAAATGATCAGCAGGCTGCCAAGAAAAAAGTTACTTTATCCCACGTGGGAATGTGTTAACCAAGATAATCTTTAAGCCAAAAAGCACTGGTCTCAAGTGTCCCTGCTCACCCCCCAGCTGGGGACAAAGGCAACTCACATGCCCAAGAACAGCAGTTTAATGCAGAACTGTTGCCACAGAAAAGCTTCAGAACATCTAAACTAACAGATGTAAAATCATTACCAAAATTATTTTATGACCCAACTTCACACAAGACATACTGCTGCACGTTGAGGTCCAACATGCATTCAAATGTGCTGCTGAGACAACTTTCCCTTCAGGTGTTGATCTCAACAGCTGCACTGGAGCAGGGGCTCATAGGGGGAGGTGATAACCAGCACCAAGGTGTCCCAGAGCTGCTTAATGCTGTGTCATTACTCAGATTTGAAGAGCACACTAGTCTGGGTTTCAGCAGTTTTGCATCAGCATGCCTCCACCCTGCCAACCTGGCATCTAGTTTACAGCAAGCACTTAATTACCAGTGTGTAGATTGTTATTCCTATTGCTGAGCTAGTTTTGGTGCTGTACTATGAGAAACAAAGCTTCTAATAAATACAGATTAACATCTTCCAAAAGACAGCATCCTTTCATTTCACCAAGAAAAGTGGTACACAGGCTACAGCAATCACTTGCTAACTTGCTCAGACTTCCTACCTAACTTGTCAGTCTGCCCCATGCCTCAGTTTCTCAGACATTAAACTAGAGATAACAAAAACCTCACCATTTCACAGGACTGTTGTCCTGAAATGCTCCACTGCAATTACAAGCTTCACAGGCTCAATGGACTGAGACAGATAAGTAACAGTTCAAAGCTGGAAGCACCAAGCTTGAATTCAATCATCCAGCATATTTCTGACACCTGAAAAAGAATGCAGCTCCCTACATTGCTATAGCTTTAATGCAGAGTTCAAAATGCAAGAAGACAAAGCTTTAAACTTAGACCTTGGCAACTAAAATCCTTTAACAGGTAGCTTCCAGCTATTTTAAATTTACAGCAGTATATTAAAAACTTCAAGGAGTATGCAGCTGGAAGACCAACAATCCTACTTCTTTCCTAAAAAGCTGAAAAAGATTAAAGGAGCAGTCTAACAATCACAAAAGCCTGTGCAATTCTCTCTAGTAGCTCTTAAACTTTGTTCAGAACACCTATCTCCAGATCAGAGTGGAAACTGGAGAGAAGAGCCACGACAGAGGGATTCAGTATATCTGATTTGACACAAGAACAGGCAAAGACTAATCAGGAACAGGAAACCTCTGACAGTTGCAGGTCTGAACACTGCAAGCATTGTTCTTTCCTTCTACTCAAGTTTAGGAAAACAGGAGGCATTCTTTGCTCTAATTAAATCCAGCATGAAATCCAGAGAAATCCAACAGATTAGGATCCAATTTGTATGTAGTTAATTGTTATTAAAAATTATGCTACTTAAGAGCATTTAAGGGTTCAGTTTCTGCCCGCAATGACACCCTTATGACTGTCCCATAGTCATGTCCTCACATAAGTTTTAAGTAATTTTCCAAGGATGCTTGAAAACACTCATACCTATTTCAGCAGCCTGCAAGTGTAACTGGAGATTCCTATCCTCCAGAACATCTCTACACAAAATTCATTCCATTCGTACAAAACAGGAAATCAGAGGTCACACTTGAAGGCATAACAAGACAGCACAAGTCCTATTGGAGTTTAGCCTGTCTCAGCCATTTTCCGCTGCAAACCTTTACTTCAAAGTGTGCTTACAGTTCTTACTTTAGAAGAAAGCTGAATTCCCGAGGACTAGGTCTCTGCTGATACAAGTGTCCTATTTCCCATATATCTCACAGAAAGTTTTAGAGATACTGCATCCTGCTTCAGGTCACCAAAATAACTTTAGTTATGACTTTTTAATGTGACTTTTCCGTTTTTTTTTTTTTTTTTAAGCCTGTTACCTAATTCCTATTTCTATCCCCCTACACCTAGGCAGGTGTCTACATTTTCTCTGCAAGCCTCTCCTTTCTTCTAAAACTAACAAGCCTCTTGTCTTCTTTCACACACAACTCAAACCCTTTTGGAAACATTAATTAAGCTTATAAACACTAACATTTTACACTGCACTGTAGCTTTCCTTGAACATGCATTTGTTATTTCATTCATCAAGAGTAAAGACCAAAGTAACTCTTTCCTTTTTAAAACTCTATTACAGGAAGAAATGCAGGTATACGATAAGGAATAGAATTAGTTTCGACATTCTTTTATTAACTAACAGGAGACATGCTTCTCTTTTTCTACATTCCTGTTGTTTTGACAGCACGTTATCTCACCTCATATATCATCACTTCAAGCTTTTCCTTACACAAACTGGTATTTAGCCAGGTAAGAGCCACAATTTTCCTTCCAGATACTTCACCAGTCATCATTAAGTAGCAATTAAAATCAGCAAGGAACAGAACAAAGGAAAACATCAAAAGAAAAAACAGCTTCAACCCATGCTCCTATTTCACACAGTGTCTGGGACCACTGATTTAACTGGAAGTGTTCACAATAATCAACTTGTAAAAGCATCTCCTTTACTCACAAGTACCCACGGAGGTTATGCAGTGACCATTATGAACTTGCTCATGTAACTCAAAGTGCTGCTATTTTTCCAGCTACTAAGATAGCCTGCTATACATTTTTCAATGCACAATTACTTTTTTTGCACAAAATAAATGAGGCTGCCCAAATAATCTACCTGGGTTGTGCACCAAGGGATGCAAAACAGCAACACTGTCAGAGGCATAGCTTCAGCAAATTGAGAGAACTGGCCCTGTCAGGAGAGAATCAATTTCTCCAGAGAAGTATGCTAATTCATGGGGTTTTACATTTCCATTCATAAGCTCTGAGATACGTAATCTTACCAGTTATGAGACTGACAGTTCTGGGGACCATCAGAAGTCGCCTAGAAACACTGACACATGCAGTACAGATGTAACCTCATGGCTCTGGAAATGTGCTGAAAAGCCCGCCTGGAAATTTACATTGCAGTGCCTAGCTGACACACGGAGACATCACCTTCTTCCAGGCTGAGCCCTGTCCCACCATTGCCTTGCTCTCTATGGCAGATCTAACCCAATCACATGCACATCCTTTTGCCTACTGTCTTTTCTCTGGAGCTCCTCAAAGAATGTGTCTGCCAAGCAGGGTTTCCAGGCTAAGCAGTGGAGGCCAAGAAACGTTAAAAATTATGTAACTCCTTTAACAAAAGTAAGGATGAAAATATACTTTATTCTGCCTTTGACTCAGTGTACACACACACGCTGTGGTGATCCCAAACCAAATCTGGACCCAAACCCTCAGTATTTCATACAGGACACATCAATTAATCAAAGTTATAAAACCTGGGTTTAAAAGAACATTCTTAAGACAAAAGAGAGACTGTGAAAGTAACACCCAATCTAGGAAAGTCCGATGACGGAGAAGCCAGTCATGCCCAAAACATGCCCAGCTCCTAGCTAGTGCCAGGCACTAAGCAAGCACTCCTGTCCTTACTCCAGCACGTCCTTCATGTTTTATGTAAGGCTGTAAGTACTCATTCTTTGTGCGATCTCATGCAGCCCCGATACTCAGAAATACATTTATTTCTGACTCACACCTCATTTCCTACTCCCCCTGTAATTCTAAGGAATGTTTCCAGCGTGTGATCAGACACTCACAGGACCTGTCAGTTTTACTGATGCAAGCTGTTTACCTTCCCGCAGCTCTCTTCACATCTGTAGGCGTGTCGCAAATTACCTGTAATTGCAGGAACCTTGATTTTGCTTGGTGTCGTAGCTGTCGTACGTACTTCACATAACGCGCTTACCGAGAGCTGCTGGGAAATGAATAAAGATTTCGCCGTAAGTTAAACGCGTAACCAACAGAGACGCGAGCATTCCCAACCAAAACTGCTCGCGGGCTTCGAGTACTCCCCGTGACGCTCAAGCTGGGGACGGGAAGCGGAGAGCGCCCATGCCGAGCAGGGTAAATCCTGCCGAGCAGGGTAAATCCTGCCGGGGCAGGGTGGGCAGCACGCACGGCGGCTCCGCGCCCGGCCCGGCGGGCAGCGCCACCAGAGCTCCCGGCGGCGCTGCCGCAGCCCCGGCCCCGCAACAAGTGCGGCCATCAGCTGCCCGGTGGGACCTACCTGGGGGGACCCCGTTGCCGCACCCCTTCCTTCCTTCCTTCCTTCCCTGCCGCTTCCTTTCTTCCTTCCCTTCCTGCCGCCGCCGCCGCACCCCTCACCTGCCTCAGCGGCGCCCGCTGCTGAGGGGCGGTCACCCCGCCGGGAGCTCCCGGCGCCACGGCCGGGCTGACGCCGATCAACGTGGCTCCGCCGGTGGCTGCGGAGCGGGCGGTCCCGGCCTGGCCGCCTCGGAGCTTTAAGGTCCCTCCCCGTTCACCTGCCGCCGCTTTTAACCCGCCCCTCGCCAGCCCCCGCCCGCGCCCCGCTCCTCCGGCCGCCCGCGGAGGCGGCGGTGGGAACCCGGGGCGGGGCCCGGAGCCCGGAGCCCGGAGCTCATCTCGCCGCTGTGCCCCGCCGAGGGGGCTGCGCCCAGCGGGGCTTCCAAGGTGAGGAGCAAAGAGCCGAAATAAGGGATGGGAAGGGCTTGTGTCCGCCCCGCGGCTTCCCGCCGCGAAAAGGCTGGTCTGGGGTTGCAGGGGAGACCCTGAGGGGAAAGGAGATCAAGGTAACAGCAGATACATGACATGGGGATTTTTCAGGGGAAACGCATATCTATTTAAGATAACAGGGTCGTGTTTCCATCTTGAGGAATCCAGGTATTCAGAAGGGCTTTGGGACAGAAAAAAGCCAGGTCTTTTCTCCTGGAAATCATTAAAGGATTTACTGGCCAAACAGAGAGGGAAGAGCCAGTAGTTTCTGGCTTTTTGAGGTTTGTTTTCCAAGAGCGATTGAAATGCTAGAGCAGTGCCCTGCAGACTCTCAGGCTTTCACGGAGCTGCGCATATTTGCCAGTGCAAAGACCTATTTTGGAAAGTTTTCTGTTTCCAAGGAATACAGTTGCTGAGGAAACAATTCACTTTAGGTTCAAAAATCCCTGCCCAAAACTGTGTACCCTGTCTTGCACACAGGCACATCAAATTAAATAAATGGTTTGTAAACCTCTTAACTAAATTTCCAAAGAAAACCTACACCACAACTGGACAAACAGGACATTTGCTCAGACTTCAGATGAAAAACTCTTGTGTTTGTGTGCGTTTGGAGTATAAGGACTCAAATCATAAATTATTTCCAACAAAGTTCTACTGCCTTGTCTTTCCACCTTCTAGAATACAAGAAGATTCCCTGGGGAAGTCTTTAGCAAAAATCAGTTACTTAATTTTGATCTCATATTCAGGAAGAAGAGGTAGGAGTTTCTAGCACAAACAATCTAATGCTTGAAAGATAAGAAATCGTCATCAGCTGTTCTTTAAACATTAGCCTCTGTCTCTGTCCTCCGCATCTTTCCTTCCACCCTTTTTACCCTTGCAGTTAGATCCACGGAACCTGTACATTAGGACCATAGAAAAATTTGGGTTGGAACGGATCTGAAAAGGTTTGTAATCCAACCTATTGGTCAAAGCTGGATCAGCTCTGGGACTGTTCATTAGTTATAGCCCATCCAGGGGGAACCCAGGGAAATTGGTTCACTGCAGCAGCCGTAGGACCAGGCCCAAGGTATATGATGTGATGCTGAGCTAGACATGCAATAAATGTCTGAGGGCTGAGTTTACCTGTGCTCGCTGACTTCTGTGAGAGTTGTGTTCAGATGATGTTCAAGGTCCGTGTGTATGACGTGTGTGAGGAAGGGAGGTGGCTCTGGGCCCGGTCATGCATCTGCACTTTGCAAAAGGGAAAGCCCATCTCCTGATGGAAGAAAAGCTTTAGAAGAGACATCTGGAACTCATGTGTTGTTCTCTCTCCAGTCACCTTCCAGTTTGATGCAGTGACCTTGAAAAAATGAAATGTGTCCTTTAAGGTGCAAAATACTTTAAACATTGGTTATGTTTAGCTGCAGCAGAGGATTTTAAGTTTTGTGCTGTCCTTGCCACCAAAAAGAGGTTTAGCAATTTTTTTTTTTTTTACAGTAAGAGAAATATTGTGAAAATAGAAATCAAAAATGTAAGTCTTATGAGGAGTAGCTTGAGGGAGATGAGGGTGTTTAGCCTGGAGACAGGAGGCTCCCAGGAGGCGTTTTTGCTCTCTACACTTGCCTGAAGGGAGGTTGTTGTGAGGTGGGGCATCTTCTCCCAGACAGCCAATAACAGGAGAAGAGGACACAGCCTCAAGCTGCACCAGGAGATAGTGAGGTTGGGCATCAGGAAGAATTTATTCACTGAAAAGGTGACTAGACATTGGAAGAGGCTGCCCATGGTGGTGGTGGAGTCACCACCCCTGGAAGTGTTCAAGAAACAACTGGACATGGCACTTAGTGATATGGTTCAGTTGACATGGTGTTGGTCAGAGGTTGAACTCAATGATCTTGAAGGTCTTTTCCATTAAAAGCTAGTGGAAACAAGGCCCTATGGGTCTCACAGTTGCCTAAAGGAGGTAAGCCATGGGCAGAGTGTGGAGCTCTTGGAGCTGCCTTATATCAGGTCTTCACTGCACTGCCTTTAGGAGTGTCACAGTTGGAGGCCAACACCTGGAGTTGCTCCCAAGCCAGAAGCACCCAGTTTTGACAGCAAAGAAAAGTCTTAAATTATATTCTGTGTTTCCAAGATTAGATATTATCAAACTATCTATTCCCTAGACAGAGGGGAGCAACAGGTGAATGAGTGACAGGGAGAAATAGATCAGGTTCTCCTCTATTGGGTAATTCTTTCATCTCTCATTTGTTGAATTATATTTCTCTTACCCAGTAGCATCAGCACTCTCTTTGATTATGAATGATGACTCAGGGGACACTAGAAAAAAAAAAAAAAAAAAAAGAATGGGACATATATAAGTGCTGGAAATTTAAGGACTGGAAGTCCTAGTCTTAATCACAGTGTTTCATCTTTATTTATGAAGGTAAAATGGAATATATTTAGTAATTGACCACTTAGTAAGCAGAGTTAAATTGTACTTATTCCTTTACAGATGAGGAATCTTTTATTTAGCTAGCATATAAAAATATAGTGAATTATTTAGCTAGCATATAAAAATTACAGTTTGATAAAAATCACCGTTTGATAAAACTGTGAAATAAATACATGTGAATTGATTACTTTGAATTATGACAGCCCCTTCTCCTGCAGCACACTATAATACATGTTTTCTTAACTGACATGATTTTAAGGTAAAAAGTGAAAAGAAAGGAATGGATAAACATAAACCCCATTGATTACTGACAAATAAACAAAGAGGGAAAAGTTAGAGGGTTCAGAAATTTTGTGTCACTGGATGCCTCACGACATAATGCTGTTTGAAAATTTTTTTTTTTTTTGAAAATAGAGTTGTCACAACTCTATACTATTGACCAAAAGTAGCTTTAGATATAAAGCCCAAATTTAGGTCAGCCTAAGGTCAGCCTCTTTGATAGTGCACGTTATCATCTAGAAGGTCATAATCACAGTCAGCGTCATAATCACAATCACTGACTGTCCTGTAGAGCATTTCAATTATGCTTTTTGAAATATTGGCATAGGTCAGGTTTTTCTTCTGAGCACTTATAAACCAGAGTCTGAAACTACTAGAACTGTTGACTGAAATTTTAACCTGATTTTTATGTACTTCATTAGACTGAAGATTTGTATAAGAACAAGTCCAACTGCTCAGTCTTAATATTATTCAGAAGGAATAAAAGAGGAGGAAAAAACCCAAACCCCCAGGAAGTTTCTTTTCCATTTATCCATGGCAGACGGCTGCTCAAACGCTGTGGTGCAGACTGGAAGCAGGAGGTTTTTCTTCTTGAAATTTTCTGTTTCCTTTCCAAACCTTCACATCTCTAATTAGACTCTTTTTGCCTTCTGACTATTTAGCAGTTCAGAGCAGGGAAAAGAAAATTATGTCCAGTGTGAAAACTATTGTGCCACTGTGTCTCAAAGTTCACACTGTCCTGTGGCGCATTTATTAGGAGACAACAGGGATACCTATAATACTGATAATATGTACTAAGTCTTGGACAAAGCCCATCTTTGTTGTATGCTGCTCAGGAAGCTGTTCTTCTTCAGCTTTTATTTTCAGTTTAATTTACTGGTCAGCATTCTACAGGGATTGTGTTAGCCCTGATTTACACTCTCTGGGCAAATCCCAGGACCTCATCTAGCCAGAAAAAACACCCGAAGTGTCATTTCCTTTTCAATATAATTACTTTAATGACAACATGTAGTATGATAAAGGTTGCCCATGCAATATCCCTGTTCATTAACTATTGCAGCACGCCAAGCATTGGTACTGCCTTGAAAAGCAGTAGGTTTTTTTCACCTGCAAGGGCCTTACAGGTGCCTAAGAGAATGATTATGATTGCACTTCTCTTAAATAATGGGCAGATGGCTGTCTCCCTCATCTTTCTGATCTCAGGTTGTCCTTATCAATGAGACCTTCCCTTTTTTATTTTCAGTTTACTGATATGCATGAAAAGTCCTGAGAGAAACATACCAGCTATTTTCCTGCTAAGGTAACTTGACAATTTTAATGATATCCCCTACTTGTGGAGATAGAAGAAGGAACAGGAGAACAAAAAAAAAAATCAAACCCCAAAAACCCCTTAATCCCAAATGATACAGGGAACCAACAAAAGGGGATGAAAATGGTTCTTACCACTGCCAGTACATGACCAGCCTGACTCACACCAATCCATATAATTTACACTTTTTAATGTCAAAATGGGCATGGACAGTTGTTTTAATATCTAGCCATGTTCTTCCAAGATGCCCTTGGAAAATGTACCTCTCCTGTGTGCTAGTTAGGATAGACTAACCCATTGTCAGGCACCCATCAAAGCCTCTCCATTCCTTAAGCTGACAGCTCCGGATATCCAGCATCAGCCTGATTTGAAAGGCAGAGCTTTCTTCATCCTGAGGCAGCCCAGTAATTTCTGCAACACTATTGCTAATTTGGAAGCTGACAGTTTCCATCTCCCCACCCCTTTGGTTTATTACAAGCATTTCATCAGACTGGCTGTAGACTGCCGCGTCCTTCTGCGCTCTGGGCAGGGGGGGACAAGCAAGGCTGTCAGCAGCGATGCTCAGTTGCTGTGGTGATGTTCCTCCTGGAGCAGGCGTCTGCAGCAAGTCCCCCACCCCGGTGGCACCTAGCCCAGGCTCCGGATGGACCAGTGGAGGCTTCCAGCTGATTTAATTGGTTCATTGTTCCCTGGTTTGATGTAATAAATTCATTGTTCCCCAGTTCAACTTAATTGAGTCATTGTTACCCGATTTAACTGACTGATTGCTGCCTGACTTGATTTAATTAATTACCGCCTGACTTGCTGAATAAGCAAGCTCCTGCTGCCAGCTGCCAGAACGGCTCATGGCTCCTAATCCATGCTGTCTACCTCAGCCCTTGTCCTATACCAACCTGCACTTCTCCTGGGACCTGCTCTCTGTTCTACTCTAGCCACATCCTCTGTTACCTTCCCTTTTCTGTTCCCTAGCTTGTCCCCTACGCAAGGAGCTCCTCTAATTCACCCTCTAATTCTCCTTTCCATTCTCCTCTGCCTTTTCCTGTCTTTAGCCCTAGGACTACCTCCACTTTTCCTCGTGGAGTTCTCACCACTGTGTCTCACAGCAGCCATCCCTGCTTTGATTCCTCTAAAGATCCTCTTGAGTTCCCCTGAAGGCTTTGCATTTCACTTGTTTCATGCATGACAGATTGCCCTTCCTATAGTGGGATTTTTTGTATCCTGTTCTGCACAGGAATCCTGTGCAGGCATCAGCACTTGTCCAGTGCTCTCTTTCTTTCCTTCATTTCCACTACTTGCATGTATTATTTTTTTCTTCCTTAAGGTACCATCCAGAAGCCCCTCCCTCCTCTTGTTGCATGTTATCTAGCATCCTCTAGGCTCTTGACCCTTTTTAATCTGTTCCCTGCCCCAGATCCATTCACTTGCTTTGAGATTTCTGTATCCACTGTAAGGGTATCTTCCCCTCCTTCTCTTTAGCCTGTTGTTTTCACTTTAGATGTTCTGATGGTGGTTCAGGTTTCTTGCTGACTCTCCACTTTCTGGCCTGACGTCATTCCCCAATCTCCCTAGATCTCTTTCATTTATCTTTCTGTGTTTCACTGTCTCCATTCAGCAGAAACATGAGATATAGCTAAATCTTGTCCTCTTTTCTCTGCTGTTCTGCTCCACATTCCATCTGATGTCAATCTGAGAGCAGGCATGCACTTGTTCAAGCAGAGAATTACTGTTCTCCAAAGTAATTGCGTCAAGGTGTAAGTCTGATTTTATATTAATGATCAGCATGAGTCCAGACTTCTCCGTGACCACTTCAGTTCAGTGCATAGAGGTGAGGTCACCTTTGTGCTGTCAGTCCAGTATGCACAACATCTTGTGTGAGCAGATATCCCTCCTGGGTTTGCATTGTCCAGGCCTTGTTGGGCATGACATATTTCCTGTTCATCTGCACTGTCTCTATGTACCCATTTTTCATTTTCATTTATTGGAAGAAGGTCCAGGAATGAGTGCTTGTCTCTCTAGTGTAAGTGCCATCATTCAGTTGCCAGCTGACATCTGGCTTCTGTATTCTGGGAAGTTTCCCCTTCTTCCTCTGGCTCTCTCTTTTTCACTGGTGTATTGATGTTTTCTTGAAGAGAGAATCTCATTGTCTACAAAGACACCTCTTTTCTCCCCAAGTCTTTAAGGAACCTTCACTCATAGAGTCACAGAATCATTTAGGTTGGGAAAGACTTCCAACCATCGAGTCCAACCTTTGACTGAGCACCACTTTGTCAGCTAAACCATAGCACTATGTGCCGTGTCTGGTTGTTTCTTGAGCACTTCCAGGGATGGTGACTCCACTACCCCCTCAGGCAGCCTGTTCCAGTGACTGACCACCCTTTCAGTGACGAAACCTACACTGCATAGCTGAGGGTCTTCCACATCACTTGCAGTGAATTAATCTGTCTCTGCCTTTTTTCATGCATGTAAAACCACTATATTCCTAGGGCATTTGTGTTCAAACCCTTCTGGGTTTCATATGGCAGATTCCATTGATTTCAAATACCTAAAAACCTTGGAAGATGTCTTAGGGGAGCTCGGTCTTTGGGTTTTGGGGCTTGGGGTTTTTTTTGGTGTGTTATGGGTTCATTGGTGGGAGTTTTTTTTTTAATTCAGTCGCATTTCAGTTTATTTGATTTTCTTACAGTCTCCTAAAACTGAATGCAGTTCTCTTAGGTTTCTCCCAGTATGTTAGGCAGAATAATCATCTTTTTTGTACCCTAGATAATGCAACTCAGCCCTATTTCTGCTGCTTTAACATCTATTCTCTCCCCTCTAGAGGCAATTCCCTTTGAATTCATCTTTGCAGTTCCTTTCCTGCTGTTGGCTTCTGCACATGTGCTAATTTACGGAGGCCATCAGATTTTGCAGATGATACAGATATGGCAATCCCTCTCACATTACTGGGATATGAAGGTATGACACCCAGTCTTGTTCCCATGAAAGCTGGTGCCAAACCTCCCATAAAAATGTTATCAGAACAGGACTGGGCCTCAGAATCTTCATTCCATTCTCCATGATGGCAATTAAAATAACATTAAAATTACAAAAAGAATTAGCGGGTGCCAGACTCTTCTTGTTATCTTCCGTCTTCTGTGTTTGGTAAGACTTTTTCTGATAGTGGTTGCATTCACTGAGTTGATATATACAAAATATGGATGCTCCAGGCTTTTCATAGTGTGGAGCACATGTTAAGAAAAATTGAGGACTGCCCTTCAATGTACAGTCTGCCTTTCCATTTGTAATTGCAAAGCACTCCCATGACAAAACCAGTGCTGCATAGATGGCTAAAACACTATGTGTGTCCTTTTACCTTTATTTGGTGTGAAGCATATTATCTTTCACTAAAAGGTTAATGACTGACTGAAGTTGTTCCTTTTTTCAGCCCCACCCTGCACTTTAGATAATTCTGCCCTTTGGGAAAACACTGATATCAAGCACACTTCCTTCAGAAATGAAACTGGATCTGTGCAAGTAATTTAATCAGAATTTTCAATTAGTATCATTGCAGTGATATAATTATCATAGTGTCAGTATGCACTAATAAATACAAGAGATAAAAACCCCAAAAGTTTTAGAAGATTATTTATGCAAGTAGTTTTCTCTGAAACTGAGAACCAAACACAACATCAGATGTGTAGCCATTTTGATGTGCTTGCATGCAGGGGAGAATTGCAGTGCATTATGAGATGGTTGTCGTGATGCAGTCATGAAAGGCAGAACTGGTTATGCAGTGGGAGGTAGCTGAAGTCTCTTCTCCACATTTGGAAGTCTGAAGAATTTTCTGTCTTCCTCTGTTTTAATCCAGTAGGTTTCCTTCCTCTGCATTTCAAATTACCGAACTGTGGTGAAGGACACAGAACAACTTCTAACATGCCAACACATAGTTAACATTAGTACAGGGAGCTGAAAAGTCAGTGTCCTACGCACCTAACCTTAGAGATACATGTTAACAAAAAGCCCTGTCCCTCCCATGCATGCTAAGAATACCATCAGCAAATGTCACCACAGTATGTTCAGGAGTTGAAAATTCTCCAGATAAATCATGTTGGTAATTATGTTCTGTGTCTCTGGGCAGGGGTGGTTGAATAGTCCTAATTTGGAAAGTATTTGTTAGACTCTTCTGAAAGAAGGTCAACTTCCAAGAAGCAAGAGGGGCCTCACAAGGGGCATCTTGTAGAGGCCACATTTCAGAGGCTAGGTCAGAGGCTTCTGCATAGGTCATAGAAAATTAATGAATATAGATAACAGCAGAATTTGGACAAATGAGTTTAACCATTTGTACCTGCTTCTACTTTACAGCCAGTAAGAGACATGAATTTGGGAAAGAATATATAAATACAAAGCTATATAAACATACAAGTTGTCCATTTGCCTTACTGGCTTGGTCAGGCAGAGTAAATATATATAACCCTCTAGTTCAGCTACTCCACTGTCACAGGATCCAGACTCACCACTAAAAAACTGGTCTTCCTCTAAGATTTGCCTTTTATTTTCTACTGTAACTTTTTTTTTTTTTTCTGAAAAGCATTTACAATGTTTTATGCAGCTGTGCAAAGAAGAGTGAACCATGTTCTACTGGGCAGAGGCTCTGTAAATTAACCCTTAAATGTGAGCTGATAAGGGCCTACAGGATTTAGTCTTAGAAACACAACGCGTGTGGGAACTTAAGAAATGCAGTGCAAGAGTCAAAATGAATTAGCTGCTAAGTTCTCAAATGATTTTTGTCCTTCAAATGTTTTGCTCTCTATGATTGCTTAGAACCGCATAATTCCATAGTGTCACTGCTCTCATATATTCTTTATGCTTTTTTTATACACTTCAGCTGTGGAAGGCCATGGTTTCTATTGGCAAAAAGGATGATTGTGGTTAAAGTGTATTTATGGGCCTTTGACTGCCCCATCACTTGGTGACTGCAGCTGCATATTCACTTTCAAATTACTCATGAGAAAATAGCTTCAAGTATTATTGGTTACATTGACATTTTCACTTTGTAAATGATCATGTCTGAGAAATGCTGTCATTTACCTTCCTATTGGAAGTGTCACAACTAATAGCAATCTTCAGAGCTCCAGGTGTACATTTTCCTTGATGCCTCTGGGGTGCTGAGGGTCTGACATGGATGTTTCCATAAATCCACAAAATCATACACGGGGACCATTGAATAAGCAGGTAACCTACCTACGTGTTTGCAGAAACAAGCCTTGATAAGTAAATGCCATCAATCTCAAGCCCGTGTGATAGAAAAGCACAGTATCAATGCTGTCCTCATGTGCCAAATATTCCTTAATATCTTTGGCCAGATTGAAAAAATGCTTCCTGCTGGTTCAGAATGGACACCTCAACAGTAATTCACATTTTTCCTCATGAATTAAAGGAAATATTCTCCATTAATTTGCTATCTACTCCCAGACTTCCAAGTTGAAAAAGGAGCAGGCTTTCCCAGAACTTCCCATGTCTCCCCAGACACCTGGGCCAAGGATCCTATGTTGTCTCTATCTTGAGGGATGCTGGCTTCCAAAACATGACAAGGGCTTTTCCTCTACTGGCTGTTTAGAAGAAATAATTCACATTACCTTCCTCCTTACCTCCCTTTCACCGTACCAATGACATGAGAGAGCACGTAAGAGCTTGCCTTGAAAACATTGTTTAATTGTGATGAGGTCCATGGAACTCCAGGGGGTCTCATGGCTCATATCCTCCCAAGTCCTCTTTTTCTGCTCCCACACAAGTGAGAAGCCTGCTGCTTCTCACTTGGGGTGTGTCACTGTTTTTTGCACCTTCTAAGCCAAGAGTGAGATTTTTTTTCCCTGTTCTCACAAGTATTTTGATTATCTAAGCAGTTCAGCAAGCAGTGGCAAAATAATAATGAGTTTCCCTGAGTTACTCCAAATGGATTGTGACTTTGATTTAATGATTTGCAACAATGGAGTGCAAGATTTTGCTATGTCAGCTACTGGATTAGAGCAGGAGTCATTCCCAGCACATGCCCACAGGAGCATCTCCAATGTGAAATGCTTTAATCACTCCTCACGCAAGCTGAGTAAAGGGGACTCTGCAACATGAGCAGAAAGCTAGCAGCATTTTCCTGCTCAAGCACCATTGTCCCCAGCCCCAGCACTTGCCTAACTTTTGAAAGAATTAAGTTATGGAGATGGAGTGACCAAAGAAGGTCTTGACAAACCTCCCCTCTTCCTTTCAGGAGAGAATCATTAAGTTAGGCTGCCAGTCCCTGCAGAAAGAGAAAGGAGGAAAGGATCTTTCCAGCTTTCATCCCTCCTGTGCTAACTCTCAGTTCCCATCAATTGAAGCCACTGAGATAATCTTTCCTCTAGTGCCAGAATCCCCAGATGGGTAGGTCACAGTAGTCAAGCCAGTTTTGTCAGAATAGTTCCAGTTCAAATCGCAGCCTTTCTTTAATTTGGTCAGGTACAACTCATGCCTCATGGCCTGTGTGAGATCCTACCTGAAGAAGCAAGAAATATATCCTTTGCCCCACAGAACATAATTACAGTAATGCCATGGGGTGTCCTCTATCCCCTGAAGCTTGTGGGCTGCTGTGAGAGACATGGTGCAGAGATCAGCCAGCGACTCTTAGCACCCTGCTGAGCCCATTAGCATTATCTAAGAGTTTTCATTCAGCAAACACTATTGACTTTCAGTGGCCAGAGAGTGCCTCTTATCTAACTCCTGCTCAGTGGAATGGGATGGTCTCTGCTTAGCCAGCTCTCCCATCAGACACTGCAGTAAGGATTACACCTAGGGATGGCCTATTGCATCAAAAACCAGCCCAGGCCACAGCTGTTCCTAGGTAACCATGGGCTAACATGCCAACCTGCTCCCCCTGTCCAGATGCCCATCCAGCCTTCCTCTCTTCCTCACTGGTGTGGCCAGAGAGATACAGAGTCAGCTGAGTGGGCAGAGGTTGAGCAATGCAGGATAGTCATACCCTCTGCTTTGCCTGGTTTGGCATGATGACATTATTTCCTGGGGCAACAGGAAGATCTGGGGAGCACCTGTGGTTCATGAGGGACACAGTCTCCAATTTTTTCTGCTGCTTTGGGTGCATGTCTGTGTGGTAATCTGCAGTGTGGGGATTACCACACTGACTCAGGTCATGGGAAGCCTTGTCCCATGACACTTAAAGGTCCCCACTGATCTGTGCTAGACACGTTTAGGTTACAGGAGAACCTCTTTCTTCACCATCAAGCAAACCAGTTTTTCTCCTAAGGAAGGACTCTTCCCATTTATCCCAACCTTCTGCCAAGCGATGAATGGACTCCTGCTTACCTCGTCCTGACAGTCATCCTCTTTGTCGTGTGCACTGGCTAACATCTCTGAAATTCTGGCACTCAGCAGTTTGGATGTTTTGGATTGGTTTTAGTGGACGAGATAACACAGCCTGACTATGATCTCCTATGGCTGCAAAACTCCAGCCTCATGGGTGTCCTCCCCATGACAAGGATGGGGATCTTTCTGCCTTGCTGTGTAGAGCGAAGAAGGGAGGTCACCCTTTGGAAACTGCCTTCTGCTTTTCCTTCCCTCACCCCATGCGGCAAAATTGTCCTTCCACCATGGTCAAGATGTGCTGTGGCTGCAGGGGAGGAAAGATTTGCCTCTTAGCCATGAAACCAGATTTGCTTTGGTTGTAGATTATTCTCCACCTAGTCAGGAAATTTGTTTTGGACTATGGAGTTCAGCTTCTCTGTACAAGATTTTCAGCCACTCATCTTGGCTGGGATTGGAGAGATAGGAGAGAGGGGAGAGACCATCAACTGAATGGAATCACCAAAGTGCTCCTGACATAAAACATGAGACAAAATCCATATGAAAGCCAAGTGAAAGGCAGACACAAAGAAATGTTATGCTGTGCTCTGGTTATATATGTGGTCTTCTGCCACAGGATAGGAAGACTAGAAAAAAGGGACAGGCAAGTATGAAATTAGATTGGCAACCATCAACAGCGTAACCAAAATGGACACTTAATAATGTGTAGAAGAGCTGACTCAGCTTTTGATGCTGTCTTTTAATTTAGGACCTGTGTAGATTACGTGGCACATTTGCCAGATGAGTTCTTATAGAATATAGATGTTAATACAGCAGAAAATTATTTGTATTTCATGCCAAGCCAAGAGCCACCTTATGGAAAGGTTTTAAATGCAAGCTTAACAAAATTGTTCAAATGCAGAAATGAGAACAGGAAGGTTGATTGGTGTGTAAATGATGATTCACATTCAACTCAGACGCATCTAACTCCTTTTTTATGTGAGTCGGCTTAAATTTAACAAAGAAAATCCTCTAACAGTAGTTTTCAACCTGGGCAGGTGAAGGCTTCAGCTATTGAAAAACCAGTGGTCTCCTGCACAGAAAGAATATGCAGATAGTCCCCAGTGGGAATTTTGGAGGGCAAGATCTGCTGACACTTAGCCACATCCCTGTTCTGGTGTTTCGTTGTCTCCCTGCAGAAGATGGGCCTGCTGAAAGCTCTTTTCTGGGCTGTTTCCCTGTGCTGCAGGGCTGATGCATTGCTCTGAGGTGCTCAGGGTATGAGGGGGAAGCAGGGTGCCTATGAAGCCTTTTAACTCTTTACAAGCATAAACATTTCTGTTTCACTTCCAGAATCCCTCTTCCCTCAGGGGAAACTGCTGCTTGTTTCTCTTTTTCCAGTGGATGGGAGAACAGGCCTGTTATTACTGGCACACCCTTCCCATAGATGCATTTTTCTTGGTTTAAGAGATTGTGAATTTTTACAAGGGAAACATGAGACTTTTTTGTTAAACCTTTTGTATTTTATGTGAGCAGAGGAGTTTTCTGCATACATTTCTTTCAATGGGCCTTGAACATGAGTGACTTCTTCTTTACCCAGTACTTCATATACAACTCTCCTCTTTCTTCAGCTATGAAATAACCACACCAACGAGAAAACAAAAGTCATTGCCTACCTATAAAACCAATAGTAAATTTGCAAAACCAGAGTACAAAGCAGAGCTAAATAGCTGCTCTTTCCCTGTTTTTATGAGAGATGAGTCTTGCACATAAAATCCACATCCCAACTGTAAACAGGAAGGAGAGCTGCAAGGCACAAACATCCAGAGGATTTGGGGTTGTCAGATGCTTCTGTGATTTTTCCCAGTGTGGCCCATACCCTACCAGGACAATCCTTACCCAGCAGCCCAAGACCCCACTTCTGCAAGTGCTTTACAGTCTCACCTCCAGGAGAGACTCTGCCTTCTTCTGGGGCAGCTGCTGGGTCAGAAAAAGAACTGGAATTTGTGCCTCCAAAACCCTTGCCACAAGCTACACAGGAGTAGAAAATATTTTCCTATCTTGACGGTTTGCTACCTAGAGTTATGCTCTATCAAATAGTGCCAAGACCTACGTTTCCACTTCTGCTGTTCCCTCAAGGAGCCTATTTTATTTTCCCTTTCTTTCATTAAAAAAAAAAAAAAAAAAACAAAATTAAAAAGTTGTGCTGAAAACAGCCTTACTGGAATGGATAAATCCAACTAAAGCCCAAGCTCTGAAACATCAGATTTCCCTCCCATCTTTGAAGACATTCAGATCTTCCCTGTGGTATACACTGGGGCTCTGAGTCCCCCTCATCAGCATGTAGCAGAGCTCAGAGAGGGAATCAGACCAGCTTTTGTTTCACGTGGCTCTGTGGCTTTGTGGTGACACAGATCACCTCCCACGTATTGGCCCCATTGGGAATGCAGGGGTCTTCCAAACTCTTTTGGGAAATCACACGTGCACTTGGGCTTCCTTGCTCAGTTTCCCAGCCTAACCCCAGAGAACAAGTGTTCCCTGGAATTTTTCCTTGGGGGGACCCTGTGGCATGAGGCAGGAAGGAGTTTTAAGAAAGAAAACTTTACGTGAGCTACTTACATGTGACCTTGATCTGTCCTCTTCCCTCTATCCAAGTCAGGGTGATACTTTAACCTTGGCATTGGCTGGCTGGGGGCTGGTGGTGCCACTCAGCTTGTACCTACAGGCTTCCAGACTGCTCTGGAGCACTCCAAGTTCTCATCCACAGCTCTTGTCCTGCAGGTCACAATCTACCAAGGTAAACCTTGGCACAGAGCACCCTGATCCCTGTGGGCCTGGTGGAAAGTTTGCACTAATTGAAGGAATAATGGCACACATCAGACATACACATAGTGAGGAGGGAGCAAAGGAATTCACTGAAGAAAACAAATCCGAACAAGTACGGGATACTAATTTTAAGCAGTATTTCACACATTACTTAGTGCTTGAGGGCAAAATTCATGCTGCCCAAGATACTTTCCTAAGTTTGCAATGCATGGCATTTGCAACATAGTAAATGGGTACATTTTAACACTGTTCATGTCCACAAAGCTGTCTCTGTAACCCATACCACATCAGACATTCACAAGGCAACAGCATGATATGGGAATACATTTTACTGTTGTAATGATTCCAGAGGAGACCCATTCCTGCTCTCCCTCCCAGAGGGGTCCAGGCTGCATTACAACCACATTGAGCAAGAAGCAGGTGGAGATGTCCATTAACCCCTTAATTAAGTGCTGAGATGGCAGTCACAAGTCAGGGTGTGTTCAGAACAGCCAAATGAGCAACTGCAAAGAGCAGGAATCCCATTTGAACCCCACAGGGCTGTGGACAGTATCTGTGGTAACAGCACTGAGTTTAGATGCAGTTTTTCATTTCTGAAACTTAAAGAAGCTGATGGTGATTAACCAGCTAAATCTGCCATCAGGAGGCAGAAAGTTCTGTTTTGGAGCATGGAGAAGTCAACCTGAGTGCCCTAACATCAAGCAGCTGTCAGCACAGGACAAGGAGACAGACTTAAGGCACCTTTGCCACAAGACCACTCTGGTTTTCTCACAATTCCTTTTATTTGTTTCCCAGTTACAAGAAAAATGTAACTACAAATTCTGCTGCTGTCTGTCCTGCCAGAGCTGTGTGCTGCAGGAGACCACAGGAAATCAGGTGGGGTTTATCCCACCTGATTTCCTTGCCAATGCTCACACGCAGAGATGGCAATAGATGGTGATGGTCAATGAAGCTGTTGTTTTTAGCATCTTCTCTATAGCCTCCCACCTGGATACCAGGGGGGCAAATGACATTGCCAGCCATCCCCAAAGAGTTTGGTAGAAGAACACAAGGTCACTGAGCTGCTCTGCCCAGTCATGGCCACAGGAGTAGTTAAGGTTGTTCTCTCATACAAGGACTGAAGGGTCCCAGGGCAGAGCTGTTCCTTGGCCCAATGGGTTGCTTTGGCAGGTGAATGGTACTTGGGTTGCAGGGTGCTGCAACACCTCAGCTCAGCAATCTGTACCCAGATCTCAGCCATCCCGTTGATCGTAGCAAAGACAGCATCCCATAAGAAGAAACTCTGGGAAGAAATTAATGGATGTACAGAAGAACAGTAGAAATGTAGAAACATTATCTAGAACTGGACTTTCAACATCCCTGGCTCATCACAATCCAAGTTTCCTTGAGATCCTCACCAACAACCTCTCTCAGCATTAGCAGGAGCAAAATGTGTGGGAAAGAAAAAAACAAAGTATCTCAAGAATCAAATTGCCATGCCGACTAGAAGGTAAAGAATATATGTTACGAGATAAATCTTGTATGGAACAATGTGTAAAAGTGAAACCAATTCATTTTCTAACAAACATCAGTGCAAATTTCAAACAACATTGAGTTTTCATCTTTTGTTCTTTTCTTCTCCCTTTATTCTTTCTTCTTTCCCATTTTCCCATCTTAATTTCATTTTGGTAAATATTTCTCCTTGTTGCTCAGATAACTATATCTGATTGCAGAGACTTGAAGCATAACCGATGATGAAAGACGACCTGAGGGATATCGGAGTGCACACACCACAGGGGTGTGGACATAAACCCCTGAAATATGCTGGCAGTATGACCAGAGTCGTTCTACCTGTAGGTTAAGTCAAGATAAGAATTTGCCTGATGGTTGCACACACAGGATTGGACAAAACCAATCCTTCATGCTTGTTAAAAATCCACCAGGACTGTTGGCTTGAGATGGAGCTGAGCCTGTAGGTTGGGGGGTGAAGGGGAGACTCATGTGTCTTTTGACACAAAATATGATGGTGACCCTCTATCCCAATGGTGCACTCCCAGCTGGGAGAGTGGGAACAGAGAGTTAGCCCTACCAGCCAGGATCAGGGGTGTTGAGGCGAACACCCTATGTGTGGAGACACAAGGCTTGACTCCCTTTCAGAAGGTTGATTTATTATATTATATATTATATTAAAATACTACATGAAAACTATACTAAAAGAACAGAGAAAAGATTATTAGAAGGCTACAAAGAACAAGAATAGAATAGAATGAATAATAAAAATCCTGTGACTGCTCACAGCCTCGGCACAGGTGGCTGTGATTGGTCATCAATTGGAAACAATCTACATGGACCAATGGAAGATGCACCTGTTGCATTCCACAGCAGCAGGTAGTTATTGTTTACATTTCTTTCCTGAGGCTCTCAGCTCCTCAGGAGGGAAAAAATCCTAGGAAAGGATTTTTAATAAAATATCATAGCTACATATCATTATCATAGCTAACATATCATTTGCCCCAGGTGGGCTTTTCAGCTCAGGGCTGGCACTGTTGCAGCAGGTCCTCCTGCACCAGGCTCACAGGCACCTCTGCCTCTTCCTGGCTGGCTTCAGTGTCACCTGCAGCTCAAGGTCACTGCTGGGCGCTGGTGGCAGTAGGGGTGGTGGCTGTCCCCGGCAGCAGCCAGCCCTCTAGGAGGTTTCATAAAGGCAGTGGAACACGTCTGCTCCGGGCACAGGCAGTGAGGCATGTGGTGAGTGGATGACTAATACCCCCACACTGGCCTACTTAGAGACGGGGCGGCTTCGATACCTGCTGCTCTGGTGGGTCCCCACAACACCGATGGGCAGGAGAGAAGGACAACCTCTTCCTGGAGTGGAGGGCAGGTGAAAAAGCCTCCCCTCACTCAAAGATGCTGAGCAGGGTTTGCCCGTTCATACGTGAGGAGGGCTTAGATTTCACAAGAAAGAGATAATCAGGAAATACTGCTGCAGCATGCAATCCAACATTTCTTGCGCTTCTTCCTCAATACCTTCATATAGAATCTTCTTAGAAATTATTTACAAATACCAAGCAAAGTTGAAGGCACAGCCATGCAATGCTGATCATCGGTTTGCAGCATTTTATGAGTGCTGACTGATGATAGATACCCTCTTTGAAAAGTCAGGGCTGCTTGTGTCACCTGGTGAGTGCAAAGATCTCTGCAAACAGCACAGGCAAGCAGAAGAGGTCAAATCAAATCCAGCTCCCACAGTGCATTATTAATCCTGCAGATTGCGTGTAGTGGAAATTAAAAGTCATCTTAAAGAAGCCAAATGCTCTAATATAAAGAACTAATTAAAAAACCCTCCCAAACTATTAACAACAAATAGAAAGTGTTCTTGACAATGAAAGCTCACATGGTTTTACCCCAGACCTTTGACTCTCAGATGCTGGCAGTACTGGAGCAGTGCCAGGTGTGTGTACCCACTTTCCCATCTCATGGCTCCTCCAGCTTAGCCCAGTCAGGTTATGTCCTGCCCCACCACAGCTGGAGTGTGGACAGGTGCTGATGGAGAGCATCTCTGGATATCTTGTGAGTTTGAGAGGTTCAGGTGTCAAAGGGAACTCTCAGTGGGAAGTTATGGCCATAGACATGCTATTTTTAACAACTGAAAACTATTTAATGTTTAATTCCTCAGTTCACCTCTCCCTTCAGGTCTGTACCTCTAGCATTAATGCAGATATTGTTCATGTGTTTAAACTTTCCTTGTTATCAATCAGCTCAGGAACTGAAAACACTCACATTGTGGATCCATAATATCTCACTCTCCATCAGGTGTTAAGATGTCGTGGGACAAGTGCTGGGTTCTTGCAGACTTTGGACCTATTTTTATGCTGAAATTCTTTATGGTGAGGCCACTGATTAGGCTATGCAGCAGGACAGCAGCAGATATCTGCTGGCAGCAGTGACACAGAGGAGTGCAGGGCTCGTCCATCAGAGCAAAGGGAAGGAAGCGCTGCTCTAAATGAGGCCATGTTTGTGCCACAGCAGCAGATATGCACAGGGAGGGAAGATTTTTTTCCTTGCAAGCATGGGGCCAGGGCCTCGGCCACAGCTTGCAGCTGACAGGGAACAAGCAGCTCCTGGCTTAGGAGGAGAGCAGAGAATGGAGGATGACTCACAGCCCAGCCCAGTCCTTCCTCCCTGCCAGCCACAAGTGCTGGGCAGCAGATTTCAGAGAGGAAGAAAAGGACAAAGCCACTCATCATCCACTCCTGTGTTCTCCACTGATTCACTCTTTGCTCATCTAGACAGGGCTGAAAATAACAGCATGCAAAAGGAAGGGCAAGAGGTGCAGGCAGCCCAGGTGGGAGGTCTGAGCATGCCAGAGTTTGGCTGGGATCACCACTGAGCATGGTGTGGGCCACTCTGGCATGGCAGCAAATCAGTCTGAGGACCGGGAAAAGACACATTGTCTTCACTCCTCTTAAAACAGAAGTGAGCATTGATATGATGTGATTTAATAGAGGCTAAAGATGTTTGCATGAATTAACTGGAGTGCAAGGTCCTGGTCTGGACATGGTTCTTTCAGACCTGGAGAAAGTGAGAAGCATTCAAGGAGCACAAGAATCAAGAGAATTATACACCAAGGGATTCGAAATGAAAAATATGGCTCATTTAGTCCAAGGAAAGAATATTTCCAGAACAGACATGGAAACAATCCTCTAACACATTCAGCATTCTTGAGAAAATGATTGTTTTATATTATCTGTAGACAAAGACATGAAGAATTCAATTTTCCTTCTGCAACAAAGAGTCCTTTGACAACCCACTAGGGAACATTTCCAAGATGTACAAGGCGTGGAGTGTGGGGAGAGGCTGGAGAATCCCTTTCCAGAAAGATTTTTTAGGAGTCCTTAGACAAACCTGGGTGTGATGTTTTGCTGCACTGAGTGCCTGTGGTGGGGGTCCAGTAGGGCTCCTGGGTGTCTCAGTGCAGAGAGGGAACCCAGCAATCCTGCCAGGTCTCCTCCTGGCTTACATTTCATCGCCTCAAACCTGGCATTAAGTATTCTTGGCAAGAGTTGTGACTTGGCTTGAACAAGCATTTGATAAGATCCGTAAAGCTAAACACAGATTACTGCTCTATAAGAAAGTGTTGAACAGCAAATATTCCCCACTTTCTATGATCTAAACCATGTTAATTCTCTGAGCACAATTCATAACACATCTGGAGCCAACTATTTCCATCTACTTATAGACAGTGTTAAGTGAGCTACTGTTTTAATTTTGCTGAGCCAGGCTGAGATAATACCCCCAGGAAACAGTTTAAGTCTGTAAAAAGTAAAAATGACAGTGTAGGTTGCTAAGTGATAATGATTTGAAAAACATAAATACTTACACAAAGGAAGTGATTAATTCAGGACATTCTTTATATATCACTACTATAATCTTTTCAGCTGCAGCCCATTACGTACCCTTATCTCACAGAATATTCACTTTGTTTTACAACCAATCCTTTTAATCTGCCCAGTCTTTTCAAATCCACATATTTTATTTACCCAGCCTTTTGCCTGCTGTAGCCATCCTCACTCCATGCAATGACACCCATGGACCCGTCACACACAGGATCAGAGACATTTGCACTTGGACACCAAAGAGGTTCAAACAATGGTTCCAGTACCAGTGTACTGTCCAACACGTGTGGCTGAGCAAATCTCCATTTGTCATCACCCACGGAGGAGTTAGTGGTGCAGAGTCCATCTGCAAACATAGCATCTATCTGTTATTTATTAATTCCTGCACAACAACATTCTGCCCTTTGCCTTAGATGAAGACACTGGAGATGAGAGGCTGTAAATCTAAGGTGAAAGGACTGACGGTTGCAGGACAATGAAGAGTGTTGTCACTATTTAAATATTAGTCTGCTATTTATACTGTCTTACATGCAGTGACCAAGGAACAGCAGTCAGATCTTCCATGGGAATATCTCTCCCAGCCCCTAAGCCAAATTGCTCTTCATGGAAATGAGAAGCACAGGAGCTCCACAACTCCTTGGCCCCATTAATACTTACCTCAGACAATGGTCTGAAGGTTTGTTAATTCTTGAAAAACTGCAATCTTGTTGAAAACTTAGTTTTGTTTTATCACAGTCTTGTCATTTTAGTGTCTGCATGACATTGTTTAATCCTGTAAAATGCTGCCTCCTGAACCAGATGCCTCATACAAGGAATGGGCATGACCAGCCCATGACATCCCCAGCTCCCTGCCCCACTGTTGGGGTTAAGTGGCTCCTCCTTGTTCACCATTGCCTTTAAAGTGATGTGAATCCACTGGCAGCAACTTTCACCAAGGCTGCTTCCAATACTGACTCCCATCATATCTCTAAGGAGGTGACCTTCCATAAAATCAGGGAAGGGCAGTAAAACCTGCTAGTTGGTACCTATTTACACTCTTCTGGTTTTGCAGATTTTTTTCTGATGTTCCAGCAGCCTTTCTCCACTAATTTCACATCCATGTCCTGTCTCACTCTTCAGTTGTCTCATCTGTCATAGCCTCAGCGTTGACAGTGATTCATCCTTCCCTGGTTATTTCAACACGCCTGTGTCTTGACTATATTTCCTATTTCCTTCACAGCTTCCCCTTTCTATCTGCTCTTGTGATTTGTTCATTAGTTTGTGCAATGGGGATGTCCCAGGAGCCCTGGCTAGCTCATACCCTTCTGGAAATTATATTATGTATTGTTTGTGTAGCTCTACCATGTTTCCAAAATTCCCGCCATCACTCTGTCTTGTATTGCTTCCTTTAATATTTGTCTTGCTTACAGTAAGTTTGGGTTTGGGTTTTTTTGTGTTTTTTTTTTTGGTTTTTTTTTTGTTTTGTTTTTTTGTTTTTTGTTTGTTTTGTTTTGTTTTATTTTGTTTTTGGGTTTTGTTGTTTTTTGTGGGGTTTTTGGTTCTTTTTTTGGTTTTTTTTTTTTGGTTGGTGGTTTTGTTGGTTTTGGTATTTTTTTTTGTTGTTGTTTTGTTTTTTTTTTTTTTACTTTGTACAATGACCTAAAATGCTTCCAAAATATCCCTTTGGAAACCACCTTCTCAGAGCTAGACTTATTGTGATCAAGTGTCACCCCACCTTTTTTTCATCTTCCTCTTGGTCTCTTTAGATAAACTAATTTGTGGCTGCATGAACATGGGAGCATGGGTGTATGCGTATATTAAGCATTAGGCCATGTTGTATATTTTAATTGTTTCTAATTTGCATGTTTATAGGGATCAAGGATCTCTGATTTGTACTAACAATATCTGTGTAATTTCCAAGAGGTGTGTATCAATCCTTTCCTAAACTCAAAGACCTCTCCAACTGCTCTAAATAACTTGTTCAGTTGCTTAACTTACACTTAGGAAGACTTATTAAAATAAAAAAAGAGGAAGAGCTGTTGCAGATTTGCCATAAGAGCTTTCTCCGGGTAAAATTGTTGGATATACCACTAAAAAACACGTGAAAATAATAGTTCAAGCAACAAAAATAGAAAGGTCTCCTGGAGAAAACCATGACTGGAAGGACAGCATTTGCCCAAACAGGCCTAGAAACAAGCAAAAATATATCCCAAAGCTCGGCAATAGAAAGCAAGAATATGAAGTGAGAACTGGAGGAAACGAGGGTTCAGAAAAGCTGCATCAGTGAGCACTGGTACATCCAACACGCATCACCTGTGTGGGGTCTCTGCTTCTCAGGGAGGATGCAAGGAGTTGAAAAAGCATCAGGCAGGAGCTAGGGGTTGGGAGAGCTGCCCTGTGAGGCTAAAAAAGGAATATAATGTCCCACTTTACAGGGACTGTGCTGACCACAAGGGTCCTGCTTCTATTGGCCTGCGCCTTCCAGATCCAAACATAAAATCCCTGTGGTCTAAAAAGGCCTTCTGCCAATAACTTTGTTTTAAGGCTCACAGAGCAGTTGATCACCAATGATCTCAGCAAGCACCAAGCTGACAGATAAATACTGAGTCAGACATTAAATAGGGAGCAGCTTCATCGAGGAACCTATTGTGAGATTAAATTGGAGAAGTCAAACATTGCTGTCAACAGGGAGGATAAGGAAAAGGCTGCATTTGGCACTCCTGCACCTGCAGCACACAGCACAGTCCTGGGAGAAATGTGAGTCAGACGAGTTTCTGCCAATGGGCTGCTGGGTTGTGCCTGGGGAACTGCAATGGGAATGACCAAAACACACCCTTGAGACACCAGCCATGATGAAGCAGGGTCCAGATGGCCAAATCCAGAGTTTGCATTCAATGTACTGAGTGAAAATAATCAGTATTCACCACAAAGAGTTTGCTTGTGGATGCTGGACTGGGAGGTTGGTACAATATCTGGGTAGCAGTTAATCCCCACATGTAGCTTTGAAAGATGATCCTATCAGCAGCTGAGAAACATCAGTAATGGAGGGTCACCACAAGAAACTAATGTGGAAAGAGAGGTGGATGGTGAATGGACAATTCAAATGAAAGCTTAAAAAAAGGAAAAAGAAGAAATACAACAAAGTATAGAATATAATCATATGGCCACATGAGCTTGGAAATCATGTAAAGAATCATAAATTTTTAAAAAATTGCTGCTAAATACAAGGTTTTGCTTCCCTCAGAGAAACTTCTTGAGGAAATGCACACTAAGAGGATGAGAAGCAACCCGAATAACACAGTTTCAGTGCCACTATTGAAACCAAGCTCACTGAGTGTTGCCAAAAGTAAGGGACAGCTGTGGTGTTAATGCTAAACAAACCAGTCTTCTCATGGTGGCTGGGTTTTATTCAGTTCTGGCCTTTGTTCTTTCCTGCTATAAACAAGGTGATTATGTGTTGTTCTAGAAGTGTCTCAACATTGCTTTAATTAGGCAGCTCACAAATTATCTGGTTTTTAAATTACTCATAAATCATGAGCATGGTCATGTTAAAGTCCTCCTTGTAGGCTCTAACATCCAGTGGTGATCACCTCTACCTTTTAATAAAAATTTCAGAAACTTTGACATGACCACCAGAGGAAGGTCCTGCAACCACACACATCCTGGAAAAAGAGCTCCCATGCTGCTGAGAGATGAATATTTACGTAATGGAAAGTTCTCCAGCTTTCCTCAGAACCAAGTCATGCCATCAGGTAGATGGCAGCTGGCAGTAACCCACATCAGCGAAAATCAGAAAAGCTGCAGCAGGGATCACGGAAAAGAGCTTGGACCAGCACAGCACCAGGGCAGATGGATATCAGCTGTCACAGGCAAATTATCTTGGAAGGAAAAAATTTATTTTATAGGTGAATAGTCCAAGTTTGTTAGCCTGGAAAATGGGTAAATGAGGATGAGCTGTCAACAACCATTGCCAGCTCTGCAACAGGCTGTGGCTGGCTTCCCAGGAGCTGGGCAGACTGGCCTATACAGGCAGTACAGCCAAAAGCTACAGAAACAGGGCAGCAAGCCATGCTGGAGGCCAGCACAGACTGACCTGGCCTAAGAAACAAAACAAACCCCAGGCCTGTGGGCTGCCCACATCGCCTGCTTACTGACCTGCACCAGCACGGCCAGCAGCAGCAAAGCAAAGCTGTGCACTCACAGCCAGTGCCGGAGCAAAGTCCTTTCGGCAACAGACAAGAAACTCACCTGCAGCTCACAGGAGAGGTGGCAGCTGGAAGTTACACTTTGTTTTGCTCTTCACAGGCATGGGGACAGGACTGCCCACAGGGTGGACATGGCAGTAGCTACCCAAGGCTACAGACGGGCACTGTCTGGACAGTTGTTACAGCACGTTTTATGGCAGCAGTCCAGGAGTCTGGACTGTACTTTTTTAAGAAGAGACTTGAAACCAAAAGCTATATTCAGATGCAGTAAGCACTGTTTACACAGTACAACAAACATGCACCTACCTCCTTTTTACTGATGATTAAATATGTTTGCATTAATCCCTACCTACTGGTTTTCCCTTATAATAAACTATTAGGACACTAAGATCAGATTAAATCTGATTTTATTTGTCATAATATAAATAATACCTGCATCTTCCTAAGAAAAATTGTATTCTCTATTTCTCTGCAGTCATATCCTTATTTTTAATAGTTTTTGTTTTGTAAACAACACACCGGAGTAGTATGAGATGTCTCAGCAACTGAAGCTATATTCAGATTTCTGTTTTCACCCTTTACTGTGCACAGTATGATACAGACACTGATAGAGGGGAGATGATGTTTGTAGTTAACTTTTCTTTCTAAAGAAGGAAAATCAAAAGCAAATGGAAACATTTCTGGTTTGTAGAAGTACAAACTGTGACTTCATGCTACTCCATAAAATTCAGTATAACATGGACAACAGGCATGTTCATTTCATGAAATCACCTGGCTATGCAATTTGCTGTCTCCAGTAGCTCGTGGGTTTGAAATGGCACAATCACATCTTTCCATTACTGCACGGTTTTGAAATGCCATTGTTGAGTAGTATCAGAAAATCTGGTTTTGTGGTTGCAAGGTGTTCTGGAATGTGGAAAACGACACACTTCTATGACTGCTGCCTTTGTGCCTGGAAATTCCAGAAATATGTTTTTAACTGCACAGAAATGCTTTCTATATTACTACTAAGGATTTATTATGCAGATCTTACCCAATTAAGTAGGGTTTATAAAAAAACCAAACAACAAGCTCCACATCAACACAGCTTGCGGTAAAGCTGACTCATAAACAACAACCTCATTTTTTCAGTAATATCAGAGTCACAGTGAGGATTTTCCAGCCTCATCATTTTCTCCTTGGGCTGCCAAAAAATGCCTACATTGTATTCCTTAGGAGCATTATCTGTTTAAGCAGACCACGAACAAGCAACTGTGGCTTGATGTGGAAAGTAAGTACCATTAGTGTATTGGAAAAATTAGTGAAAGACCTGATGTTAAACACATTGCAAATGGAAAGAAGGGATTTCATAGTGCTTTAAATTACAGAGCCTTTTTAATGTTTTCTATTGGAAAACCTCTCCATTGTGATGACATAGAGGTGCTGGACCCTTGTGGAGGCCTTGAGCAGTCTGTTAAAACTACAACAGTGTCATCATCTAGGCTTAAGCTAAGCAGATCAAACATTCAATTTAGGGCAAATTTACAGCTCTTATTGTATAGAATCTTCTAAGAACTAAGTTCAGCATACACCTTTCCTGTATCCACATGAAACTATGGACTCTTAAGTTAACTTTTCCATGTTAGACTATATTCTATCCATAGATAAAAGGAAACAAGTTTCTGAATGATCCTTCATCTTACACATCTCTGCTTCTTGTGAAAACAGGTGTGAAATGCAAGTAGCTGGAAGGAGTGTACCAAGACACATGTTAAAACCTCCATTTCACGCCCACATTCAAGAAGAAATCTCATGCACACTGAGTGCTCTTTTATTCCAAGCATCTCTCCATTTAAATGTCCGGTGAAGAGCAAACCATCCTTAAAATCCCGTGGAGCATTTCTTTGAATATGTTAAGAAAATTAGTTGTACAATTCCATAGAAAACTAGAACACTGCTAGTTTCTTATGATCTCCCATTTATAATAGAGCCAAGAGGTTTGTGTAGCCTTTTTAGAGAAGGTTCTACCCCAAATATGAACTATAACAGTCCATAGGTAACTTCCTCTAAGTGATGTGCTCTAAGCTGCACCCCTGCTTAGCTCTGAATAACATGCTGAAGGAAGGAACTCCTTTCTCTTTTTGAAATCACAGAAAAGAACAGAAAGAAATCCTTGGCTGTTGGCTTGGTACATACAAATCCTTACCAAAGTGAATGTGAGTTTTCCCCTGGGGTCAGTTTTTGTCTTTCCACTCTGTAACAGCACCCACATGTGCATGCACACACACAGTGAAGCTTGAGGGAACAGAGCAGATGAGCAGGCAGCTAGAACAAACATATTCATTTACACTTGTTTGCTCTTACTAGATACACCTTAATTTGTAAAACACTCCCTTGGGGCCTGGTAGGCTGCTGAAAGCAGAAGACCATTTGGTTTTCCTCCTGATACTACAAGTAATTGTAAGGTTCTCATCTGCTGGGCTCTTCTTCTCACAGAGAGCTCCTGTCCTCCACATCTCCATCCCTGCAATGGCACCACAGTTACAGATTCTCAAACCCCTTTTTGTAGCTCCATACTATAGCAATGCAATCCTGACATGGAACTGTACAGGCACTGTCAGCAGATCTCCTGTTTCAAGAACTGACAATGACATCACTTTGTCTCAAAATGATTTTTTTCTGTTTTTATACAAGCACCACAAGCACTTCTCCCGCTTCCCTAATGAAGCACAGTTCACTCTTTGACTAAAAGATGGTATACAAAGGATAACACAGTTTAATACCATTCCAATTAGATAATAGTGCAATCAGAAAAATGCTCACATTTTAACTTTCAAACTTATCATGACTTAACAGAAGAATAGGGATACAACTTCAGAATGGGGAAAGTAAACTAATATAGCTGTTTTGCAAGCTGCAAGCTACACTGTTACACTCAGAGATTTGGGAAACAGAGGTATTGGAGATGTCCCTCAGTGAAGCAATTGAGTGTTTCTCTGCATCTGTCCTTTCTATCTCACACATCATAGATGGTTTCTTTTTAATGGCATTAAATCAAAGGGTTTGGTATGAACGTATTGGACACTGCTTCCAATCTGCAGCAGTAACTTGCAGTAAAACACATGCAGTAAGGAAAACAATAAATATTAAATTGCTGAAACAGAGAAAAACACAGTGCAACAAAGACACCTTAGAAAATTCTATAGGTGTAACCTGAATAAAAAAAAAATACAGGAATTTAAAATATGCAATTGTGTAAAAAGGAAACCACAAGATAAATTATTTCAAAATATCTCATAGTTTACCATAAAATATTTACTTGATCATTTAACTACTGCTCATTCTGTTGACAATCAAACAAATTAAATATTTGACTGGAGCAACATTTCTGATGCAAAATTATCCAGAATCAAATAAAACTTGAAATCAGGAAATGCAAATCAGGAGGAAGCTTAGGAGGTCTCTGCTGTAACCTCCTGCTCACAGCAAGTCAGCTTTGAGGTCAGACCTTTGAGGCAAGACAGCTTTGAGGCTGTTCAGGGTTTCATCCAGGATTTGAAAACCTCCAGGTTGGAAGACTGTACCTCCTCTGTGGATACCCTGTGCCTCTGCCTGACTAATCTTCAAGGGGCAAAAATACCTCCTGAAGGCTGGAACTCCCATGCAAGTGTCAGTGAAAATACTTTTTGTCAAGCACCTTCCCCTTCCTCAACTTACAGCTGTAAATCTGTGTGGGAGCTGATGCTCCAAGGTGAGATCTGCTGTAACCCTGTGGAGCAGCTGCTCACTCTACAGAAGTGCTCTGTCTCTCAAGCATCAATCACACTGCAGCACACAAGTTAATACCTTCCTCATTAAAATATTTTATTAATAAGCAAATAATAAAGACAGCAGCAAATATTTCATGACATGATCAGGTTTTAAAAAATCTCAGAGTAACAGAAGTACTGCAAGCTAATTAGTTATGACAATGTCATATGCCCACAAGAAAAACAGGTCAAATTTTGAAAGTAATCAGAATCTTCTTCAGCCTTGTCTGAAATGCAGAACCATACACAAAATGAGGAAATCAACCTCATAATTAATTTACTATTGCCTAGTAAGGCCTCAGGAGTGAGGACTGACTTCTCAGATATCTAAATGCAGGTTGAGCCAGTCAATAAAAAACAAGAGAAGAAACATGAACATTTTAAGTCTCTATTGGGATAAAGTAACAATTTGAGCTTACAAATTTCCTGTTCACTAATTATAAAGAAGCACGGGACAAACTCTGCACCATGCTTCCCATCCTATGTTTTACATCCAGAGATGTGTTCTTGGCCCACCACTTGTGTCGAGCAATACAAATTATCTTACATCTATTTTACTGTGTCCTAAGCACAAATAAGTGGGTTTGGTGTGTTCAGACGTTTCTGCTAAGCTCAAAATGGTAACTAGTAAAGTTACAGCTTTAATAAACAACAGCTTGTTTGTGTACTGCATCCTCTATAAAAAACAAATGAGAATTAGCAGAATGACAGCTTAAAACTTCTGCATCTGTACTGTGAAGTTACATGACGAGTACAAATTCAGCACAAATTCAGAACTGCATAACTCAAGCAGGGTGGGTGCAATGCACTGTTTCAAGTTATTCCTACTATCTGCATTAACAGTAATGCCCCAAGGTACCAGCTAAGATCAAAGTCCAACTATATTACAGAGTACAGATGTTCATAATAGCACTTTGCAGGGGACCAAAACATGTCACTGCAGCACCTCAGGTTGATCCTACTTCCAAGTGTATCCTGTGTTTTTCTAGGTGGAGATGTATCTCCTGAGGGAAGGGCAGCAGTAAAGCATAAATGCTACATCTAAGCCACTGGATCTTTCCCTCTGTAGGGGACCAGACAGGCAGATCATAGAATCACCAAATGTCTTGGGTTGGAAGGGATCTTAAAGATCATTTAGTTCCAGCTCAGATATCTGGGTTCCTTCAGCTACAGCTGTTACATTCACTACAGCTGAGTGTAATTCACTAATTTAGATTCACTAAAGCGGATCTTGCTTCAAACCAATGTATAAAACAGATGTGGCAACAGAGAGTGAACTGGTTTCCCGAGATCATTTGGAAGGTCATGAAGAAAGCCCAGACAGATGCACTACACCACACTGTCTCCCAAACCAGCTACTAAATCCAGATCTCTTATTTCTTGCAGACAAGTCATAAAATCGGGCACAGACATGCAGCAATGCCAACAGCCAGCATCAAACATCAGTGAGCAAAGCCATGGGCTCTCAAGTGCGTGGTCTTGAAGACCAAGTAGGTCTCTGGTAAGTCTTACAGAACTAGGGGGAGGGGATGAAGGGCGAATTCTGCTGTATTTACTCAAATTTAGATCACCATACAGGTACAGAAGTGCCAAGGTGGGGGGAAAGGAGGAGCAGCTCTTTCCCCTACATTGTGAAACAGTAATAGACACGAACTGAAGTGACCCTTAACTGCTGCTGAGGTCTCAGCTCACAATCCAGTGAATCCACTTTGCTCAATACAACCTTATCCTATCTGCAGTCACTGCTTTACAAATTAACCTCACTGTCACAGTGATTGGTGGGGGAGGGTTTATTTTCTCCAGTGACAAACAGCTGATGTTTGCCTGTTTCAGATCCCTGCACTAGCAAATATTGTTCAAGTGCTGAATTCCTAAGCAAGTTGAAAAATGCATTATTTAAAATGTGATTGTGTTCCTGCATTGCACAATATTAATGTTGCTAAAGCTACTTAATGCTTACACATCTAATGCATTTATATAGCAATTTGATAAATTTTAACTGAACTTTATAAGTGTTTCTAGTCATTCATGAATTTGGCAAATTTGGACCAAATGTTTCGTTGGTCTCCATGTGCATATATCATTTGTTGCCCATTCAGCCTCCTCTTCTGCATGACTAAAAATTTCTGCTTTTCATGAAGATCTGCTCTTCATTTGGTCTTTCCTGTTAGACAAGGTACATCTCAGTCAGATTTCATTTGTCTTTTCAGTTTGGCAAGACTGGTGAGACATTCATCTCTCCATTTTCTCCTGGCATCCAGGACTTTTGGAACAACCGGAATTTTTTCAGACAGTGCCTGGAAAAGAAGATTTAAGATAATTAAATTTCACATTCTGAGTGAAAGGTTTTTCACCAGCATTTTTCTCCTGCTTTCCCTGTGTCAGACCAAGTCACCATCCACACAAATTATAATTTAGGCTATCACAAGAAATAGGTCACTAATTCTTTCCATGAGTGACTGGAAAGGAACCAACCTGTATGGGAATAAAAATGCTCCCACTTGGATAAGGTTATCCTGAATGTGGCAATGTAGATGACTACAGAAACAACAAAGCATCAGCCTCTTCCCTCATTTTGCTCCACACAGTCACTGTCTAGTCTCTTTGATGATAATCTTTTATTAAGTACAAAGGAAACAACCTGGCCACTTATGGTTGCTGAAAATGTGTTCTGAACCAGATTCCTGTTTGTGGTTCCCCATAAACTCAGTGAGGGACATCATGTTTATAAAAACATTTTGTCTTAAGAATACTAGTTATTATAAAAATGACAGAGGAAGACAGGGGGAAAAAAAGTATTTTTGAGTGCACAGTCTTAGAAGTGACAAGGAAAAAAAAGTTGTTTTGAAAGTGCAGATAGAGACCACAAGGTCATCTTTGCCAAAATAGGACCTGAGGTCTTAGGCTTAAAAGGCAAGTGTTGAGAAACTGGGTAAAATGTGGCCTTGCTACCAATGACTGGCAAGCTGCAGTCACTCCAGAAAAAAATCAGAGGGAGGGACAGAGCAGTAAGGTAAGAAAATGCAGAGGATTTAAGTAAGATCTAAGAGAGGATCTCTGCAAGCTCCTCTTTGGCACTGAAGACTGAGAATAATAAAGACACAGAAGCAGACGTTGAAGTGGAATCCAGCCTTCTGTAAACTGTTTCATACCATTTAAAAGCTTCTGATTGTGAATGATGCCAAAATTATTACTGGTTGTTATTATAAGCAGTCTATGTTATTTAAGCATAAAAGAATGTCTTTCCTCAAATGCATTAACATAAATAGGAACACAAAATGCTATCTTCCAGACAGGCTGCCTCCATATTTGCAATTAATCTCTGACAGCTGATCAGAAATTATTCAACCCATATACATATTCTTTAGTGAATCATTAAAAAAGGCACGTTTTGAAAAGGCAGAATTAGGAAATGACAATACTTCAATTGATTCCTGTGGTCGTTCAAAATTACTATGTAGTGACTATAAACAAACTGTGGGCTTAGAAATGTTAATACATAAACTAGATCCCAATCCAGAACAGCACTTAAACACATTTTATCTTCAAACATACAAGTAACCTTACCAGACTGCTCACGTGCTTCTCTTAAACATGTATTTGCACACATGACAAACTGGAACTCTCGTTTGTGAAGTATAAAAAGAACACCCAGAAGAAGAAAAGTTACAGGTTTATGCAGGAAGATGGAGCTGGAGGAAGACACAGGATGAATATTCATGTAGGAAAGGAGGCTGAGAATAATATGATAAGAGGAGGGAAGTGGTAAGGAATGGAGGATTAAAATGTCAATAACCCACAGCTGTTAGCAGCTGACTCCTCTGTCTAGTAATAATGCTACTGGTAATAATGTGACTGCTAGGTCACTCTCCCATGATGTATTGTCCAAGTGCTTTCAAAAGGGACTCACATGCATGCTGTACTGATCTCTTCCCTTAAAGTACACATTCACACAATAAATACAGACTCTAGATACCTCCAGCAGTAAACTGAAATAGCACATAAGTTAAAACAAAAACTAATGTTCTTTGTTCTGAATGTCACTGTTTTTATCAGCTCCATATTTACCTGATTGACTTTCTGCACAGTTTCACCTGAAAATTCTGGAACTGGCCCAAAGGTGTTCAGAACAAGTTTCATTCCTTCAGCATATCTTTCACAATAACTTGAAACACCTGAAAATAAGAGTGAAAAGTTACATTATAACAGAAATTCTTAGTTAAAGTCAGTAAGGCTGCCTGTGCTTAAGCACTGTCTTAAATCAGACACCTTTGATTGGTCTGCTCTTATGATTAAGACTCCTAATTGTCATCAAGGAAAAATGGATTCTATCCACCCCATTTCCGTTAAGGTTCACAGAAAAATTATTTAGGACACGGCTGCATTGCAAAACCAATGAATGTCACACACCAGCAGAAAATGCTGTGTGAGGGTGTAGTGCATGGTCATAAATATACCTGTTCTTTGTTACTTACGACCAGAAAGCTTCCCTGACTAGGGACCATGAGGAGAATGCTCTAACCTCTCCTCCTGGTCAGTGTGTGTCGGATCTTGAAGCATTCCTGTCATTACTTCCATTTATTAACCTGGAGTGTATCAAGGACAACACTGCTCAGGGGGAAGGCGTCAAAGGTATGGAGACACAGGTGGCCTCCAGTGAAGGAAAAAGGCTAAAGGAGGAACAGATAGATCTTGCAGATCAGTATCTTGCAGCCCCTAACTGGGGTTAGAGACAGGAATTTGGCTTTTTTAACCCTCTCTGATGGTTAAGGACTTCTAGGGGGAGACAGGGTTCACCTGACAAAGTGGAGAAAAGGCATCTTTGCCAAAACCCTGTCCCATCTAGTGAGAAGAACTTTATATCAGAGGCAACTAAAGTGTGTGGGGATGGCTCACACAACTGGAGAGATACACACTGCAGGAAAGACGAGGAGAGGTGTGCTACGTCTGTAATGCGGCAGCTCAGATCTCTGGAGCTATTCCATGGGAAGGACGACTGGCTGAGTGAGAGCATGTGGACAGACCAGTAAAGCACTGCTCCAAGAGCAGGAACAGTCCATCCTGATATTCAGGAAGGCAAGTACATGTATCAAGAGATTTGCTTGGATGAGCTCCAGTGCAAAAAGGTGTCATACAGCAGGTGGAAGCAGGGATAAGCTGTAAAGAAGAAGTTGAGAAACACCACCTGGGCATGCAGAAATGGTGTCAGGAAAGCCAAAGATCAGCTCCAGCTGAAACTTGCAAAGATGTCAGTGGCAACAAGATGGACTTCTACAGTTAGTAACAGCCCTTATTGTTATTAGCATGCCCTTGCAAGTCTGCTTTCTACCATATTTTAAACATTAAGTCAGTCAATGCACCAATGTCATCACGAGATCTTCAGATGACTGAAGGCAAATATTGCACCCATCTTCAAAAAAGGTACAAAGAAAATCACACGCCAATCAATCTCTCTTCTGTCCCTAAGAAAATCAAGGAGCAAGTCCTCTTGAAAGAAATTCCTGGACACAAGAATGGGAGTGTGATTGTGACAATCAGCACGTAGTCTCCAATGGTGTAAATCATGTCTAACTGAGCTCATTGCCTTTTGTGGTTAAATAACTGTTTGTGAAAAATAGGAAAGTAGTGGATATCATTTACGTCAACTTTAGAAAGGCATTTGACATGGTCTTTCATTATATTCTTGTATCAAAGTTAGGACATTAGAGTCTGTCTGTCTGGACAACTAGATGGACAAAGAATGGGTTGGACATGTAGGCTCAGAGGTAGTGGTTAATGGATTGCACTCCACCTGTAGGCCAGCAAAAATGGAGTATTGCAGGAACCTGAGACCCATACTGCTTAACAAAACACGCTCATAGGGTTTGTGAATAGCATCAAATTGGGTAGGAGTGGGAGCTAGAGGGGTATGGACCAGCTGATACATTGAAGGGCAGGACTGCTCTTAGAAAGGTTGGAGGAATAAGCCAATATAAAACTTTAACAAGGACATATGCAATATCCTGCATCTCAGAAGGAAGAGCTCGTTGCAACAACACAGGCTTGTGAACTCCAAGAATTCCTGGTAGTGGCAGGCAGCAAGCTGCACAGGAACCATCAGTGTGACCTGGCAGCAAAGGGGGCCAGCAGCCTAGGTTGTGTTAACAGATTGAAGTTAATTAACTGTAGACTGAAGCAAGCGATTAACACCCTTTACTCAGCACTCATTAGACTGCATCCAGAATACTGCATTCAGTTTGGGACTCCCCAGTACAAGAAACCACTGACAAAACAGAGCAACTTCAGCAGAAGCCACCAAAATGGTGGGGGCTAGAGCACTTGTCCTGTGAGGAAAGGCTGGGGGATCTGGGTTTGTTCAGCCTGCAGGAGAGATGGCTGTGGGGAAACCCACCAGCAGCTTGCAGTGCTGCAGCAGAGCCTGTGGGGAAGTCAGCGAGCACACAGAGCCAGGCTCTTTACATTTGTGGGCAGCAGAAAGGCAAGAGATGACAGGCACAATATATGAGGGGTTCCGACTGGACTCTCAAGCACTGGCACAGTCTGCCCACAGAGGTTGTGCAGTCTCCACTTCTGGGGTTTTTCAAGACTGTATAAAACCCTGAGAGCTTGGTCTGACCTCAGGACCTTCACAGAGGATCTATGAAGCTCTTAAAACACACGGTCAGAGAACCTGAGAACCAGCTAACTGGTAATGATGGGTAAAATGGCAGCCAAGTAGACCTTGGCTAAATTACAGAAAGACCCAGGTTCCATCAGCTCCAGTAGGAATCTCTAAACAATTATTGTTGAGGCACTAGAGAGTATGAAATCATATGTGCACCAAAAAGAGAAATCGGTCACTTAGCCAGACATACATATCTAGCAGACTTTTTAGTGCTGTTAACTACCACATAATCAAGAAAGGATAAGGATAGGCCTTTCTCAATCAGGACATCAGAAACTGCATCACAACAGTAAATGAGCACTGCTTGTCTGGCAGTAAGCAATCTGACACTGATAAAATCACAGGTTGGAAAAGACTGAGATCATTGAGTCCAACCTATTACACCTCTGTGGATTATCCTGATGATCACCCTAGATCTGAGAAGTTCTGGACATCCACTAAAGGCTTCTGAGAACCATAGAGACTGAAGAATTTGCATACTTAATTCTATTTTTATTAGCTAGTTATCAAAGCAAAGAGGAGGAATATGCAAAAGACAAAGGCTAGCAGTTACAGTTACCAACTCTTCCATGGAGACTCAGGACATTGTACAGACTGAAAAGCATGAACAAGAACTGTTCATGGTCTTATCAAACCACAAAATGCAGGAAATATAAGTGGGCAGGCCTGACTATCACACTAAAGAATGCAAATCAGGTCATGAGTCATTAAGTGATCTCTTTCTTTAATAGTTTCCTGGAATACACTACTGTATGATATCAATACCTTAGAAGTCACATCTGTCTAACCCTAAAATGGCCGAGGTTGGAATGAATGAATAGAAGCCTCTGACTGCTGCCAACTATGTATCATAAGCTACACCACTTAGATTGCTCAACACGCCTGAAATTGCTGAAGTACAGAGTTTCTGAAAGGCCTCTGAGGTCAGAGAACACTCTTGTTTCTGGGCCAAAGAAGAACTTTCAAAGAACAAAGCCTCAAGGAAGTCCTAAATTTCCTTCAGCACTCTGAAGTCATGATGACCATCAGCTAAACAACTGAAAGGACAGAACAGGATAATATGTCCATTGCATAAGAGCAACGTAAAGAGATTTGAGAGTATTCCACTCCTTTAAAAACGGACTAGAAACAACCTCCAGTATCTGAAGGAAGGAGGAGGCTCTGAAAAAACCAAAGACTTGTTAAATAGCTTGAACCTATATTTGGTGCCAAGAGTGTGACAATCAGCAATCAGTTAGTCTGTGTCTTTGTATTATCTACCCATGGAGCACATGCATTCCTAGAATACAATCTGGCACGTTCTGGCTTTCCCCAACACAAGAAGGAATGCCAGCTAATCACACAGGTACGTTGGTTTTTGCTCCATTTTCTTGATTTACATACAGCCAGAAACCTCCAGATTGCCTAGTGGGTTTCAAAACATCCCTGGCAGGAAGTGAGCTTCAGGAAGAGAAGCATTACTGTGGGATGTGGAACAGGCTGTGATATCATCCTCTCTCTTCACTGGGGGAAGAAGCAGAGACCACCATCCACTTCCACAAGCACTACGGAAAGGACCACTGGGTATCAGGGTTTTCTGACCATACCCTGTCATTAGCATAAGTGTTTGCCTATTACATTTTAACAGCTGGGCTCACAGACTTCAGCACCCGAAGCCAACCTAGACTGACCTACCAGGGGTATGCTATCCATGTGAGCAATCCTGGGAAGCCAAGACAATGCTTTACAAGACTCATGCACCAGCCACAAGACAAAGATAGTTACATGCAACTTGCTCATGTGAGCTTTGTCTTCTAACAGTGAGGAGTCTGAGCAAAAATGTTCCCACATCACACAACATCACATAATCTTCCCAGATGCAGAAGTAGAAATGACTGATGCAGAAGAGTGCAGATTTATTCTGCCAGCAGCTGTTGCCAGATGGACAATGACAAAATAAACAAAAGTCAACTCAGTCAAATATTACAATTCAAGCAAATCCCCATGAGCAACTGGCAACAGAAGGAATGGTAAACTGAGCAGTGTCAGTTAGCAGTTATTCTGGTGTTTACCCAGCTCACACCGGTCTATGACACTTAAGACCGAATAGTTTGGTACTTTTCCAAAAGTCAACGGGAACCTTTCAAACATCTGGTAAACTTGTGCAATAATACTACAGATCTGAGCAGTTCTGACTGTGGTAGTAATGAGAAGGTAGACTAGAAGACTGCACCAGAAATCTTTTTCACAAATCCCAAGCACATTAGTATCTTAGGAAAACTGAATGCTTGGATATGGCTGAACCATTTACCTGCTGAGTATGAACTTCTGAGCTGGAAATGGCCTTTAAAGCTCACTCAGCCAGCTAGACCTGGAAATCAAGCTCCTACTGGCAGTTCACCTACTGCTTGAATGAATCAGAACAATTTCGGGGTGGGTGTAGCCCATCAATGCAGCAGAGACGTGCCTAATGCAGGCTGGGTAGCACAGTTCACCCACTGCGTGTAATGTAGGAATGAAAAAAAACCTTACGCAACATCAGCAAAAGAGGAAAAAATGAGAAAAAATTTAGGGGTCTAGAGAAGAGCAGCAGCATCAGTACAGCTGATATCAACATTGTGGCTGACATGGTAATGTGCAGGCACATATGCTGCATGCCAAGCAGGGGGTGGGCACTGCAAAATCTTTCAAGTCACAAGTGAAGTCAGTAGATCAAAAGTTAGAATACACACACAGTCTCACTCAAGGATTAAAAAAATCAGTAGTTCAAATTAATAACTCAAGACAGTTCTCCCAGCGTGAAATGCAATTTTAATTTGATTCCAGTAATCGGTATCAACTGATTGAATGCCTTCTTGAAGCTGGTACTTGAGCAACAGGGAATATTGCTGAAAAAAATCACTTTGCTTTTCAACTGCAAACTCCTAGCAAATAATTGACTCCAGGCCTTTAGACTTGGGAGTCCTTTGGTTCAAGGGTCAGGGTTATTACAAAGGTGGATGAGAAGAGCCCTTGGCTGGACCATAGGGACAGAGAGGAAAACAAATGTCAGAATCTCTTTAATCCTTGTTGATACTACCCAGGGAGCAGCTTAAGCTGGAAGAATTAGCATTGGCAAACAGTGTGAAACAGACAGGAGCACCTGGGAGATGGAAAAACAGCAAGATGGTATATGGGGTTCATTAAAACAACCATCTCTCTCTGTGGGCCACTGCTGTGCCCATGCTGTGCGTCACTATCTCCAGCTGGAGAACAAGAATGACACAAGATGCATCTGGGACAGAAGAAGAGGATGATACCTTCCTCTTGTCTGTGTGGTTTGCTGGCTCCCTGTCTAAACCTTCCCCTTTCCTGCACACGCTCACCTAATGAATGTTGGAGGAAAGCGGCCATGGGAGGAGGCAGATGTTGCAGCAGGCAACTGAGAACTATGAACACAAAACAGAAATACCTCTAGTGAAGGTAGAAGTTTCCTGAATCTTCCTCCCACCAGTTAGTCACAGCTATGGCAGAGGGTGAAAGAAAAAGAATGAGTTACAGAAAGTTCTAAGGGGGCAGCATATGCAGGATTATAGAGATGAAAAGGGGAATACTCTATTTTCCTTGAAAATCCCAAACTCTCTCAGTATTTCTGAGTTCTACAGTCTAGTTACAAGAACATGTTACCACAAGGAAGACAAAGGCATTGATTCAAGGCTCTTCAGCTGCCCATATGTATCTAGGACACACAAGGCTCCAATAATGGAATAAGCTGCTGCTTATTCAGTTTCGATGAGAGTCCAGGCAGTTTCCGAAATGGCTAATGAACTATCCCACAATAATTTGTTCTAACAACCACATTTACGGTTTGCAGATCCTTACCTGAGAACTTGCACTGGTGTGGTACAAACATGGTTACTGCTGCAATGCCTCTAGTTGCATCACCAAGATGAACACAGTATTGATGAAGGAAAAGGAACTCAGGACAGATATTTGGCTTAGAAACATGCATAAAGTGCTTCACTGCCCTAAGAGAAGACACAAGTGAAGTTCATAAAGAGGACAATGACTGTAGCAGTAGGAAAGTGAAGTGAAAACACAACAGTATAAAATGTAGTATGTTCATGCATTGTAGTTTGTAAGCACCTTAAAGTATCAGCTTCTTGTATGCTGTCTCATCCCTTTCTCTTCACAAGAAAGGCAACAGGCATGAGGGCTGAAGGATACAAGCAAGCAAACTCGGTAAACCAGCCTAGCAAGCACTGAGACACTTGTGAGAGAGAATGAGAGGCAGGAGCAAGTGTCACTGGCATGGACAGGGAACATGCCAAAGACAAGACAGGGTGCTCCACCATACTGAGTATTAACTTGATGACTTTCAACCTGATGAGCAGCATATACTGTAATGACTCAAAGAGAGGAGGCATGATGGTCAAGCAACTGATGCAATAGCATCAACAATTTGAAAAGACTGGGGTGGGGTTGACTTTGGCACATAAAATCTAAGAAGAGGCTGCAGGGAAAGATGAGTATGGATGATTACAGAAAAAAAAGGCATATTTTAACAAAAAAAAAGGGAACATCGTGGAGGAATCTGACATGGTTATATTATGTTCAGAGAACAAAAGTCCCTAAATTTTTTAATGATAGAGAGATTACATTTCTAGACATTATACCTCCAAGGGCAACTTTCTAAATGTAATCCTATCTTCATCAAGGGTGTGTCTGAACACAGATGCATGCTCTGAGCTAGGGTGTGAATTCACAGGACGTTTTGTACACTGCATTAATTGCCATATGAGTTCACTTAGGGCTCTAGTCACACAAATACTTGGAACTGCACTGAAAAAGTGGCAGCACAAAAAAAGAGTTTTATTCTTGTTGTGCTAGTGTTATCACCTCAACAGCAATGCACAAGTATTTCTGCAGGCCTGCTGTGAGCTGGATCAAGGAATTAAACAGAGTCATTATGAACTGCTTATTCTTAGATCAGTTTCAGACTTGGGATGTATTCCTCCTTCTGATCACTTCACTTGGTGATCACTTCACACTCTTTCATTAAAGCATCAAGATGTGTTCTTTGGGAACCATCTGTAATGACTTGAGGAATAAAGCACAAAGAATTCCTGTGCAAAGCCATGTGTTCCTTTCAGAAAGCAGAGGGAACTACTTTACACCTAAGAGCCCATAGAAGGAAACTGGTGCACAGCAGCCAGTATTCTGAAAAATTCACATCTTGACTTACTGCATATAAACTCTTTCATACAGAAAAGCCCTGCAGCTCCACAGAGGCAAACAGCAATTCTAGAAGGGCTAAAAACTGCTTTCTTCAGCCTAATGGGAAGGGAATTGAATGCATGTAAAGACGTATGAAATATATGGTGAGCTTATGAAAATTAAAAGGGTTTGTATGATTATATACCCCCTATGATATTCCATCTCAGTAGTACCCTCTATAAGTATCCTGAATTGGGTTGAGGTATTTTATTATCCTAAAACATAACACATAGACTGGACAGAAAAGAAGGCAGTCTTCCTTTTCTTAGCTGTTACTAACTTAGATGTTCTCACACCTGCTGACCAGCTTGCAGTATAAAAGCTCTTGAACTGGGTTAAGGCTTGGCTTGCTCCGTGTACAGCAGCACTGAAGTAGTGGCCATAGCAATGGAAATAATATCTGCTCTTGAACCAGCCAGCATATCTGTTTAGAATAATTCTTAGAAACCACACTTGGCTATGTCTTGCCAAACACAACAAGTAAAATTTCCTCCCTTTGAACTATGACTTATGATTCTCCACTCTTTCCTTTCCATATTTTGTGCTCTTCACACAGTACAATCATTCTGCCCCTATCACCCAAAACCAATTCACCTGGCAGATGCTTCTAAGATGAGCAAGTATTCCCACTTTCTGTAAGAGAAACACAATTTTGATCATGAAGACTCATTTCTAGCTTACTGGATATTTATACTTTCTTTGTGGGGACCATACATCAGACCCAATTTCCACATAACTCCCATAGACACTTGTATGAATACCTCAGTGAGTGACAGGTAGAATATAATCCTGGAATGGTGTTTATATAAATTCAGGAGAGAAAACAGCAACAAAGGTCCTTCAACCTCCTCCACCCTGCTCTTCTGCTAATATTGGCAGTTTAGATCAAGTTCCAACTATAGTTCACTAATTAACCTACTAAGAAAATAACTCATCTAAGCCAATTGTTAAATACATATAAAGAACTTTTGCTGCAAACGTGTAAAACACAGGATATTATAGTCTAGCCTCTGCTTCTACAGATGATTGCTTGCAAGGGCTTAAAAAAAAAAAGAAAAAAAAAAAGAAGAAACCAGATTTTTCAAGAAACAGGAGATTAGGAGATGCAATCTCACTGAGGGTGGACTATCTTCACTATATTCACAGATTGCCCAGTACATGTACAGGTGGGATGTTGTGTCTGCTAACATAATCCCACAACAGTGAACAGGCAAACTGACTGTAGTGAAGTCTACTGATCTTCCTTGTAAAAGACATAACAGCATGTGTTGTGATGCTGGCATGGGAAATCATAAGAGGACAAACTCAAAATCCGAAACAGATACCAACATTAATTTTATTTGATGAAATCAACAATCAACTTTACATTGTTATGCAGTTTGGGTATGCTTTATTCCTCCCCAAAGCAGTTTCCTTCCTGTCTGTTGCAATTCAGTCCCCAAACTGTTGTTGCTGTCTCTGCTCCTTTTAATGACTTGATGCTGTCATTTTATTCCATGTTCAAGGCTGTTGGCTCACTGCCATATAGTCAGCATTCCTAATATTCATGCATTGATTAAATGGTAACCTGAAGTGGCCTAGATTATAGGTTTGATAGGATCATTTATGAATATGCAGGAAAGGATGTGAGAACTAACAGAGGCAAAAAGTGGCATTAGCCCACAGGAAGTTCAAGGGAGGATCTTGATGTATGCATGCCACAGGGAAAGAAGAAACACTGATCTCAGAAAAAAATAATTGGATAAATTTATTCAAACCCAAACAACAATATTCACATCACCATAACAAAACAAAACAAAAAAAGAGGGACTCTCCCTCTACAAATAACACTATTTTCTCTCACATGCTTCCTTCATCCTTCCTCACTGATGAAAGAGTTTAAGACTGTGGGCAACTAATACCTTATAGCTGTAAAAAAAGGCAGCTGCTGTGAAGCTGGTGAAGCTGACAGGCTAATGGAAAGGATAGAGGCAGTTTCTTGTATCTACCTCCACTTCCTTCCACTAATAATAAAAAGACAGTACAAAGCATCAGAGAAGCCTTTCATAGAATCATAAAATTGTTTAGGTTGGAAAAGACTTCTAATATAAAGTCCAACTGTTAACCCAGCACTGCTAAGTTCACCAGCAAACCATGTCCCTTACTGCCACATCTACATGTCTCTTCAATACCTCCAGCGATGGTGACACAACCACTTCCCTGGGCAGCCTGTTCCAATGCTTAACAACACCTACCATGAAGAATTTTTCCCTAATATCCAATCAAAATCTTCCCTGGTGCAACTTCAAGCCATTTCCTCCTGTCCTGCCACTTGTTACCTGGAAGAACAGACTGATCTCCATTTGGCTGTACCCTCCTGTCAGGCAGCTACAGAGAGTGATGAGGTCTCCCCTGAGCCTCCTTTTCTCCAGGCTGAATACCCCCAGCTCCCTCAGCTGCTCCTCACAGCACTTGTGCTCCAGACCCTTCCCCAGCTCCGTTGCCCTTCCCTGGACACGCACCAGCCCCTCAATGTCTTTCCTGCAGTGAGGGGCCCAGAGCTGAGCACAGGATTGGAGCTGTGGCCTCAGCAGTGCTGAGTACAGGGGGACGGTCACTGCCCTGCTCCTGCTGCCACACCAGGGCTAATCCAGCCCAGGATGCCATCGGCCTTCTTGGCCACCTGGGCACACCCTGGATCACGTTCAGCTGCTGTTGACCAGCAGCCCCAGAGCCTTTTCCACCAGGCAGCTTCCCAGCCACTGCCCCCAGCCTGCAGCACTGCCTGGGGTTGTTGTGACCCAAGGGCAGAACTTGGCACTTGGCCTTGCTGAACATCATGCAATTGGTCTTGACATCCAGCATGTCCAGATCACTCTGCAGGGCCTTCCTGCCATCCAGCAAATCAACACTCCCACCCAACATGGTGTCATCTGCAAATTTACTAAGGGCACACTTGATCATCAGTGAAGATATTAAACAGGACTGGCCCAGCACTGAACCCTGGGGAACACCACTTTGTGACCAGCCCCTAGCTGAATGTAATTCCACTCCCCAACACTCTCTAGGCCCAGCCATCCAGACAGTCTTTTTACCCAGTGAGCAGCCAGTTTCTCCAGGAGAATGCTGTGGAAAATGGTGTCAAAGACTTTACTAAAATCCAGGTAGACAATGTCTTTTTCCTCATCCACTAAGCAGATCATCTTGCTTTAGAAGGAGATCAGGTTAGTCAAGCAAATCCTTGGCAATGAAGAGGAGGTCCATATTATTCCACATTATGTGAAGCAATACTGGGCAACCAAAGAGAAGTTGGCACTGGCACAGAACTATGAACATAAGCCATCACATGTCCTGACATCAGCAATTTTCATTTAAACTGATGAGTGCAAGAGCCTGAGTCACTCTGTGAGCACATACACCGGAGCAGCTCTAGACTCAGAGACAATGTATCTGCAAGTGCAGGAGTGAAGCAACACTCCTCATAACCCAAGTTACTGAGCCAGCCAACAAGGGGCTGTTGGGGAAATGTTTTAGTGCACAAGTGTACTGCAGCATTGCCTAGAAGATCCAGCAGCAGAGCAGGAGCCTACCATGTCAGGGACCATACAAAAGCAAAATAAACACACTGCCCATAATATAAAGAGCTAGTATTTACTTGATCTTAACTTTTTGAAGTTTTCGTGTTTTGTTGAAGTCTTTGCTCAAACCTTTGTGATGCTGATCCATAATTTTTATTTCATTTTACACAATTCACTTTTTATTTACCTGGGATTCACATATACTATCTAAAGACATCTAAAAGTATTAATTATGCAATACAGATGTCAAACTGTTACTTGACTATTTTGTCAAGTCAGCTTTGTATGCACAGGATTTTGCTGACAAGAGTAATTTTTTTTTACTCAGGATATAAGCTTAAAGCACAGCAGCTCTAGGGATATTTACAAATTCAGCAGCAGGGGAGTATTCATCTGTTGACACTGGATTATCAGCTAAACGTTTTCATTATTTTTTTTACCTGACACTCAGACGGTTCTGAACTATGGCTACAGCAATGTTATCAAAGTATGATGGGATGAATCTTGGAAAAAAATTTATTACACAGCTAGTGTTTTAATAGGTTGTTATCTTTAATCTGATCATCTGTAACAGGATAATCAATATCCATTTCCTTCCACTGACGTCACAATTTAAGTAAGTTTTCCTTACCATTACATTAAAAAAGAGACAAGTCATAGTCACAGCAATCCTAACCTGGTTTGTTACATAACATTTCCAGTGTCTTGTGCAAAGCAAGCCTTCCCTTCATATTCAGAACATTTTACACTACCTACCTTCTGCATTAAGATGCATGGTTTCCAGAGGTCCAATAAACGCGTATCGCATTCCCAATCCATCAGACATCACAAGGTCTAGATCAGTAGGAGATATTACTCCTTCCTAAGCAGCAAAAGTATAACAGGAAGGAAGACTGGTGAATGTTTGCTTTTAACACAAAATTTCCCATTTTTTAATATATGATTTAAAAATTAGGGAAGTAATAAAAACTAAGGCTAGAAATAGCAATTAAGATTTCAAAGAGAAAAACACAACTGTTTGCCAGAAATGTCCATCTACTATGCAAGCCCTCCTATGGTTCAGCATAAGCATTCATTCATATCTCTTGGACTGGACTTCACAGTCCCTGAAACTGAGAATCAGAGAACAAAGCTGGCATGACACACTTAATAGCACACAGCCTAAAGAGTTTATATCAAATCCAAGTACTATACCAACCCTTTAAATACAGGAATTTTGGCTAAATGTTACACCTCCCTTCAGAACTCTCTTAGTTCTGGATTTTTGGGCAGAGTCCCAATTAGCAGAATGGTGGTGCACCAGTTGGTACTGCTCCTGAGGCCACCTGAAAAAAAGGCTGGGTCCAAACACACAGACAATGCAATTGCCACTCCCTTCACAAAACTCACCCAACATTCAACCTACTCAGCCTCAACCTGCCCAGGGTTCTTGAGTTCATTGACAGCCTCACATCCCAAAAGCTGGCAGGATATGGAGCAAGAAAAATGAAGCTCTTCTCGTGTTAAAAGTGGAGCATTGCTATTCCACCCACATGCAGCACTTACAAGAAAGCCAATGCCTCCATCAGGCTGGGGCAAGCACAGAAAGGTTTGTAAAAAGTGATTTACTTGAGAAGAATACTGTTTATTACATGAGGTTGTTTTCCACCTACTAGAAAGATATGAATTAATGAAGACTTGTTCTAACCATTTTCATGAGGTTTTGAGAACTTGGCCTCTTTATTCCCAGAGACATGAAAACATTTCCTTCTGGGTAGGAAGGTGGAAGAGATGCTGAACTGCTTCTAATTTATTTTTTTACCCTACTCTGAGGTGCTCAGCCTACTCAGTGCCTCTTCCTTAACAAGGCCCTTTAAGCTTCAGAATACTCATACTTATTTACTCATCTGCTTGGACAAAACCACATCTTTTTCTGTTAAGTTTCTCTCTTGCAAGGCCCTGTCTGAATGCCTCTTTGTACCATGCAGTCATAGGCTAGAGTTATGGGCACGCAGGACAACTCTTCTGATCTGTAGTAGACATTGGCATCTGAGCTAGACATCTAGACTCTCTTTATAATCACCAGGGGAAAAAGGAAATCAGCATCCTAAAGCAGGCATCTAGAGTAGGTAAGATGAGTTGTGTCCTAAAAGGGCCTAATTCTCCTCACCAATTGAAAGATGAGTAAGAAGCCTAAATATCACTGTCTACATTTTCAAGATCCCATCTTAAATGAGCTGAATCTCACCCACAGTGTCTTCCTGTGTCCACAATTTACATAATCTACTGCTACTTTGAAAGAAACTTAAAAGCCACAAATAAACATAACTTCTACTACTGGCCACAGACATCAAGTTTCATCATCTCAGGCCTAAACTGAGACTTCTGTAAGACAACCTCAAGACTCAGCCTGTTAGTAGGCTTGGTTCCCGTCAACCAAGCCAGTGTGAATCCTTGTTGCAGAACTACTTTGAAAAGGAAACACTGACATAATTATTAAGACCTATGTACCATATATGGATCACACAGTTCTCCTAACTATTAGCCATAAAATGGCAGGGATAAGAAAGCAATATTTTCTTCAAATTAAAGGTAAAGCATAGACATGGTAAGGTAACTCATCTAGAGGCAGACAGAAAGGTCTGCATAAAAACAGGACTAAACAAAAACCTCAGAGAGAATTCAGATTACAGACCAGCATCAGGATAACTAACACAGGCACCATAGATTCTGTGAAAGCTTTTTCCCCTGCCATGGCAACGCAACTTCTCTGAACAACGTCAGCAAAGTCAACAAAAGTGTTCTTCTGTGGGGAGTGCTTCATCCAAACAATGAGTTGTGCTACTAAAGCTGTGCTTGATGAGTGGTTCCCCCCTGCCCCCCCTGGCTGACACGGATTTGTGGACAAAAGACTAACCATAAATTCCAGACAAGCATTTGAACCACAGTGGCAGTTAAAAACTGTAAACATGATGTTAAAAGAGTTAACAGGTTCATAAAGCACTTCAGAATCATTGCAAATTAATTTTCAAATTAATAACTTACTTTCTTTGGATACCATAGTCCTCATATATTTGAAGACCAGGTGCCTTCAGAATCATGAGTGCTTTGTTCTTGGCCTTTTGACTATAGTGCAAGTTGATGTTTGCAGCTGCTAAAAGGCAAAAATTGTTGCTACCAGAAGGAAAGCATGACAGATCCCCTCAGTTGAGGAATACAGTGTTCTATACAAATGAGCTCAGCTTCTTCTTGTCAAAAAGACCCTTCTAAAGAAAAGTCTTTTACTTCTCTTCATAAACTAGAACACATAAATGATAAACAAGTTAGACCTTTCTACCCTAGGCAATAACCCTACTCCCATTTATGGTAAGGAGACCATCAGTTGGTGGAATGATTCACCAGGCTGCAAGGTCAGCAAGGTGTCTTCCACAAGGATTGATGTTTATGCTAAGAACTAAACAAGAAAGAGTTCCTATCTGGTTTCACTAAGTGTAGGTGTGAATTAATCTTCCCAAGGGGATTTTTCATCCTGGATTACCCTTCCGGTAAGCCTCTGCCTGCAGCACTTGTCAGAGGGAAGAGGAAATATGGTAGGAGTTCACTAGAAGCTCATACAGCTATAGAATTAAGATTTAAAACAAATTCCACCAAAATCCTCAGTGATCCCAATGGCCAGTCAAATTTCAAAATCTAGACTATCTCAGAATCCTCCACACCTCTTATGACAACATTTATGTACCACAATCTCATTTTCCTAACGATTCTAACCTCCAGGGATACCACAAGATTATCCTAATGAACCTGTGGTACTTTATTAGTGCTTCTCCCTGTGCAGGGACCCTTTTCACCTTTCCAGAAACCTGTAGTGGTTCTGCAGTCTCCAGCATTAGGCTCTGACCCAACCTGCTTGGTTTTAATCAGCAATCTCTCTTTTCATCTCTGAGTCACACCCACATCGCAACTTCTGTCATGGACTTGGTTTGTGATCATACCAAATTTAATGGCCAAAAACATCACAATCTTACTTTTTTATGATTCTACCAATTCATCATGTTCTCCTACTCACTCCAGTCTGTTAAAGAGTTATTTTGGACTTCACTGTCTCCTGGACCACATACTTTCTGTTTCCAAATCTGCCACTTCATCCTCTTTCCCAAATTGAGTATTTTTTTTTCTCTCTGATTACCACTAATACATCCATTCTGTCTCAACAGTACTTGTTACACCCTCCTCTTCACTATCACTTCAATCAAGTCACTTCCATCCACACCCTGTTGAGATCTTTTTCCAGTCCTGTCATTTTGAGCAGATGACTTTTCTCCTATATCCCTCTACATCTTTCCATTTCATAATGTTTAAGAAACTTGTTGTCCTACACACATCACACCTCCTTGCTTTGCTGGCCTTTATCTTCCTTCTTCCATAGCACCCTCACTCACCTCACCCTGTAAGAAACACTTAGTATCAACACTATTTCTCTTCCTGTCCCTTTAGACTTCCTTTTTATGATATATCCCCTTTCATGAGGCACTGTAACTAAATGTTTAATCCTATACCTTATCTTCAATCTTTTGGAAAAAGTGTCTGAATAACACTGTAGTATAATTAATAGTAAGGAATTTGGACTTTAAAATCTTGCCAACATTTAAAGTCTGGTGAGCTAGTCACTTGAGAAAAGAGAGGTACATAAATTACTGATTGAAGCCAATGCACCTGATTGCCACAAAAACAAACCAAAATGGACACATAGCCAAACCATGACTTTATTTTCCAAAAGATTAACAAAAATTGAAGAGCTGCCTGTTCTTCTCATATTTTACAATGACTAAAACATAACAGAAAATTCACTTTAAAGAAAAAAAAAAACACATTAAAACAGTATTAAAATCTTATGCAGAGATAAGTAGAGTACTTACACAGTCCATCCTGTAAGAGTTTTAGCATGTTCCTAAAAGCAGCTGAAACTTCTAAATCATATCAAAAAACTGTCATGCTCCACCTGCTATCTCTACTGCTGTATTTTATGACCTCCTTGCAAACTGCAGGTGATACTCAGGAAAATATTTCAAAAAGATTTCACTCGGTGATCCACAGTTAAATGACAACCATAGCTACTCACAGTAAGGCTTGAGACTCTTGAACTGAAGTGTTGGTGAAACTGTTTGGTTGTTATTTTCTGGATTATGTTAACCAAAATTTTACCATCAGAACAAAATAAAATCAAGCTATTTCATTAACAGCCCTTGCAATATAATCCTAAACTACTCTAAAATGTACTGGTAAAAGTACAAAAGTAATGATGTCTACAGTGCACAGTGTGCTTCCCAGGAAAATAAAGGCAGTAAGCTTCTGCCCCAAGAGTTATGAACAAAATCAGACACACCAGTGACCACTTTCAATAGAGATGTGAGAAAGCAAATAAATGAAAACAGAGAATAACAGAAAAAGCAGTTTGAGGTATTTTTCATGTTACTGGCTAAAGGTTATTCTAATGGTTCCAAACTGGTAATATAAAAATTTAGGGTTGATAAGAGAGGAATAAGGATCTTCAATCTCAACATCTCACAGAACTTCTTTTACTCTCATTTTTATCAGCTTTGCAACATTTCTACCAGAGCCCTAACAACTGAATACATAAATAAGAAACCTACACGAATGCCAGTCTCAGATAGGCTATGAGGTCTTACAAAAAGTTTTCAGACACATGCCCTTAAAGAAATGGAAGGGAGTGCTCTCACTATCTGCTTTATCATGGAATAATTGTGGAGCATGAGGAGACAGAGATTACTGATACAAAAATTTCCTGCCACAAACACCTGCACTGCCCAAATGCTTGTGACTTGCAAGTCAAAGCAATCTTTGAAAAGACATCTTGTCACTAAAAGACTAACTCAGACCCAAAATGAAATATCTTTTTGTAGCACTCTTACTTCAAAGAGAAGCACTTGCTTGAATTACATCTTTTAGACCCATAAAGAATCCACGGTCTTTGCTTCTAAGTTCTTGTAAAGTCAAATTTCTGCATTCTGTAATCTACATTCCTAATTATCCATATAAACAAAGTTCTCAGCATTCAACAGTACATCTCCAAATGAGTTTTCCTTCTCCTACTTTCCAATAAATTGGATCTCAACTCTCAAGCCTATTAATTTTTTAACACTTTACCACCACACTTCCCACTCCCACATTCAGACCAGTCCTGCATTCAAAGCACTCGTTTTGTGCCCAGCTGTAAAATGCCAGCCTCCCTGTGTGTGCAGCTGGGAACCCCAGCACCTTCAGCAAAGACAAACTGTATCCCAGTGTTCAGGTTTCCCATTGCTACTTTAATCTCTTTGCCCTGAATTATGCTCCTCTCTGTGCTCCAGCATCCATGCCACATGCAACTTGAGCACCATGTGGAGTCTTGAGCCTGCACCCAGATTTCTGTGCTGGCAGAGCCTTACCTCAGATTTCTAGCTGTGTTAAAAGTGTGTCATACTCCTGGACCCACACGGCAGAAGTCAGTGAGCCCCACACAGCATTCAGCAAGCAGATATCTTTACCACATTTCCTTCTACACAGCCGCATCCTCACTGTCATGCTCTGTATCAAAGCCTTTCTCCCATAGCGACTCCTCACCCATGTCTCATCCATCCCAACACAGCACTGCTAATGAAAAGAGAAAGACTGACAGGTTGTCAGTTTCCCAGACAGATATGGGAACTAAAACATATTCTGCAAGCTAATCAGCCTATTTATTATAATGTTTTCAAGATAAATGTTGTAAGAACAGCTGTACTGCATGTCAGTCCTACCACCAATGACTATAACAGGACATTAGTAGTTCTACTGGAGAAACTTCCACTAGTTTCTTTAATGAAGTAAGCTCAACTGACTGAAAAAAACCCCAAAAAATACCCCAACCAATCAACCAACCAACAAAATACCCCAACAAAACAAGACAACAATCCCCCAGTGCTTCTCAGAGTAATGAAAACATTTGTTTGAGATGTAACCAATGTGAGTAAAACTTGATTTTTAGGAGTCTCTCAAAGACAAGATTGATGTTTTCAACAGTAAGAACTGGAAAGTGACTTCACAATCAGAAGCAAGAATTATGCTTCCCCATTTGGAAAGTGGAATACACCAAAAGAACATGACTTGCAATAAAAATTACTAAGTTGGCAGCACAACAGTAGAAACACAGACTGGCCCAGGCCTGCAATTCTCACCTATGCAGTGATTCTCCTCCCATCAAAGGCACTGTGCAGCCTGAAGTCACACAGCTGAAACTATACACCTTTGACAGCTGCTATTGTTCAGGCTTCTGGAATGGCAATACGGCCACCAAAGTTGTTACTGTTTAAATGTGTATTTGGCTGAGACACAATAAAATTATACAAGAACAAAACAACTCGGAAACTTTGACTTACAACAAAAGCAACTTTCTATATCTGTCAGTCCTTCAAGCACTATTTTATTACTATTCACATCACCACCACTGCCACAAAAGCATCCATACAGCAGGTTCATACTAAAGGTTTGCCTCAGCTCAGTAGTTCCTTTCCAACAGCAGCCCATGAAGTGTTCTTAAATTCCTTCCACAACAAGACCAAACAGAGAATAATACTTTCAGGGATATGTACTGTACTGCCTCAGCTCCCAGCAGTCCAATCTTTGAGACTTTGAAGCTAGAGGTTACTTCTGCACAGTCCAACATGAATGTGTCTAAATGATCCCTGGATCCATTCAAATTTATAGCATCGTAGGTTACTATGGCAGTGGATTCCACCATTGAGTTTATCCTCTCAGAGATGCGAAAGAACCTTGTTAGATTTTTGAGGCATTACCTGAATGCCTGTGCTGACTATGGGTGACTGGTCCACAAGGGACAACAGGCACAAACTATAAATTCAGAGTGTTACATCTGAATAGGAAGAAAAAAAAAATTTTACTTTGAGGTTGACAGAGCACTGGAGCAGACTTCCCCATAAGAATGAGTGTTCTCCTCTGAAGTTATTCCAAACCCACCTAGATGTGATCCTGTGCACCCTGCTGTAGTAGGGGTTGGGACTAGATCTCCAGAGACCCTTTCCAATCCAAAATATTTTGTGACTGTATGTTACTGTCTTTCCTATTCTATGTTTTCCAACATGGCCACAGCTTTCTGAAGGTGTTTTTCTTACCATAAGCTTGTGACTTTGTATTAAAAGTTTAACAACAGAAGCCATTTAAAAAATTTAAATAAACATCTCCAGTAGTAGATCAGTGCCTTCCTTACAACATTGTTTTACTTATTATTATTCACCACCTCCTTTATATTGTGGTATTATGTTGCTAGTGAAAGTCAGCTACAGGTAAGCAAAATCAGTTCAGCAACTATGTTTAAACACTTCTTTGCAAAGAGAGTTGCTTTGTTTACAGAAATATTACCTTAGTTTTAAGATCTTTACCTGCATTTGTGCGCATGGTTGTTTTAAACAGCTTGAAAAATCAAAACTCCACAACAAGAAAGTAAGTCCTATTAAAGTTCGGTTGAAACTCTTCTCAAGAGAATAGCAAGAGACTCATAACTCAGCTCCTGCTGAGAGATCAGGCTTCAGCACAGAGCAGCTAACTGTGGGAAAAGCTGAAGGCACACAAATAAATGATTCTCAGCTAGAAGTCTGAATGGGCAGAAGGAGGAGAAATCTGTCTTTACCTGCAAGTATCAAGTAACAGTTAAACCTATGAGTGCAGTTCCTGAAAGGCCAAAGAGAAAACCATTTAAAATACTTTAATGACCACTGTACAGTAGGCCAACAACACTAGAAAAAAACAAACATGAAATGATGAGATGCCTACAAAAAGAAAAATTGGTATTTTGATTCCTGTGCTTTTAAAATAATTCTTTTAATTGCCCTGAAAATAACAGTATTCTGAAAAAAGAAAGCAGGATAAAGAATAATTTTTACCACTGCATATCACCTCGTTTTTGTCAGTCTTTGCTTTTTATAACTGATATCCCTTCTTACTGGGCTTAATTTACATTTAAATAAACATTTTGTGTTCATAAGGGACAGCTGAACAAAGATGACACAAATTTAAAGGGTGTTTAAATATACAATCTCACTTATCACTTCTACAAAACTGACCAAGTACTGAAAAAACAATATACATACATCTACAAGTCTCCAAGCTTCACTTATCACTGCATACTGCAGTCGATTCAGAACAAACCCCTCAATTTCTCTGTTTAGTTTGACAGGAGACTGACCAATCTTCTTCATCAGGGCATATGTTCTCTCTGTCGTAGAAGGATCTGTTTCTGGATGAGGAACAATTTCAACCAATGGAACAAAGTAAGGTGGATTTACCTCGAGAAAAAAGACAAAAGAAGAACATCAGCCACGAACAGAACAAGTTAATATAAAGCATCTTTATAGCTGGCACTAACTTGGATAATTTCCAGAGAAGACAGCAAGCCTGATATTCAGACCTTGAAAGACTTCACTAATCTAATAAAAGCTTGTGCATTAACTCAAATTAAAAGAAATAATTAAACTTGCAGTAAATCAAACTCTGTTTAACCCCAGCAAAATTCATGGAGCTACACCAGAGATGACAGCACTCAAACAGTACTAGAAGACTTTATTCTGACTTGAGGAACTGTTTGCTCAATATTAGGCTGTTTGTTGTTGTAAGACGTATGGTCACCACCTGTCTTTCCAAATTAAGTAAGGCATTTCCTTTTAGACAGTCAGGAACTTTATAACAGAAGTATTGCTAAACACCACCTGTAAGATGCAACACTTAACAGATAAGCAGCTACTGGCCCAAGCCTGTAAATATATGCTAAATACAGTAACAGATACCACATAAAACATACTTTGAAAATGTTGCCTTCAACACTGGTTGAACAGGTTGCCTTCAAACACTGTACTTAGAAAAAAATAAATTACCTCTCCCTGACTCTTCCCAAGTGTAATTTCTCATCAAGTCAAGAGCTTTGTGTTATGTATTTTTGAAGTAAAAACCAAAAAATCCTAAAGTACATCCTGGAAACAGCTAAAAGTTCTTCAGGTCATAGTGTTACAGACAGTTAAGCCGCATGCATTCTCCTTCCAAAGCAGCAGTCCTTCAGCTGTACTCTTAAAGGTGTTAAATTCAGCTCTCCATCTAGCTCCAGGCAATAGAAGGGGCTAACATATAATAAATTACTACCAGGAATAACACTGACATTTGAAGGATGGTAATTAACTACTGATTCTTTCATCATGCTCCCTTATAGTCAACTACTCTTAACCGTGCTCCTGTAAATGCAAGGACAGGAATTAGTCACAGGAATGTGCAAATAGCCTTTCCTCTCTGCATGTCCTTTCTTTTCAGTATTTACATGGTTCCCTTTCCTGCAGGGTCTGACATGTGCTCTAACTACTGATGTAACATACTTCATCCCTTTTAGAGGGCCTTGTGTCCCAACATAGCCCCTCTCACACCAGTATCTTCGGCAGTGCCACCAGCAATGCTGAGAACGGGGTAGTGGGTGGACACCATCCCGTGGTGCCAGGCAATTGAGCAAGACCCAAAACACTGCAAGCACCAAGACATTCTCTAAGGCTTTTCTAACCCTTAAGTATAGCACAGGTTCCAGTCAGAGGACAAGTTAATTGTTGAGAGAGACTAAGGCTATTAAAAATTTCTTAGAAGATTACTGATGACAGTGATCTTATTGAAATATTCCATTTCATTAACTTGGCACAGGGAGCATATGGGTGTGTTCATAAGCACACTGAGTAGACACAGGAAGACAATTTTTCAGGAGTGAGATAATAGATATTGGTAAAAACTGAAAGTGGTAGAACATTGATGAAATAGGGAATGGGGGAAAGTTTCTAAAAATGAGAAGTATTTCAGGGAACAGAAGGTTGCCTTAGCATAACCAAGTCACAGCTAAGAAAGGAGATGACAAAACACTGAAAAGAATTAAGTTACAGAAAAGCTGTCAACAAACATAAATATTAATTTTAATAGATCAGTGAGAAGATTGGAACAAAAATTAGAAGACACAAACAATTTCTAACAGGAGTAGTGGATTTAAAAAAATAATCTGAGAGAGTTTAATGCAGTTTTAAAGTTATTTGATTGCAGGGTTTCCTGTACAACAGGGGACTTCACTCAGTAGCACAGTCTCCTCTAGCCCCATATTTCTAGTTGTGTGATCTAGCAGACATATACAGTACATGAGAAGAGAACCACCCTGCAGCAGACGTCTATTGATCCACTGCCTGAAACTGCTTTCAGAGAACACCTGTACCTGTTTTGTACCATAACATAAGTATTGTGTGCATTTCTATCATACAGCTGTGCTGTGAGATTTTTTTTTCTAACTACTGAACCATGTTAAGCAAAGGGATGAGCTGCTTCTGCCCTTTGGGCACTTCCTTTCATTTTATCTCAACACCCTCACCCACGCCAGAGGCTCTACAACTTTAGCTTTTAATTCTTCTGGTGTATCAAATTCCAGACTTGTTTTCAGTGTCTTGCAGAGCTGCTTGCTTCCTGCAGCCACCAAATCCTACTATTGTGTTCAAGATCTTAGTAAAAAATTAAAAAGAAAACCCAAACCAAAAAAACCCACCCAAAGCCAGAAACTACTACAAAGCAAGCAAGTTTCCTGATGCAGATGCAGAAAGACCCCTGGAAGAGTACACTGGTTTACAGCTTCTTTGATACACTCAGTACAGCTGAGTGAAGCTGAGATTACTAAAAAACCAGTCTCAGTTGGACAGCAAAACCATTTGGGAACAATTAGACATTTTAAGGTGCTCCAGAGTGTTCGTTTTGACAAAATACATATCCTGACAACAGAAATGTAGAAAATGTTTATGCAGAGACCACCTTTCCAGATCTGATAAAACCTGGTTTCAGGAGTGGCTCCTATGAAGACTGCAGTTCAGACTAAACAAAGTCAACTGGTACAGACCAGCTTGGGAAAACAGTAAGAAAGAGTACAGTAAAATCAAAGATTGACAGTCACGCAGCTAGGAGCTGGTTAAAAAAAAGAAACAGTATTACTTAATATAGAGTTACTTAATATAGAAATGTTAAAGAGACATAATCTCTTCTCTTGCACTAGAGAAAACTACAACTCTGGAAATAAGAGATAAGGAATGATTGAATTTTAGACTGGAGAAAGGCTAGATCTAGGCACAGATACACATTTTGAAATTTGACCTTTTTTATAATTAAAAGGGATTGAAAACTCGTTATACAGAAACAAACCAAACCAAGCCTTTTGTTCCCCTTGCCACGCAGGCACCCCAAGGCACAGTGGTGGTGGAGGGGTATCAGAAAGGCACTGATCAAACGCTTTGACACTACAGTAGGAGGCTACAGGTAGCTGTAGAGACACTACAGTAAAGTAGTGCTGTATTTCTGTACTCTTGTGGATGCCCAGGGAATTGACATTTACTTTACACTCTGAGGGATGCCCTGGAGAGACATCATGTAGTTACCAAACTGCAGAGACCAGGGCAGTGCCTCTCTTCATGACAACAGTTCTCTTTAACTGAGCAGCTGACCACCCGACTGACACTGGGTTAACAAATTCATTAGCTTCTTGAATAGTGGAAAACAGAAGCAGTAAGGATCTCAGTGATGATCAAGATAAAATGCTCTTCCATGCTGAGGAGAGATGTGATAAACTGCTGTTTGGCAGCTCCAAACAGACCTCTACAGAAGCCCACAAGTGACCATTGACCATTTTGAGGTTCTGCTGCAACCTTTAGTCATTCCATTTTTGCATCACTGCACTGTCCCAGTTGGTCATGAAGCATGCTAATTCAGCTCCAAGTCCAATTTGTTCCATTTCATCATTCCTTAATTCTTCTTTCAGAAATTAAGGAATATTGCTTCTGCATCACAAGTCTGAAGAAACTGGAGTCTAAATTTCCCATCTTTTATCAATATAGCCTGACCAGCACATGCAGCTCAGTGTTTGGATTCTTACTGTTACCCAAGAGAAGCTAAGAAAGGATACTAGAAAAGACTAACAATGACACAAGAATAAAGTAGCAATGTTATGAGCTTGTACCCAAAACATAGGATTCCTACATTTCGAAAGCCAGTAGTTTGAGAAACACACACCAATATGAGCACAACAGCTCACACAGAACATATCTTGATCCAACAGCATGCAACATCCTTTCAGTTTTGTAGATTAGTGCTGCTGCCCACAGAATAACTGAACTACAGCTTTTTTGAAAAATTGGCCCTGCACACTAACAATGGCACACAAGAGCCCCAAATACCCTTCTGAGTCTTTCAGACTGCAGGAAAGAGTTGGGGATGCAGTTTACACAAAAAGGAAACATGCCATCATACTTACAGGATGTGACACAATGCACTGCTTAACATGTTTAAGGCCAGTGAACAATTTGCTGGGTAAGAGACAAGAGGTCGAGCTGCTCAAGGTAACACTGTCACCCACAATAAGATCCAACTGACCAAAAATCTTCCTTTTCAGTTCCAGATTCTCTGGAGTACATTCCTGGAATAAAACCAAAAAACAGTATTAGAAGTCATGTAGTTCAATAGTATCTATCCATACATCTCAGACTTCACTGATCCCATCCTATATTGACACCTAGGAATTCAGCACAAACCATCTGTTTTAATCAGCCTAGATATACCAGTGAGCCAGTAACAAAAAAAAATATCTTCCCACAGTTAAAGAAATGGAAAGCCCAAGAGTTTATGTACAGCAGAAGACGGACCACCACACCCTATAGGAGATTTAATGCAAAAGAAAATATTCTGCTTTGTCTAAAATACAGACTTTAACTCACACAGGGAGATAACACAATACAGAGGATTAAGACTTGGTATTCTTTTTTTTTTTTTTTAAGAGTATCTCACATGATAGAAGTCAGTATTCTCTCCAAGACACGATGGAAATGAACAGGTGTATCTCAAAAGAAGACAAACTTAAAAACTCCAGAACTACGGCAGGAGATTCCAAGGAACATCTCTGCAACCTGTGCTTAAACAACTCCTGGAGTGGAAATTAATGAAGATTCTTATGCATTTCAAGCATGAGGGTCACTGAAAAAGACTTCTGAAGACCACCTGAAGTAGAATGAATGCTATCAAAACTTCTACCAAAGCTACTAAGCACATTCAGCTCTACATCACTGTGTGAAATTTTACAAGTGTGAGCCAAGAGCCACAACCTACAATCACTAGATTTCCGAAGTTATCTCCAGGAGATGTCTGAGGGAGAGCATGCAAAGATCCACTAGTCTGGGAGCAGAAGGATATGGGATAATAACTACAGTGGATCCCACAAGCAACAGAAGTCTTCAGCCTATGAGAAGAAAATAGAGGAAGAACGCCAGTCTGTTTTCAAGGGGTTTTGGAAGAGTTCAAAAAAATCAAACAGGATCCCAGAGTTGCAAAACCTCAGCCTTCCCTTTAAAACACACAGAAAACACCTGCTCTTTTCCAACTCTAACCTTCTCCCACCTGCTAGTACTTCATTCTATCCTTTCTGTTATGTTGAACTACACACAGCAAGGTTAGGGGAAAAGGCTACACATTTGATGTAATCCAAAATTTACATTTAATATCTGCTGTTTCAGACAGACTCTGTGGCAAGAATGCCCTGGGCCAGAGTTTTTAAACCAAAAAATGGGTTAAAAGTAATTTGAAGTCTTAAAAAATAAGTTGCATGGAACAGTACTAAAGGTTCCATGATGCAGAAGAGATAAACAGGGTCATTTAAGAACTCCAGATAGAGCCTAAAGTATTAGACAGCCTTATCAAAACAAAATGATACTCTGCTCATAGTTCCAGAATCCCTGCTTGTTGGTTAAGTTTAAATAGTTTCTTTTAGTGAAGCCAAAGATGATGAGAACTCTGCAGATACTGTTCAAGCTAATAAAAGAGCTGCTTTGAATAGGTTTGTGAACTTGAAACTCTAAGCCTGCTCTCACATCAGATGATAATCAAAAAGGCAAACTCAAATCTGCTGGAAACTCAAACCTGCCATGGTTACGTAAGGTTTCTGAATGGGCCATTTGCTTGGAGTTTCTTGTATAGTGTCACAATTGTATTCAGGTTGTTGGACCACTGCAATAAAGCTTCTGTTCTCAAGCATGCAGTTATTTTCTCAGAGATACCAATTCCCTGAAGAACAGGGGGAAAATTAAGCTCTAAACAATCCATTAAACAGGAACCTCACTTGCAGTCAGTTATGGAGCCTGGAGAGGTCTGAAGCTCTTCTGTTTACCATGAGAAAGGGAAGATCAAACACAGAGCAGGTAAGATATGGGTTTAAAGGTAACACAGTTTCTCTCAAAGAATCAGTGCAGAAAGGTTAGCATGCTCCACTATGCATTTTAAGTGACACTGTATATTTCTGTGCCCTTTTCTTAGGGAAGATCATAATTCTCACTTGCAGAGAACAGTAAACCTTTATTCCAAGGCCTGGTCACCTAAACAAGGTTGCTACAAATTTGGCTTCTAATTTAAACTTTATTAAACATCTCTTAAGAGTCTGATCAGAACATGACAGCTGTTAATTTTTAAAACCCGTCTGCCAAAAGTGTTGTATTGAATTAAAGGCTTAGATGTAATAGGAATTACACTATTCAAACACATGTTCAGAGAATACACAGCAGCTACATGAACCAGTAAAGAACTACACAAAGATAAACACAGGCTAGACTCCCTCCCCAGCTAACTGATACACCACATGGTGATTGAGGTCTAGCTGCCCCTAAATAAGAAGGTACACTCACATGACACAACCCCTGAAATGCCAGTACATGGAAAGCCAGTGAGTTTTATCGGTTTAAATCCAGTGTCTCTGTGTTTCTGCTTTCTCACCATGCCACCCATCATCTGTGCTCCCACATGCATCCATGCTCATCTAAACGCACAACTTCATTTTCCTATATTTAAATGCTGGCATCTCCCAGGTTCTTCCCATCCATCCTCAAACAAATCAAGGTAGCAACTCCTCTGTAACTTCTAGAAAAACACTCCCCAAAACACTATCTTGCAAAATACCTTTTCCTTAGACTATCAATGAGAATTGCTGCTGAGCAATTTATTAGTAGTGGGAGGCAAAAGAAACAAAATAGGGCCTGAAGCAAAGCCCTGCAACACAGTGGTATGGTCCTAAAATAAGTAGACATCCTACACAAGCAGTATAAGATGAAAGGCAGATATTTAAACTAGCATGCAGAGGGTCAAATATTAGCAGCCACTCAGCAACAAGCAAGGCACTTTCTGTAAGATCATCTGGAGATGCTGTCACAGGGAGCAGCATCAAGCCTTCCCAATAACGAGTCTGATGGTAGTCACCAGCATTAGGAATTGCTGAATAAAGAAGTCTGAAAGCTACTGCTGCATAACAGTGAATTCCTACCTCCTGACTAGATGCTGTCTGGCGCAAATTCAAAACATAAGAAAGTCTTTCTTCCCTGGCAATCTTAATATGGAGGTTTATGATAATATATACATTCCTGCAAGTGAAGATAGATCTGTCTTGAGCTCTCCTAGACCCACCTTCATTGCAGGAATCTATTCCATACCATGAGACTCTTCCAAGTAGATTTTGGCCCAACAGGCCAAAGTTGTTCTCCCAAACTCTAGGGCTGTAATTCCAGTTTTCATCTTGCTTCTCTCAAGGATCCTCAACTTCACCATCTCATGGTCACTATAGTCAAGACTTCCCCATGAACTTCACATCTCCAACCAGTTCTTCATTGTTTGTGAGGTCCAGCACAACATGTCCTCTCTTCTAGTCCCCAGCCACCTGTGTTAAAGTTACCATGAATGCATTCCACAATCCTTCTGAATTCTTTGTGCTCTCCTGTGCTGTCCCTCCAGCAGATACTGACGTGGTTGAAGCCCCACCATAAAGACATGGGCCTGTGAATGTGAGGCTTCTGAAGAAGGCCTCTCCTTCCTGATCAAGTGGTCCATAGCAGACGTCTACCACAAAATCTCCCATACTGGTGGTGCTGCTAATATTGACCCAAAAGTTCTCAACTGGCTCCTCAATCAAACCAAGGGAGAGCAAGAAACACCCTATTCCTCTCCCACAGCTATCGCCCTCCTACAGCTATTCACGTTTGTCTTGTACCACCTAACCCCCAAGAGCTGCATTTCACTGCCATACCACAGCTGCCAACTGAGGTAGAAAGTTATTTTCTAGAGTTCTGCAATTTCCACTTTTCCAGTAAATTCAGTAAGGTTTTAAGCAGCAGGTAAATTGTTTAGAAGCCATGACCACTTTGACTGCAACATGAATCCTCCTCATCTTCTGCAGTTAAGTGAGGATCTCCAAACACGCCACAAGCCCCTGCTCTGTTTACACACGTATAAAGCTTACAGCATTTTAAGAAGCCTCAGCTTGTCAGTGCTGTGATTTAGCTGACATTTTTAAGGCACTCCTGTAAAACAATTCCCAGAGTCAAGTGACAAAAACCTTCTCCTCTCACAGAATGAGGCCACAGCAGCAGCTTTCAAAGCTCCGAACTATCCCACAAGCTGGACCCAGACTGTCAGCACTCCTGCAACAGGAACCACATTATATCCAGCTTTTTGTGGGTATATAAAGAACTTCACAGGATTGGGAGACAAAGAGTTCTGCATCTCAGAAAAGGAGCTTTTCTGAAAGCTTGGTGCCTAAAACATTTCTACAAATACGTCCATTATCTTCTATAATTATAATTCACTAGGAAAAGAACTTCACAGGAAAGACAGGCATAATTGTTTTACTTTCAATCTAACAAGTCAATTGAGAATGTTTTATTTCTAAAACAATGCCTGATTAATATAAACCTACAAAAAGCTTTGGCCTGTGGATTTTTATAACACATAACCTAAATGCTGTTTAAGACAGACATTAAAAATACCTCAAAAGGAGACCTGCAAATGCAATGAAATTAAAGAGATGATTTCAAATTACTATCTATAGATAGCACCTGTACAGTCAAATACAATTATTCCATATAATTTTACTGTAGCTAAATAATATAATAAAGGATTCTTGTAAAAGCTTCTTTGAAAAAAGTACATATGCTGAATAAGCTCTCTACAAATTAAACCTTGTCATTTGACAACCAGTTCTGTTCCCTCCAACATCTCTGGCAAAGTTGGGGTTACTGAAGTTACCAAAGAAAAATTCCATCTATCTGTTTAATCTTGCATATAGATTGCTGTGTTTCAGTCACCATTTTATTGAATCCACATCAAATTGCATTTTAAGCAAAAGAGTGTTTAAAACATTCACTACTATCATTAGTATTTCAGTCCTAATTATTATAATTTCTGTTTAGACTTTTGTGTTGATATACTGGTTTGTTCTGTTCCTGCAGGGTTTAGGTGTGTATCTCTATTCTGGAAGAGTGAAGATGCACCTTCTGTGCAGAAAACTTGAATGCTTTTTTTATTGTATTCCATGTCAGACACTAAAGTGTACTCCAGTCAGTAAACAAGAGTCACACAGATGAACCTGGGGAACTACACCACCGGCAATTAAAAAAGTCACATTTTGACCGCAGAGGCTGGGAGTTCAGCTAGTGAAACAAGCAGAGACATAAAACTGTATTTTTAATATCAGAACAAATTATTAAATAGAAGTATCAACTTTGCTTCTGATATAACTGTTAGCCAATAGAACTTAGCTCAAAAATATATATATTTTTAATACATTGAATAGGTTTGGTAACTTCACAAAATTCAAAATCATTACATATTTCAAATGCAAATACTTGACTTCAAGTATTTTGGACTTTTCTATCATATTCTCCTCAGAAATAGTTTTAGATGCATATTTTGAGGCGCTTTAGAGATGGACAGTATGTGCATCTAACAGTATACCAAGACATTATTAAGAAAAGGTGACTAACAAAAATTCATTATTTCAAAGACGGTAATAGGAAATCATATTTACTTCAGTCTCCTTTTGTAAAGTGTTGCTACCCTCCTTGAGGATAAAGGCAGGGCCAGCAGCTGGGTAGGAGGCACACACACTTCTGCATGGCTTTGGGATGAGACACAAACACAGCTGATGTCGAAGGAGGCCGCAGGCTGTTGCACACCTTTCAGTGCAAGGTAGGATTTTGATCAGTTAAAGTGAGGTAGAAGGAGGGGAAAAAAAAAACCAAAACAAACCACCACAAAAACCCTGAAACACTGGATGTGAGGCAGAAACCCAACACAGTGGGATACACAGAGGGGGACAGGAGCTCATCTGCCTGTCTGCCCCTTTCCCACAGCAGATACTCATTCCACTAAGTGGGTACACAAGTTCCTCCAAGATGGTTTCAAGCTCATGAACAAAAACCAAATCATTAACAAAAGTATCATTTGCAACAAAAGCCTCCTTACGTATAAACCAACTCTAGTTAGTCCAAACCGAGCCACACACCTTGGTAACCTAGACTTTTATTTTGAACCTGAACTGTTTTACTAACTACTGCCACCCTGTAAGCCAAGGGCACGAAGGCGTCATAAGGGCAGCAGTTCCTTTAACTGAAAAGCAGACTGGCTGTTTGCTAGGCATGGGAGTGCCACATTATCACCATGTGACACAAATATAAAAAATATGAATAAAGTACAGGCATGCAAGTTTCATGTCCCAGAGCTTCAGGTATAGACTTTCTATGGGTTATGTATGCACTGGAGCAAAATGCTGAACATGGGAAGAGAAGGAATCATACAACAAGAGAATTTTAAGAACAGGTTAACACATATTTGACATGACAGTTGACAAGACTGATCCTGCCTGCCTTTGGTCTCATCACTAGATAAAGAAACTTATTGTAAAAGCAGTCATAAAAGATCAGGTAAAGGCACCAGCACTTTAATGCTAACCTAATTTTAAAAAATAATTTAGGGCTATAAATCACTGTAGATCTAGAGTGATAACTTCTTATTTGTCTTGAACATATGAGCTCATACGAATGTGAAATCTGATGCTTCATGAATCACTACCTCTTGAGTGACATGAAAGACTGTTGACTGCAAGATACTGTGCAAGTAAATAACATTGAGGTGAAATCCAGCACTTGGATGGAAACATTTTGTACTTTGCTACATTTCATAAATATACTCTGTTAAAGAATCTGACCAAGAAAAATATCAGATTGCTGCCATTTTATACTGTTCAGAATAAATGACTGAATTACAAGTGTCCTTTCAACCTTTAGAAGAAAAAAACAGGATTTGTGGAGGTACTAGTTTTCAGAACTACATATTCTGAAATCAGACAAATTTGGAGGGGTTTGAGGGGTTTCTGTGAGAGGCTTTTTGGCTGTTTTTTCATTTAAAGCAAATACAGCAAATGAAGAAAAGTTTGCTTCTTCTCCTGTTAGTATCAGGGCACGAAAAGATCCATCATTTTCCATGATGGTCACATGTCCAACAAAACTTACAAAAGACAGACAAGTGAATCAGGCTGTGACAGACAAAAATCCTTTTTGCTCCCTCAGGAAAGGGCAGTAAGATCTCGAAGTAGTTGACTGACATCCTCCTCCCTACATCTCCTCTCAAAGTACTAGATTTTCTCTGGTTTTCCCAACCCTGATCTCATCCACCCTGAAAAATAGGGAAAGTGATTTAGGAAAGGCAATGGAAACACAACACCACCTCAGAAAAGGGACCAGGGAGCACCAGAAGAGATCCCAAAGAGCAAGATTAGTTGTCAGGCAGGAGGACAGTTTTGGCAATGACAACCTCCTGAAACAAGGACCAAAACCATATTCAAGACTGTAATGGTAGATGACACCAGCTGTTACATGCACAGAATAGATGGAAAATAAATGTGAGAAAATTTGGAAGGATGTAAGTCCTTTCAACAGCAGTGACACTGGCAAGCTGTTTCCGACACTGACTTCATAAAATGTTTTACAGCAAGTCTTTAAGATCTGATCATTTAAACCTTTAAAATTAGAAAGAGTGTTCTCAAAAGTTCTACAAAGACAGCAGGTCAGGTCCCATGCATAAAACCTATTCCCTCAAAAGCCAAAACACAACTTCTGGTGCCCTAGGCCAGTGTTTAAGCTCTGTAGAGTAAAACCAGGCCTAAGGTTATATTTGCCTAGCTGAGAGCAAACAGACCCATGTTTGTCTGTCCAGGGCTCAGTTCAGAAGAAGCCATGTTACTGCAATGCTTGCACACTCTGCCTGCCAGCAGTTTTGTTTTCACAGAGATCTGTGACTAACAGAGTCTCCAAAATGGTATGTTCTTCCAGCCTATGAGCTCAGGGCAGCTGAAGATATCTTCACCTACTGTCTGCAGACATTCCCTCATCCCTAGAAGTAAAAAGGTTCTTGAAAGACATCAGGAAAGCCAAACAAAAGCTGCAAGTAGAAACTGGTAACAGACAGTCAAAAACTAACTTTTATGACCAGAGACACAAGACACCTGTTGTCAAAGCTCCGAAGTCAATGCTGATTTTGCGCCCTGAAGGCAACACCAGACTTTTTGAAAGTTGTTAACACTGTTTTTTAAAATATGTCTAACTGGAAAAGATGAAAGAGCCAGCAAGATCTGAAAGATACCAGGTTGAAAATCTATTTCCACCAGCTCAACAGCCTGTGCAGGTGTAATGGGGAGGAAGAAGAGAGGGGGCAGAACACCCTCTCTTTTTAAAGGGGTGGGCAGGAAATGAAGATATTGTTCTAAGGCTTTTAGGCAGAGTTCTTTTACAAGTAAAAAGGATAAATACTTCAAGAACACAAGATGTAAGTTAAAAGCTTAATTCATCCCCTTGCCCAGTCTGTTCTATTCAATGCCACAGCACAACAGACGGGTTCAGAGATCATCTCTCAGTGACCTTTTGTGCTCATCTTCAACCAGCCCAGACAGCCCTCACAAGCCACCAAAATACACAGCAGCTCAGGTGTCAAGAGTAAGATCTTAGCAATAGTTAGCCATCTAATCTTCCTCTAACAGCTAGCAAACTTTATTGTTCAGTTAGTAAATTGTTCAATTGAAAACCTTTGGTTTTGTTTTACTAGTGTTGTGGTGAGAGATCATACAAGTGCTGCACTTCTTTCAATTTATCTTATTTATGAACTAGACACATATCCACTAAAATCTGGTTTTAATACTCAAAGGAGAACTAAGATGTCACATAAAGACAGAAATAAGTCACATAAAGACAGAAAACAAAAGTAATGATATATTTATGCAGGAAAGCTAAGAGTACAAAAATAAGAATCATTTAACTCACCCATGATAGTCCCACACCAGGAACATTATCCATTAATTTATTCATTAATTTATCAATTAATTTATGTCCATGGAGTTTTCAGCTAATGGAAAAGTTATTTCAGAATTAAAGCTTTTAAATGATATAAACACTTACTACATGCTATAGGTGATGCACTTATTCCAAGTAGCATAGGAAAGTTCTGAGAAGTGAACTTGTATGAATACTCAGGTTGAGAGCAAAACACGGACTAATTTCCTTCTGAAGTTGATGTAAAGCACACTAAGCAAGACAAGTTACTTCATGAAAATGCTCAGGAGAGAAAATATATAACCTTTTAAAATGTTCAAGACATTACTGTTATAAATTTTCTTCTCAGTCCTAATTATCTGTTATATCTTTTTCCCATTTGTATCTTCACTGATATAACTTAGGAAGTTCCATTTTTTACTATTTTATCCCTTCTGTTTTTAAGTTATGTCCTATGAAAACTACTTAGAAGGCAATTGTCTAAAGGATTTACTGATGGAAGGCAAACATCATGACATTTTTTAAAGCTTTAAGTGGACTTATTCTACAAAGGCCAGATTTGCAAAGAAGTTAAGATTTAACCAACTGAAATCCAGGGTAAAGAAATGGAGTTCTCATGAAAATTTTGAAATAAGCTAAGGAGCAGGTTATATCACTAAGCATGAAAATTGAGTCCTCTATATTCGGCTAAGATTAATGCAACCAATATTTTATTTTTTAAGTAACTAAAAGTCAGAACACTTGAGCTCATAAGTTACAATTAGTACATTTTGTCCTTCCACATTTAAAGCTGCACTAAGCAGCATTTCTTAAATTTAACATGGTTCAGTCATAAAGTAGTCTGCTCACTGCTGAAATAATGCTGTGATTGTTTCATTCTATTCCACCACCCTCCTTCAAGAGAAAATTAAAGTCTATTTCAAGTAAGTTGCCTGCCCGCTTCCATTGTGCATTTGTTAAGACTTTGAATAAAACTAAACTTTAATGCTATAGTTTGGAGAGCTGATAAAGATAGCTGATAAAGAACGCCAACCATGTTTCACACATATGAGTTGTTATCCATGGGCATACTGCAGCTGTTTCCTTTCTTTTTATTGATATACTAAACAACTATGTGTTTGGAGACATCAAGAGGGCCAGGGAAACATAAAATAGTGCCAGAAAGCTGCAGGTACCCCAGGTACACTGTTGCTGTTTGGAGACTACCAACACAACACCGCTGTCTTCAGCTACCTGAAAGGAACACACAAGTTCTCTGAGGTGCAGGCTGGTAGGACAGCAGGCAAGAGACTGAAGTTGCAAGATGAGACTTCAATTAGATATTAGGGAAAAGTTGCAGTGACAGCAATCAAACACTGTAACACGTTACCCAGAGAGACCAGAAGTGCTTACCCAAAACTCAACTACACAAGTTGATGCAAGTTGGTCCTGCAATGGGTTGGGCCAAATGAGTTCCACAGGTTTCTTCGAAGAGAAAATTACTTTGATTTTGCAACATTTTCCCAATGCCCATTTTGTAAATGAACTGATAGTGGTGGAACCTTGATTTAATATGACATTGCATGCAAGACCTTGTTCAAAAATCTTAAGATTTTGTCAAAGACCCTCTCTCATGGGACCAGTAGCATACCAAAACTCAACATCCCTGCCAGAGCAACAAGAGCCAAGAACTCCATCACAGCTAGGTTCAACTTCAAAAGCAGATGGTAAAATAGAAGTCAGAATGCTAAAGAGATACAAGGTTGGCACTAAGAAGGATCAGACCCTTACAGGTAGCATACAGGAGAAAGTAAGGACACTATATGGATATACCGGGTAGCAAGAAATGCTTGAAACAGCAAAAGAAAACAAGAAGAACTATGAGAATACTGGAAATGAGAAGACAGCCTTCATAAGCACAAGGCAGGAAGAACAGTCAGTTCTTACTGAAACAGACTGGCCAATGCTGTTTCACAGAAAGCTGTGCCCTTTGTTACATCCATTCATAAATTACCTGAAAGTTAGCTCATAAAATTTAAGTTGGCCATCATTATTACAACCACAAGCATTTGCAGAAGGACTTTACAAGACTGAGTGATTAGACTATAAATTTGCAAATTAAACTCAGCACCAGTAGGCAATAAATGCATGAAGACAATACTACGAACTAACAAGTTCTGAGCTCATTAGTGATGAAAGAGTAAGATACTCTTAAGAGTAAGGGCTGAATACATAGTTTCATGCTATGAAGAAAAGGAGTGAACACAAAACAGTGTACCACTGTAAAAAGCTAGAGTACCTTCACTCCTTGACTCCACACCTTGACTTCTCTCAGTGTGAGGCTTTGCCCTGCCTCCCATTCTGTCCTCCTCACTTCACCAGACTGGGAGGAATAAAAGGTCTGGAAGCCTGTGCTCTTTTCAGTTCAGTTTGCTATTCGGGTTGTGTTGCTGATCAGACTGGGAATTTACAGCCTGAAACAGTGTCAGTTGTAAACAAGAGTGCAGCACACACACATGTAGAGACAGCTAAGGGTACAACACTGGAATAATACAGGGGAGCCATACAGGGTATAACATGCCAATTCTAATGAAAACGCATTCGTACCTTATCCCAGAAATGATCCCAGATTAGCCTATTCTCTGCACTATGTCCAACCCAGTGAGCATATTAATAATTAAGTAGCCACGAGCTATCAGTCCCAGCAGTTCAGCTTGTTCCCCATTCCAATTTTACTTAGCAGCACAGATTTCAAACCTATGTATCAACCCTGGTTTTAATACTCTAGCATTCTGGGTTAGCTGTGTTTAGCTAGAGCACTACCTCACAGTCAGAATAGTCATCCCATATGTCATACTCCCTGCCTTCACTAGGTACCTGGAGAGGAAAACACACATTTTAGACCCAGCTCTAGAATGTGTGGCATTCTCTGGGTGATAATCTGTCTGCCAAAAATCTCCTGCCAACCTTTTTTACATTCATCTTTTTAACAGGTACAGTTATTATTATACATGGAGGACAGCATTTTCCTCTCAGCTTAGCTGCCAGCCTCTCCCCCCATAACTCAGAATGAACTTGCAAGGACATTAGTGTAAGAAATTCTGCAAAGAGGCATGATCTCCCACATCAGGATACCAGGCTAGAAAGAACTTTAACAAGCATGACTAGATCCTTATGGGGTCATGATGTTGAACTCTCCAGTGCCCACATACTGCGTAGCATAGCTTTTAATCATCTTTCTGAACCGTTTGCTGGGATTTGGCAAATCTTCGCTTACCTGAATGAAAGTAGCACCCTCTACTGCTGCCTTCAGGTCTGTACAAACGCTAATGAGAGCCAGCTGCTGCTCCGCACTCAAAGCTCCTTTCAGGACTCCCGACTTCTCCATCTCTTTCATTTGTTTGCTGACAGAAACAACACAGACACATTTAAACACTTTATCATTGTTCAGCCACCATCAATTTAAAAAAAAAAAAAACCTTCTTAACAAACCATGTACTACACTATTTGTCATGCCACTGCACACATCTCTATTCAAAAATATAAAGGCGCATTTCAGTCATTTCTCCTTCCTCCCCCATGTTATCAAAGGTTTTTCTTCTCTTTGTGCACAGACAGCTCCAACATCTACACCTAGATGTAAGATGGTCACCACTTCAAATTTGTTTTAACTGGTGCACAATCAGCAGGAGTTTTTTTTGGCTCATATTTAATGGGAAGCAAGGTCCCTTTAATAAACTTCATCTAGTTTTACAAACAGCTCTTTTGCTACAAAGCCTCACTGTAGGGACACCTCTTTACTAGTATAGAAATAAATAAATACATTTGATACAGGCAAGAGTCCTTCATAAAAACCATGCCACTACATTTTGAGGGTTTTTTTAATGACTACCGAACAAGTGTCAAAAAATGTAAATAGTTACTAAACTTGAAATGAATGCTCAAGTACACACCCTTGGCTGAGACTGGACATGCCACTTCTTCAGAAAAGGTCTCTACAGTTTGAAGCCCTCAAACATCCAGAACAAGCAAGCCATTTTTCAAAACCATTATAAACTGCTAAGAGGAACAATGGCCAGAAATTAGGTGGGATTAATCTGTCTGATCACAATCAACCTAAAGCTCTTTGATGTAGTCTTTTTCATGGTTAAATCAGTTGTTTTCATCAGTTTCATCAAGACAGAACTCCTCTGAGCCTTTGGTTATTATTCAGCAAAAACTGCTCATCCTCATGAAGACATGAGGAAATTGACCTAATGAATAGCAGTAGGAGAAAAAGTCCTTTATTCTTCCTACCAACTTAATTAAGGACATGGCAAATGGATGGCTGAAAAGCACAGACTTCTACTTCTTAAGCAATTTATGGCAAAGAATAGTAAACAGGGATCTCCAGCTCCCTTTCCCAAGGTCACAGGGAATATACAGCATGCTGGACAGAAACTTCATCCACTTAAAGTTTCTAGCACTAAAGATGCCAGTGCTTCATCTGGAAAGAAACAGGTGCCCTAAGCTACAGAATCCAAACTTCTGGCTCCCTCACACCTTGTGAAGCAAGATGAATAATTCAAAAGGTCTTTACTATCCATTCATTAGAAGTTCATTTTCCAGGTGCTCTTGACCAAATCCAGCATACTCTTGCTCACATGCTTAAAAAATCCTCAAACCAAACACAAACACAAAACAGAAGTTACATTTGAAAATATCATATCAGAATTACTTCCTTCTTTCAAGAAGTTCTTGTTCACTCTCATTGCAATACTACGTTTGTCTTATCCTCCCAGGTTCTCCAAAATTACAGTACATGACTGGTGATTGAGGGATTCAAAAAAGCTAGAGTCATAGACTAATGATCCAGCTTCTATTTTTCTTCCCCAAGCCTGCAGCACCCATCTCCTGTTTCATATCTTTCCTTCTGTGCCAGTGATAACCATTCTACATTTCTGCTTTTCTGTCATAAGCCACTAACAATACACTGTGCACTCAGAAAACCATTTCTTAGTTAACCTTCAAAACTACCATCTTCATCTTTGGAATTTGAGGCTGGACTGATTTTTTTTTATTCCTAAACAAAAAGCATTCTTTTTAACATAACCAATCTTCATGTTAGCCATGCATTTAAGTCAGTTAAAACATCGAGTAGGAAATATGTGCATTACTTCAATTTTGGCTTTCTCTCCTGGGAAATTTTAATTTCTTGCAACCTTTTCCAATCTAGTTATTGCCACTCTGGCTGTTTTCTTCCACAAACAAATTTTAGTCTTTCAAGCACCAAACCATCTTTATATTTCCATGGAGTATTAGATTGCTGAAGAACTGTGGGAAACCAGTGTTCTCTGATACTTGGCATACATTAAGACACAAAGGTTTGTACATAGAGCAGTGCACCACTGACCTCTACTGGATGACTTTCTAATTTAGGCTGGAAGACAGCCTAAATTTTTAGGGGATCATCCCTCGGATGACCCTAGACTGCAATCATTGCAGCCATATCCACAGCTTCATTCTGCAGCTGTATTGTATGTGCAGCTCAGAGTTTCACTCAATACTTCTAAGGTCTTTGAAGAATGAAGAATTCTTATCAATAAGAAAATACTACTTCCTTTCTGAGCTTATGCTTCATCTATCTCCAGAGTTTTACCGTTGTACCTGTCTGCCCACATCCCATTATTTTGGGAACTGGGCTAGTATTTGCTTCAGGATAAGGCATCCAATCTATAGGAACACTCCCAATCACATGAATTGCCTGGGATGCTTCTGGTTACAAATCCTGTTCTAAAAATCTTTACAGAACGACCCTGAAAGCAACGCTAACACTTAACTCACCTTGTTCACACCCCATTTGCCCCACCTTTATCCACAGCCACTACTGAGCAGTTGTATTCAGCACACACGGTTGCAACCAGCAAATAGTGGCAAGTTCAGCCAGCTGCTGTTGCCCAAAGACTAGAAATATTCAGCAGTCAAAGCACTACCATCTAGCACTGTCTGATAATGAGAGGGTAGTTGGCATGGTGAGGACAAACCAAAACATCACTCATATCTAGCCCGAGACAGAACAGACCAAGTAGGTTTTGTGTAACCAAGCTGGAAAGCTTTCAGGAAAGGAGATTTCACTGACTCCTTGGACAACCTGTTACTCTACATACCAGGCAAATGTGAGCACCGTAACTGTTCTCAAAACACAATTTTAATAATTACACAAATCATCCTTACTGAAATAATTTGTTCCAGCTGCCATGGGCACTGGCTACCACATAGGAATGAAGTGAAAAAAACATTTCCTTTTGGAGGTATTTTCAACTCAGTCAGACAGAACAGTCAGACAGAACTTTTGTAAAGATGAAATCTATCCCCTTCCAAAGCCTATCAATATGTTCTCTAGTGAGTTCTGCAAGTGAAGCAGTTTTGCCTAGCTAGTTTTTTGCCCTTGATATATACAGTACCAACACAACAAAGCAATACATAAGACAGACTGGAAGACTAAGCCAGTAAGCCTGGTAATTAATCAATCTTTATCAGCAGAATAATTATGTTTAAAACAATAGCACAGTAACTACTTAGAAAAGTTTCTGTATTACAAGAATCATAAATTTATTTTTGGCAGAGGGGCATGCACTAAAGCATTTTTGCATCCTATGTTTTAGGACTACTTTCAGGAATAGGATACTACTTGTTTTTCTAATTCTCATTATTTCAAAATTTAGCAATCTTGCATTCAAACCAGAATCACACTGATGCAGAAAAAAGCATGCTGGATATGAAAAATTACATTTCCCAAGGCAGGCTACTATAGCATGTATTCAGTAGGTCCAGTGTGGTATTAGGGTGTCCATTAGTTTGTTTCTTCATCAGAACAAAAGGTTGTTTCATTAGAGCAGACCCTGAGATGTTCTGAAATTATATAAAAGGCAATGACTTCTGGGCCAACAGACTAAAAGGCAACAACACAAAATAATTAAGTATCACTTCTGCCATCAAAGAAGTATCATCTCCTTTTAGAAGTGAGTGTTGCTTACTACTCAAACCCTGTTTTATTTGGAAAAGGGAAACTACAAATAGTCATCTGTACACTTCAGTTTCTTCCCAATAAGTCACACCTCCATACACCAGAAGTTTGTGGACTGCAGACTAGAGTGGAATAAATATGTTCCTATACCAAAACAAAATAAACCACAAAACCCCTAAGCCTAAAAACTTCCCTAAAAGTATTTGCTATTTGGAGAGAAAAAGGAAAGCAAATTACATCAAGTTCAGAGAACCAGTCACCAGCTGGCTCTATCAGACAGACATTCCCTTGCTGTTCTCCTGTGAGCACATATTACCTGCCCAAGCTCCAACTCTTACAGAAGTATCACACCAGTAAATCATTGTGATTTACTGCAGGTTGTGTGCTATGAAATGAGTGCAAAGAAGTTTGACCATATCTTGACAGATACAATCATTAAAATAGTGGTTGAAGAAATTGTGTAGCTTTGTATTCTTGTCACAAAAACTATGTTTTCCTGAAACTAGGTTTTTTAACTGGAGTGTTCCAATAGCCAAAATACACGAGTTAATTATAAGTTAAGATCATCTTATGTAAAAGGCAAATCCTGCCTTGAACTCAAGTGAACTTGCCTTGAACTTATGAAGTTGACTTGGATGAAGGGGCAGGTGCCTCCTCAGCAAGTTCACCCATGACATTGAACTGGGAGGAGTGGCCAATACCCCAGAGGGCTGTGCAGCCCTTTAGAAGGACTTTGACAGGTTGGAGACATGGGCACAGAGGAACTGTCTGGAATTCAACAAAGGAAAACACAGAGTTCTGCACATGGAGAGGAATAACCCCAGGCACCAGCACAGGCTGGGGGTGACCTGCTGGAAAGCAGCTCTGCAGAGAAGGACCTGGGGGGTCCTGGTGAACAACAAGCTGTCCATGAGCCAGCAGTGTCCTCACAGCCAAGATGGCCAGTGGGATCCTGGAGTGCATTAGGAAGAGCAGTGCCAGCAGGTCGAGGGAGGAGATCCTGCTCCTCTCCTATAAGGAAAGGCTGATGGAGTTGGTCCTGTTCAGCCTTGAGAAGAGACAACAGAGAGGACCTCAACAATGTCTATAAGCATCTGAAAGAGGGGTGTCAAGAAATGGATCCAGGCTCTTCTCAGTGGTGCCAAGCAATACAACAGGCAGAAACTGGAATACAGGAAGCTCCACCTGAACAAGAGGAAGAGCTCCTTTACTGTGAGGGTAACTAAACACTGGAACAGCTTGCCCGGAAAGATTGTAGGGTCTCTTTCCTGGAGCTATTGAAAAGCTGTCTGGATACAAGGAACTTAGAAAACCCTGCTTGAGCAGGGAGGCTGGACTAGATGACCTTCAGTACTCCCTTCCAACACGACCCATTTGGTGATTCTGTGAATTCCTACAAGAGAACACACAAAGGCACACAACAGTACAGACCCACTTAAATAGCACTCTATCCTATTACACCTGACATTCTATGCTTCATGTTTCCAAGCTGAAAACCTTGGAAGGCTAACATCTTCATGCTGCTATTAGAAAAAGAAAAAATATGGGGCAAATACTGGCTTTAGTAATGAACACCACAAAGCTGCCGCCTAATAATCCAGAATCTCATTGTGGCTACCACTATGACAGCAACTCTGAAAAAACCCAAAAAGTTTGTGTCACCTAGGTGATGCAACAGAGATGTTTGGTCTAACATCTACCTGGAAAGAAAAAAAAAGAGGAGATGGATTTTCCCACTCTTCTGTTATCAAGCCTTTTTTAGCAGATCTCACTAGACATCACATACTACTTAACTTCTGAACTCTAACAACTGATCTGATCTACAAGGGGTTCCTGAAGTCAATCCAGTTTGCTTTAAGGCTTGTTACAGAAAGCAATTAGGATGCAACACACCACAACTTTTTTCAGGTGCACCTTACACCCCATACAGCTGACACACAAGCTGATACCATGTCACTCCAAGGCATCACGAAGGGAGAGCTGATGCATTTGGGTTGATGCTAATTGTGAAGTCATCTGAAGTCCAGCATTAAATGCTGATACAACAACATAAGGTTGTGCACAGAACCACTTTATAAATGTACTTTCACCCTCACTCACAGGCAGATAAAAACTGTATTTTCAGGCCCAGCAAGAAGAGGGTGCACAGGACCAAGTTCTTCTAACACAAGAACTAGGGGTCAATCAAAGTAATTTAGGAGCCAGGTTCAAAACAAACCAACGTAGCAGCTCCCCATGCAGTGAGCAGTAAATGTGCAGAACACAAAGTCCTTTGGTAAGGAGGCCACAGAAGGATTTATATCAGTTCAAGGGAAGGTTAGAGAAATACTTGGAAGAAATCCAGTTAAGAGTGACTGAATAGATAATGAACTTGTTGGCATTGAAGGTTGGGGGAGGGGAGCAGCCAGACTTGAACTTGCAGCTCTTGTAGTACCAAAAGCACGTGGCTAAATTTAGCCACAGTGCCATGGGCAACAGAAGAGGGCTGGAGGCCTCCTGGAGTCAGATGGTGTGAGCGACATCACGTTCACACCCTCAAACTGGCACACCTTCTGAAGACACTTCCTACTTCAACTGTAACTGAGCAATGACACTAGCAACTTCTTTTTCTAGGACTCAAAAACACCAATTTAAGAGTTTAAAAACTAGTTACAAAATGCTAATAATTGTAGCAGGGCTCCTCAACAACCCATCTTAACCTACCTCCACTCTGAAAGGGTCGTTACTGCCTTTCTGTGGAAAAATTCTTACGTTCATATATTTTAAACCTAACCTATAAATAACTAATGGTGGTAAGCATTATTTTTAAAAAATTGTATTTAAACCTAAGATCCTGAATAACTTAAAAATGAAATTTCTCTTCGGAAGTGTCAGTGACATTTGGAAGCACAGATCTGATCTTAACCTGTACTTCTAAGTTAAAGCCTTCTTCAAAACTTAAAATCTATGCTCCCTGAAATAACAGGATATGGCTATTCATTCAAAATTACAAAAATCCCACAGTTTCATTCCAACCCCGCTTATTTCAAGTCAGGTTACCTACCAAATATTTTCCAGTGCAGTTGTTAGCTGCTCTTGTGCAATATCATAAAGTTTCACTTTGAAGCCTCCAGCAGCAAACACCATGGCCCAGCTGCGACCGATGAGTCCACTGGAAAAAAAGAAATATCAGGCAATTAATAAACCAGCATTTAATAGGGGGAAGGAGATCTTGAAAGCATTGCAAAAATCAAACCAGAGTTTGGACTCTTTCATATCTGATAAAAAGACCAGTTGCATACTGATGAGAAACAAATCTCTCTAACAGAGAAATACCCTTTGCTGGCTGTGTATAGCAGGTTCTCTGAAAGCTGGAACAAAAATAATGGAGAAGAAAAAACCCAAAACAGAAAAAGGAGAGCAGAATTCAAATAGGAGGAACCAGTACTTTGGGATACTGGACTCAATCACCAACACTTTTGTCAGCCACAATCTTAACCTGGACTTGGTTAATGCATTTACATTAAGGAGATCAAAAATAAATACATAAATAAATAAATAAATAAATAAATTCAGCTCATAGACTGAACACAGACAGCAGTCCACTGATGCCAGAGTGCAGGATCCTGCTTCAGAGGTGATCAGAAAATACAAGGCCCAGCTACTGAAGTCACAGGTCTTTAGCAATTCAGAAAGTACCACAAGCACATGAAAAGGGGGAAAAAAAATCTCAACTGAGCATGGGTTTGATACAATTTTTCCACATAGCCACCTCTAGCACTACCTTTATTTTTAGATTAAACACTTTATCATGCTGGATACACATAGGAACAGTCTGCCTACATCTTTTGGTGAATCATATTTCTGAGCAACACATGGAAGAAATCTGTAGTAACTGACAATTTTATTATCTCTCTTAAAGCAATGCAGGTTCTAACTTCATTAGATGTGTAGCAGGCAGCAGTCTTTTCAAATGGAAGCACCAAGGCACAGTGTCACAAGCTTAAGTAACCTGAAATCACAAAAAATTAGGAAAAAAATCCATAACAGAGACAAGATCAGAACGCAACATCCATGACTATTATAGTGGGGGTTTTGACAATTACATGCATTTCCTCTCACTTCCAAGATCACTGTATTTGCAGCATTAAACTTTAGTGATGTCTGGCAACTGAAAAATTCAATACCATTAGGACATCAATAAAAGATTAAAAGGGGAGCAAAAGTCAGAGATAAAGTAATAGGGCAGATGAGAAAAGAAGGAAGAAAAAACAGGAACATGCTCAGCCTTCAGTTTAACTATGTCTTTTAAAAAAGGATCAAAACAGGAAATTTCAGGAAATAGCAGGAATCAGTGGAAATAACTGGGACAAAAAAAGTGAAGTTTTGCATTTACTGCTGTTAAGCAGACAGTGAGGTCTCTCTCAAAACTTACTATTTAAAAGTAAAAATAAACAACTTCTCTGTAGTAAGCCCAGAGTTGATAAATTCTGAGGCAAGCAACAGAACAAACTTACAGAACAGGCATGGTCAAGGTTTGTTAGCTACTGTAGCCTCCTGCCTAATGAGTATTTATAAAATAAAAACATTTTAATCACTTCAACCTGACATAAGCATATCTGAGCTACCAGCATTTTTGCAAAGTAGCATAACCTCTCTAAATTGCACTTTTAAATTAAATTTCCTTAAAGCACAAAAAGAAAATTCTTCCACTTTAATACAGGTTCCTAGGATTGTGGCGTTTTTCTTTTGAACCGCAGGGCACACAAAGTAAGTTGATGGTAGGTATCAGGCCTGCACCATTACTGCATTGTACATGACAGCATCATCACAACCTGATGTTAGCACATTTCACCCCAAGACAGTGCTTTCTGACACTTTTAAGCACTGTCATTTGGGGCCCAATGATAGATAAAGTATTAACAACCAAATCCGCTCACACAACTTCACACGTACTACCAAAACTTGCAGTAGTGCCACAGGAGCCACAGCTCTCCTGACCCTTCCGACACACCTACAGTGAACAAAATTTCCCTGAGTACCAGCAGTAAGAGCCAGTTTGGTCAGTGTCACACAGCAGCACCCAAACTCCTATCCTGAGGCTTCAAGTGGTCTTGCTAATAAAGTTGGCTCCAGCCCACACTTGTAGCACCAAGGTACAGTGGTGCACAGGGCATGGTTACTATCCCGCGCCTATTTTCTCTCCCCTCCTGACTCTTGTTCAAGTAAAGAACTTTAGGTTCAGTTCAATGAGAGGATGAAACAATGCATTCCCACAGAAGCCAAAAATACTGCTGACTTTTGTGGCAAGTCAATATTACTTCAGGAGTGTCTAAAACCAACTTAGGAGTTTCCCGACATAGCTGACAATCGGGACGTTAAGCTGTGCTTGGATTTCTCCACTCCTCTTGCACTTACACACAGGGCATTGCAATGAAAAGGGACAGCAGTCTTTCAGACGTAAAGGGTGACTTACTTCGGTAACGATGTTTGTTTGCTGTTTGTTTTACAGTAGCACAGGGCTGTCAGGGGCTTAAACAAAGGCACTCCAAGTAGAGGCAAGCAGGTGCATCCCCCTATTTCCCGAGATCCAGCAGCAGCGGGCCCCCGCGGCTGGGCAAAACCCACCGCCTGCCCCGAGCCAGCACCTCGCTGACACATCCGACAGCTGCAGCACTGGGGACAGCTGAGGCAGGACCGTACCCGGCACCGAGTCCCCAAACCCCCTCCCCGCAGGCCGGACTGAGCCGGGAGACGCGCCCAAGCCCCTTCGCACGCCGTCCTACAGGCGCCGCGCCGGAACCTCCTCCCTGGGGCGCTGCCCCCGGCCGCGGGCGACGAGAGGCTTTACCTGCCGATAATGGTAACCTGCGAGGGCTCCATGCCTGCGGCCGCCGCGCCGGGAGATGCGGGATGAGCAGCGGGACGAGCACCTCTGCCCCGTGCGGGCCCGGCACGCCCCGCCCGCGGCTCCCGCCATGTCACGGCCGCCCATTGGCTCCGCGGCCGCCCCCTCCCCG
>NW_024502569.1:6197643-6202327 GCF_017590055.1 Onychostruthus taczanowskii | reverse complement strand
GGCCCCCGGGTCCCGCCCCCCCCCCCGCTCCCCGGGCACGGAGGGAAAACGTAACATTTTAAATGCTTGATTAATATCAAAGATTATATTAATGTACTCTTAATGTATGCAATAAATACTTTTTTTCTTGCTTTCTATTAAAAAGCCAAACAGTCGAAAAGTAATACATTCGATCCCAGAAGAAAGGTTTGATAGTTACTGATGAAGTTCGGTGAACCTTTGTTTGGCTATCATTTGAAAGTTTGTTCAGCTTATCATTTCTTCTACTTTCCAAGAAAAATAAATAAGGCTAACATAATGATTTGGTACATCTGCCCGCTCACTGGCACTTTGTTAATTCCAATCACATTCAACGAGATGGAGAAGTCAAAATTGTATATTCCTAAAGGCTTCATGGAGACTGCTCAACAGATAGCAGGTGGAAAACCAAACTATTATGTCCTTGGCTTCCTGGCCTTAACACCACCCATGAACCTGAGATATGCCAGAAGCTGGGAAGCATTAGTGGAGCAAAGTGGCAGTAAACTGGGCCATGGGAACATTTAAGGCAGTGGGACAGAAGAGTGCAGCACACTGTGCCAGTTCTGCTGCTCAGGGCTTATATAGGCTGGTGTAGAAAACCATTTTAAGGTTTCAGCAAGTACCAATTTTGCTCCTTTGAAGACTAATTCAAAATGGCATGACTTGGCACATGTTCCAAACACAAAGACCTTTGTATAGGCAGAGCATCACTGAAGCACACAATGCATACTTACTTTGTGAACTCAGGTTTTTACTTCAAAGAAAAAATGCTAAGTTCCTAGAACATAAAAGTAATGTCACCTGGGCTTGAGAAAAATGGTCTTCAGAACAATTTTACTATCACTTCCATTTAGAAGTACTTATCAATTCTTTTAATACTCTTTGACCTCCTGAGATGTGTATTTATACCTTACTTGTAATCAGCAATAGACTAAGAGACAAAAGCCATTGCAGATCTACAGGTGGATTCAGAGAATTAAAAGCTCAGTTCGGAGTGTTACTGCAAGGGTTTGAGAGCTAATCACAGCTGTGATAAGAACAATTACAGGACCTTTTAGTTCTGGGGGTGAACAAAACAAGTCTATGGCAATGAAATGTGAACTATATTGTTGTTATTGTTGTTGTTATCCATATATTAGTGACCAAGCCCCATAGCTCTGCATTACTTAATCAAAATTAGGGTATGACCACAGCCATATTCCCTAGCATCTGCAGAGATCAGGCACACTGGTAAGTCCAAACTAGATCAAAAGAGGAGAGAGAAGTTTGCAAGAAGAAAAGAAAATATAGATAATTAAATTCTCAGAAGTGTAAGTCAAGGGAAGAAAATATGACTTAAAAACCAAGTAGAAGTTTAATTTTTTTGTAATAGCAGAAGAGTTTTAGGCCCAGTTCTTGCAGCCTCCACAAGTTAGGCACAGTGATTCTCCTCTTCTATTGCAATTCACATGCAAAGGACAGAAGGTGCTGTAAGCCCAGAAACATTAAAAACCATAACCAACCAATAACATGGTGAAAAGACTTGGGCTCCATTAGGGAATGAAAAGTAGGGCTTGTACTGGCAGCAGGCATGCACTCACCAGCATATGTATTCTTTCTTCAAAGTCAAATAGGTGTAGAGGCAGGTTTGAGTTGTGTTGGGAGCTGCACAGTTGATCCCTCTATGTTTTTAGTCTTTTTCTATGGAGCGTGCTCCTCTGCTGCCCCACGGGCAGAGCTGAAATCTGCTACTGGCCACAGAGGCGTGGATTTACTGCAGGGGAGAAGCAGGATGGTATAAAAGGGTCGTGTAATAAGCAAGGGGAAATAACTCTCACTAACTCTGAGCCTTGGGGATGTGTAATATGAAGAAGATGTGAATTCCCCCTTGGAGAAAATAAAGGAATGGTATGCTTTTAAAATACACAGAGTGCTAGCCTCAGCTTTTAGTGTGGAATAAAAACAGAGGCATAGTTCACATTTGTTAAGTATTAGATCTGTTTAATATATCACTGGTTCACTAGAGCAACCAGTAAGTACATTTATTTGGTAATGGACTATGATCTGTTGCTACTACGTTCCTAATGGTTTGTGAAGTATAATGACCTAAAAAGATAGCTTTAATTAATAACTTTTTTTGCTGTTCTGTTCTAAATAATGATTTGCAGTTCTAAATAATGGTTTGCACACTGTGTTATAACTAGTGGTTGTATTGAAATTATGTTAAAATTAAAACTATAATTTTAATTATTGTTCATAGTTTGTGCTGTTAATTTGGGTGATCTTTCAAAGTGCAGATGGACTGATGGAAATACTACCAATATTGTCAAAATCCTGATTCTTAAGAGGCAATCTGAAGGAATAAGAAAGTAAACAGTAGTAAAGTAGATACTACTAAAGCACAATTCAGCAAAACTAGATAGAAGTTCAGTAGTAAAGATACCTGTTAAGAAGATGATTTTCCTGTTGAAAATGCATTTTAAACCCAAACTACAACATATGGCACAACAAAGAAAGGCACAGGGTGTGATCCTTGGCTTGTCCTGTGCAGGGCCAGGATCTGGACTTTCATGATTCTTGTGGATCCCTTCCAATTCACATAGTCTACAGTTCTATATGCATTATTTGTAACATATGTATTATTTGTAATGAGGTTCTTCCATTAGTTTTATTTTCAAATTGTATTTTGACTAGATGCATTAGTTCCCTGAGGAGCAGTTAAATACAGCTTGACTGTGACAGTCAGGCTACTTGAATGGTTTCTGCATGACAGCAGGAAATCCCAAAGACCTGGTCAGTCCAGAATTCAGTACTAGAAAATTACTTTTTTAAAGATTACAGTGGGAGAATTACATTTTCAATTCAGAAAAACACCAATCAGTGCTTGATCAGATGAGCAGTTCAACTGGCAGAGCAAGGGTAAGGTACAAACTAACAGCAATTATAAAAGGTACACACTAACAGCAATTATAACAGGCAGACTGTGGCCAGTAACCCCTGAACCCAAATTAGTAGATCCTGGAATAGTTTGTCTGAGTCCTATTTGCAAAGTTACTACTGGAAAAAGACAGATACACCATATATTGAAAGGCAAAGAAATTAATATTTAAGAATATAGCTCCATGGTTTCTTTAATCTGTCCTAAATTTTCAGTGAATTCACTGGATAAGGTACTTGATGTCTTGAAGAGTGACTGAAGGAAAACCTCATCAGATTAGCAGTTTGCTTTAGCTGCACAAGTATGTAACTTGATGCCAGTCAGTGGACTGATGTGGGGCATTTAGTGACAGTCATGGTGTAATCCAACTTAAAATGATCAGGAATTTAAAGCATACAATGCTACTTGGACTAGAGCAGATATTTTTTTGGCAATTTCACTTTATAGGTTGCCCTCTGGATTTAGCCAATAAAGACAATTACATCATCTTACACCATTACAGGCTTTCTTACTGTAGCATCATCTTGTTAGATGATGTCTTATGATCACAACCCATGAGTAAGGCCCTGTGTTGCCATGAAGGATCCTGAGATTTTGAGGGCTTGTGTAAAATCTTAATGTATTAAGATGTATTTATACTTCATAGCACCAGGAAAAAAACAAAAAAAAAACAAAAAAAAAACAAACAAAAAAAAAAAAAAAAAAAAAAAAAAAAAAAAAAAAAAAAAAAAAAAAAAAAAAAAAAAAAAAAACAACAAAAAACAACAAAACCCTGTCGACTGACACTGCTTTTAAAAACTGAAGTTTATGATTTGTGGCAAGTAATGAAGCTGAAAACTTTTCCCACACTAAGTCTGTTATTTTGTACACTACTTGTACTCCAGAAAATTCAGGTATAAAGATTCTCACGTCCAAAGGTCACAAGTCTCAAGTTTCTGTGTGAAAGTGGTTCATGCATGGAATGTGAACAGGTTAATGCAAGAAGTGATAATGTCTTAATAATTCTTTATGTTATCTTTATTTCTCTTGTTGGGAGCCAGAGTAGAAAGACCTTTCACTTGTTTTCTGCACTTATCTCTTCAGAAAGGACTTTGAGGCTGAAAGGTGAGCAGCAGAACACCCTGACATTGCATAATGTGCACAATCCCTGACCATAAAAAGGGTGTTCTGACTGTATATTGTCTTTGCAGCTTTCTTATGCTATTGGCAAAAGGCAGTAGGGGTTACAGTTGGCCTCATAAAGTGTTTTCCCTCTCAAAAACACTGTAGGCATGTTCAGAGATCCCTTCTCTATTCTGTTTTCCATTTAGGCATAGGAAACTTTTTCCAGAGTATAATGATTTGCCGTGGGCAAATCAACTGACGCTTGTCAGTTTCCAAAACACCCAGAGAAAGTCGTAGAGATGGCAGGGAGAATCATCTTTCTATAAGACATTAGGGATTTTAATTTTTTTTTTTAATTTAGGCCGTGGCATACAGGAAGCTTTAACAACTTTAACGACTTCCTTTTATTTTTTAATTGAGCCTTTCCTTTTCAAGAGCACATTTCTTAGCTCATTGTATGAAAAGGTGGCGTTTTGCACTGCGCCTGGATTGGAAATGAACCACGCGTTCAGGCGTTTGACGGACTTTTCCTGCCGTTTACTTGGCAGGAGCCAGGGGCTGCACTCCGACTCCCCGAGTGCCGAGGCCCAGCCCGCCCCTCACGGCAGCACCGCCCGCCCGGGGCAGGGCCCCGGCAGCGCC
>NW_024502569.1:4504372-4743388 GCF_017590055.1 Onychostruthus taczanowskii | reverse complement strand
CCCCCGGCTGCTCCGGCCGGCCCCGCGCCCGGCAGGGTCCGCTCCGCCCGCCCCGGTGCCTCCCGCCGGGGCTGCGGCGCTGCCCCTCGCTGGAAGGAGCGAGCCTGCCTGCCTGCCTGCCTGCCTGCCTTCCCGCCGGCGGAGGAGCAAACGGCCGCGCAGCAATGGTCACGTTTAGGAGCTTAAAAATTTCCTCGCTGGTGCCCCGCCCCGCCTCTCCGTCCCTAGGTCCGTATGCGCTGCTCACGAGTGCAGCTTGCACGGCTCGTTGACCAAACTCATGCAAACTCATGCTTGGTTCCCAGGCTCTATTTCTGTCCAAAACCTGGACAACTTTTTGGCTTGCTGCTATTCCTCAAACTTAACAGCAGAAACAATCAAACATTTTTATGCACAATCTGAACAGAGTTCATATACTGCAAGCAAAATTTTGTTGAGACAGTGTCTTAAAAGCCCTGTGTCATGACTCCTGGCAAAAGACCTGTACAAACTGGTAGCCCTTGCTCAGAAAGTTTATTGTTCAAAAAATATTTCTACACTTGGACTGGAACTGTAGATATAATTTCAACAGTTTTATTGAAGCTCAGGAAGGATACCAAGAGAAATTGGGGCAAGACAGACTGCATAGCAGAGCAGATGCCCTACAGAACTAGCGAAGGCCACCAGCCCCACTGCCTCTCCTCCGAGAGTGGTGTGACTGCACATGCAGTGTAATTAATTCTCTGGAGAGCAGTACAGACACATTCTCAAAGACAAGGTGTACTTAGGGAATGAGGCAAACAAGTGGGCTTAAGGGATGCAGGTCAAATGAGGTAGCAAATAACTGGGAGTGACCACAGAAGTCTCCAGCAGTCAGCAGCAGGAGGCACAGCCTGCCACCAGCCTGCGGCCACAGCTTTCTGGTACATCCCATGGAAGGAGTGAGTTTGGAATAATGACTCAAATGAGGGGGCAAGGTGGTTGCTTTACAGTGCTGGGCATGGGAAGCAAAGGAGAAATAAATGCAGATTAAGACTGGAAATGCTGACATTGTATGGAGAAGGTCCATATGGACTATGGCTGGTGATCTGTGTTAGCTTGGGACAGCGTGGGGAAGTTCTAGTGTCAGTGCAGACAATAAGTATCTGCTTCAGACCTTGAAAAAGGGACATTTCTGAAGGCAAACTCAGTGAAGTTGGTGAAACAGGCAAGAGAAGGACCTCAGTGGCAACATTATGAGGAAAATTTCATTTATATGAGACAAGAAGTGTGTCAGAAGTTAAGTTAAAAGCCACTTTCAACAGGTCTTATAAACTTGTCTCACAGCCTCCCTGGTATCTGTAAGGATTTGTGCTGGTCACTTAGAAACTTCTAACAGTGTTATTCAACCCTGAGTTTCAATGGGTTTGTGTTCCTATGTTCCTTTAAGTTTCTTTCCAGAGATATCCCAGGTATATGCATCACCCTTCTTCTGAATATACTTTTTAATCCACAACCTCTGCCCACTCAGAGAAAGGAACCTTCAGTTCCTTACATGTCCTCTGTTGACCAGCTGGACAGAAAGACAAAGCAGAGAAAACTTGAATTGAGACACTAATTTGGTTCTTTCCTTTATCCAGCCAACAGTGTTTCAGAAGCTTAAGAAATCCTGATAACTGAGACCTGAAGCCACCTTTTAAATGTATTTGAAGTTCATCAGCAGATTAAACAGGCTTGAAGAGCTAGAAATTATAAAAGAAGGTATTGACAGATTAATGAAGTGCTCACAAAAACTTAATTTCCTTATAAAGCCACACAAAACTCATTTCAGATAATAAGAATTTATATTGCATGTTGTATTTTTTAAATGTCACTACATTTAAGGAAGAAAATACCTAGAAAATTGCAATTACAGATATAACTGTATCTAGTCAATTAGACATTTTTCAAGTTTCTAAAAGTAAATAGTTTTAATCTTCCAGGCATGTTCATCGTAGCTTTTCTGCTGGTACTGTGGTAAAACCCTCTTCTAAATCTTGCAGGTTCACTGATTCAGTCAGCCCTTCGACATGTGCGTCCTATTCAGAGAAGCTTGGATGCAGTACACTAAAGAGTGTGTCTGAGAACAGGATTAACTTCCCTTACTGGAGACCAATAATTAACAAAATCTTTTCTTAATCTGAATTTATTTTTTTTTTTTTGAAGGCTGATAAATTGTATATAGTGTTCAGATGCCATCACACCAAGGTCTAGTAAACTGATGCAAAACAGAATTTATCAACTGAACTGCCAAAAGGCAAACCCCTTTTCCAGCTATAAACTTAAAGCTTTTCAGTTTCATACAAGCCATAGTGTTTCCTCAAACAAAAGTTTCAGGAGATTAGTCCTTCCTGTATTAAGGTTTTTCAACAATCCTAAAAAAGCAAAATGAGAGTACTATTAGCATCTGCCATTGAGAATCCTTGCTAATGCAAACAAATCCATAACACTTGCATGGGTATTTCTGGAAGACTGAGCTATATACTCTGTTATTTACAGGCTAATGTTTTGCCTCCAGATGAACAACAAAAGCTGCAGTGAACAGAAGGGCAGTGCCAGCAGTACATGTTATGGTTGACTAAGTACAGCAATTTATGAAAGAAGGAACTTCCAGAAGAAATTCCAGATTGGTATGTGCGTGAGATTTCTAATAGTGATTTGACATCACACTTAGCACAACAAAAATGAAATGCTTGTTTTAGAAGCTCTAAGTCTGTTCTTTAAAAGAGGTTTAATGCACATGTGACAAGGAGTGAGAAGGATTATTCCAAGTGTAATACAGGTGGGAAAGGATTACAAAAAATGTGACATGGGAGAATGAATATAGAGTTTTAAAGATGAAGGAACAACCTTCCCCCAGCTTTTAACTGGTAGTGATACATCTCTTAGATTTTTCAGAACTGCAAAGGGCACATTTATATAATGAAGTTACACACATAAATCTGAAAAGTCTGAATCTGAATGCTTCTATCTACTTAGTTTAGAAATCTCTCTTCCACTCCCACAACAGTTATTTTTGATGTTTCTTTTATAAATACTTTCTAAAAGTCTGCTTCAAAGTAGAATTTTTGTTTAAAAGGACTCTTGAAAGAGAGTACAAACAAAAAAAGCCAAAAGGAATAATTTCAGTAAAACATAAAAGCACTTGTCCTATTTCCACAGCTACTGGGCAAGATGGCAAACGAAGTGACTCTCTAAGATACACTCTAAATTAGTGAATGACCAAATTTAATTATTAAGATACAGAATTGCTGAAAAAAGAGATCCCTTTGCTTTAAATGACAGTGTCTTTTCCAGGCTGCAGTACATAACTAAGGCTCCAGTTGTGCAATTTGCACCAGGCAAAGTCTCTTCTGCAAGCAATTAACCCCCAAGGAATCTTTACATACTGGCAGGTCCCGCAGGGGGAATTAAGCTGAGTCATATATCTACTGAAGTTAAAGGCAACTCCCCCACCAACTTCACTGGGAGTAGGAACAAGATCTCAATTTTTTTAGTTTAGAAATGAGTGAAGAGTAATATGTTTGTGTATGCAAGCTCAAACTAACTTAGGCAGCTAATTATTTTCATCAGTTTTTTTTTTAAATATAACCGATATGAAATTAGGGTAGGATTTTTCCATTTTTTGTATGTCTGCAAGCAAATTAATAGTAATAAATGGAAACGGATTTTCCAAAACCAAGACCTTTGTCATCTTGGCACTGAAAACATCCAAGATGACAAAATGAATCACATTGCTAAGAAAAACACTGAAAGGACAGCCTGAGCTAAACTGCTGCATCAGCTTCCTGATTTGGCCAGTGAAAGTCCCCACTGCCCACATGGGGAGGGCAGGTGGCTGGTGTGCAGCTTCCTAAAGGCCCTTCCACTTGCATTTACTTTGCTGCTGATAAAAGCAATTACTGACCCAAGTGAGAAAAGTTTATCACAGTTTGGTATAAATCACAATAGACAACAAACTGTTTTCCCCTCTAATCTTCTTTTAAATGTGCTTTGCAAGGCTGAGCTTGCTCAGCTCTCTTAAACACAGGGACCTAATTTAGGGAGAGCACAATAACCCAACGGAGTGACGCCACCAATGAAAAATGACCCTTGTGTACCAGGTTACCATTATCCCATCTCTGAGTTGCTCTTACTCACACACCTACACCACTACAGCTGCATGCAACTTAATGATGGCTTCAGCCTTTCAGGCTGCTAGAATGCTATTTATAACCCCACGGGGTCTGACTGCAATGCTATTCTTCTTCCCCATCCTCAAGAGGCATTATTCAGACAGCATGACATGGAGAGACGGCTGGAACTACAGAAGAGCAGTTTCCAATAAACAGATCATTGTGTTTTAACATAAAGAAGACTTCCAGTTACCAATTAGGAAGGCTGAATTCCACCTTTATTTTGTGTCTCACAAAGTATAAGAAGTAGAAAGAGAAAGGACGGTGGAGATGAAAAGTTGACAGAAATAGGAAGGAAAAGAGATTAGTCAAGAATTTCTTTATTTTCTTTTTTTTTCCTTCACTATACATTTTTTATTTTCTTCTTATCTTGAAAAATGTTAGCTTTTCTGTTAGATGGATGTACATTAAAGTGATGTGGACTAGTTGGGAAAAACGGGTAAGATTTCAGACTTGGAGTTGTCCCACTCTGCAGCCTTTTGCTTTCTCTTCCCGTTCTGCTCAGGCTGCCATCCTTTCCTATGCCACACTCACTGCAGTCTGATGTCCCTGCAGCCATTCTGTATTTATTTTCCTTGCTCGAAACAACAGCATGTAAAAGTGACTATTAGCAGCTCTTTATCAACCTTCTTCCCCACCCGCTTAATTACCCTGCCATCCCCTCTTCCCTATTCAAAACTGTTCTTCCAAAATTACCTGAGGATATGAAGGCACTTTGTTATGCAACAAGGAGGGGGGAAAAAAAGATGGAAAAATAAACACATAGAGAAAGAGTCTTGAGGAGTTTGAGGGCTGAGGACCACCTGCAGTGGGTGAATGAATGATTCAGACCAGGGGCTGGAGTGAAAGCAAGAAGCATTTTTCTGTGTGAGCCATAGCAAGGAGCCATGCGTGGGTTTATTTGATTTTGGAGCGGTGATGCTTCTCCCTGGGCTCAGGGAGGAATCACAAGCAGCACTCAGAGCTCACTTAAATCATTGAGCTGTGCTGAAGGGAAGACAGATACAGCAATGCTGCAGAGGCACAGTGTCCACTAGAAAAGTGAAGCAGGTAGTGGACAGTGTTAGGAATGATGCCTCATCAATAGAAATTATGCAAAAATACATAAGATCATCTTGCTTCTGAAGCTTATTATAACAAAATAACAGGTCAACAGAATAATTATCCAGAGTGACACTACAGAAATTCCCACGTGGTTACAGTGTGGCTCCAGACTGTGTGTACTTTCGTGCTGGCCAGAGCAAAAAACCCTGAACAATTACAGCTTTTGATATGCTCATGAGAGAAGAACAGTGAATATTTCAGTAAGACTAAGAAAGAAAGAAACAGGTTGCACTTGGTGGGAAGGATTGAGGCATCCTGTTCTTAGGGGTTCCTAGGGTGTATTGATTCATGGCCTTCAAGAACCACACAGTTCCTCGGGGTTTATTTCTCAATTAGTACCAATACTTTTCTTTCTTTAGTCTCTCTCTACAATGACAAACTTGCTATCTTTGTTACAGTCTGAAGTAAATGAACATTCCTGGATGTATTTCTTGTGCCAGATGATTGAATTACCATCTCCACCATGTTTCTCTTTCAGACAAAAAAAATCATCTTGCTAATTCTACCTTTAGTTTGTCAATTTCTGCTTTTGGTTGAATTTACTCTATCAAGAATGCCTGCATCAGAAAAGCTAGGAAAGAATAATCTGAGTAAAGCAGGTGACAAGGGCTACAACAATATTTATGTGCTAAGTCTTTTCAATAACATTTGTTCTCTGAATCTAGCCTGCCAGAAAACTTCAAAGCAATTATAAACCTCCATCTAATGTTAATCTAATTCAGCTTTTCTGCTGTTGTAGTAACCAATTTTCTTCATTATTAGTACTAAACTCAAAAAAATTTTTTTAAGGCATGGATGATCACATTAAGCAAACTGTCTATTCATTTTGTCCACAAAAGAAGTTACCTCATTTTAAAGATGCAGAAAACACACAATGCCACTCACTTGAAAATTTGTCTGGACAGAGAATCAGACAAAAATTTTGGACTAGCTTACTTGTCCTGTTTTAAAGAGACCCATACATACTAAATTAGAACTTTTAACTGCAGTATACTGAAAGAAATCTCTTGCAGTCTTATGTTTTTTGTAATATTTCAATTGTTTCCAGGAATCAGTACAAATAACACATATTGACTACCTCTGTAAGATATGGCAGCTGCACAAGTTTGTCACATTTTGATAGGAAATCAGATTATTTTTAAAATCAGAACACTGTAGTCCTGCAACTGCCTTCCTATTAGAATCGCAAGGAAGAAATTCTAGGTTTAGTAGCCTGAGATGGACTTAGTTTTGTGTATCTGTGGTACCAAATTATATTACTGCCTGAAGTGGGGGAACTGGAACCAATGCACCAAGTTTTATGGCCATTGACTCAGACACATATTCCTATAACTAGTGGTAAAACAACTCTGTATTCTACCACCAGAAGTAATGGTAAATTATCTGAAAAAAAGGAAACAGCCTTTTCAGGCAGGAGAGATGTCTTTATGACATCTTCCCTAAGGCTGGAGAAGACAGATTCTGGATTTTGTTTCTCTCTGACCTTGGCAGTTCAGCATACTTTTCTCAGCTTAAGTGCCATATGTGTAAAATATGTGATGATAGGAGTAGTGCCTTGTAACCTATGGGTCTGCAAGGACCAATCCATCAATGCTCCTCTGGCACTTTGATGCTTACAATGATGATAGCTATAAAAAGTGTACACATAGGGAAAATAATCCATTATCTACCCGTGCAGAGGACAAACCTTAAATTCTATTTTTTGAAAGGAGTTCAGATTCAAGTGCCTGTTTCAAGATTCAATTGACTATTTTGATGATGGTCCATTAATCTTCTAAACTGGAGTTTACAGATTTGGCTAATAATTTATGTCTTGTAAGAGCACAGGATAGCTCTGAACCTGAAAGATTACACATAGACTTACTAAAAAAATTAATTTATGTTGGTGAGTTGTCTTTGTTTTGGTTCCTGTCAGTGACAGTAATTTTTAAAAAGACCTTACACTTGAGATTCAGAAAATCAGTTGAGGAAAACCTTACCAGCCATTCTGTCAACATGCTGGGGTACATAGTTAAACTACTAAGCTGGAGAGATGAGCCATGTTTCCAGTTCCAGTACAAAAGGGAGGCATTTTGCACAAATTCTGTCTAGGGTCTGTCTTTTATCTAAGCAATACTGAATACCTGAGCCAGAGCTCTTCCCCCTCTTGCCTTTCATTATATAATTCAGCAAACTTCATTTCTATGCCAGGACAGGAGTGGCTGCCTTTTTGTCTTGTTACTACACACTGACCCAGAGATGCTGTTACTCCCCACAGATCACCTGATCCTGTTCACATCATCTCCTTTGATCTACTTGGTCTCTAAGGATGAAGGTAGAATTGGTGGCTCCTGCCAATCTAAGAGCATGCTACCACCTAAAGGGAGAGATGCTGGACATGCCTTCTGCTTTTTCCCACCAGGCTGTGACCTGAAGCAGCTCCCCTGGCTGCACCCGAGCTGTTGCTGAGCAGGAGGTGGAAGTAAGCATCCAAGGGCAGGGGGGTAGGGCAGGAATGAGAGTGGAAATGCTTTCCACAAGCAACAGGACTCCTGAAATGGGTCCAGACTTGAAATTTTTCTCAGGAGCTGCTCAGGAGTGCTGTGAATTGGAAAGGGCTGGAGAAACATGCAGTTGACCTCAGCAATTCCGCATGCACTGTGTTTGTGCCACAGGGTGCCAGAATGTGTGGGTGGGAGGTGGGTGTGTGAGTGGTGGTGCTGGGTGGGTGCCTGTAGCAGGTTCATACAGGAGACACAAATAATCCCTGAATTCTGGGGCAACATCACAAACAAGTATTTTCACTGTGTTGTCTGGAAAAGCAGGGAAATACTTTCTTCAGAAAGCAGTTAATATAATTTTTTATGATGCATTGTTGTGTCAGACTCAGAGATTATGATTAATCATTACGGTAAATAGAGATTTTAAACTGTTGAGTCTCTGATTCAGTTTCAATTCCAGCCTCGCCACAGAAGAGTACAAATATAATCACAATGCACAGCAGTCAGGATTGCTGTGTACCTCAAAACAACCATTTGTGAAATAACTCAGTAAAGATGCTGCCTAACTCTTTTCTTGATGCAGCAAAAATCTTGGCAGGCCAATCTATACTTGAGTAGTTTATTCAGTCTCATTGGTAGGATGAACACTGCATAGACGCTAACATTTAGTATTGTGCTGGAATCAGTTGGTTTACAGCCTGTTTTTACCAGTCTCTGCAGCAGCAGGGAACAGGGCCTCCCTGTCTGTGCCTGCAGCCAAACCATATGCAGCATATGTTCAGCTGAGGCACTGCTGACACCCCCTGTCAGCATCTGGTAATTTTCCTAGCAACGACAAGACTTACATGAAAGTTTTAACTCTGAAAGTCCTGAAGAGCCACAGATAGTACATTCCAGAATAATTGTTTTAACCAAAGAGCCAGAGGTGCACCTTTGTAACCAGCCAATTTCAGCAGGCTGCAGGATCATCTTTATACTTCACTGTGCCAGGCAAAGAGAATAGGTTTCATTTGGGAGAAATCCTGCTATTGTTCAGATCATAAGCAGCTCCTGTTCAGTGATCAGCGCTCAGAGTCGTAGATACTGCTACTGAGAAACACTGAAATAACAATCATCCTGCTCCATGCACAATATTCTATGGCTTGATTTTCCAACACTTAATCAAAATACGTCATGCAAATAAAAACTTGGAAATTATTCAAAATTGACTATTACATCTTTCATTGTTCCAAAGGCTAGGAAACCCTTCCTAAGGTTTACAGTAAGACACCATGACTTCTGCTAAATAATTCAGAATCCCAATGAAGCATATCCTCTTTTCTCTCTTCCGAGTCTTGCTCCTCTCATTGCCTAGAGTGCCAAAGCTACAGCACTGTTACTAGTAGAAACCAACAAGCAATTTTTAGCCAAATCTCATTTTACTGGAACCTCTAAGCTTTTGAAAGCTTATTAGTTCAGATTTAGCCTGGTATTAAATGAGAGAGAGTGAAATCCAGGCTTTATAGCAAGTATTAAACAGCTTTGCTAACACATAGTAATGAAAAGCAATTAGCATATGACCAAGTCCAGGCTCATTTCACTTAAACCAGGAGCTGTTTTCCCAGGGAGGCTATTGAGTACTTGTGACTACTTTCTGCTGCAGTATTCTTACATGGAATCATGTGATGCTTTCATCCTATGCTGAGAGTTTTGGAAAATACTTCACTGGCATCAACCCACTTTTGTTCCCATAAACTTCTACCTATTTCCTGACTTCCCTTAATGGGTAAACAACTTTTAAGTTGTTAGCTTAGCTAATTATGCTTAAAGTTACAGAGAAACCTCTCTAATTTACCAAAGACTCCTAAAAGCTCAGTTTTGTTTGGGTTTTTTGCTTATTCCCTAGAAAAGCACAACAGCCAACATGACAGCCATTACTCCAAGAAAACTGGCCATCAGCAAGTTGCTTAATCCTCAGTTTACTTGCTGATTTCATACCACAAGTTCAGTTAGAGTACATTGCTAGAGCTGTGACCTTGCAAATGGTTTAAGAGGTGATTCTCTGCTGTTGCATGCTTAAAATCACACTGATCTCAAGAGATAATCTACAATAAATGCGTGTGCACCTAATAGTTAAACTGGGGGAGTAAGGGCAAAGGCCAACAGTGTGATTGTTTATTTTAAAAAGATATGTTTATTAACACACAGGTGTATTTGAATTAAAGTGAGACTGCTCCAACAGTTCTTAGAGCAGAACTGTGCTTTTGGTTTTGGCCAGCCTTAAGTATAAGCCTGAAAGCAAAATTCAGGTTTCATTTGTATTTCTGAATTACCACTGTTTACAGGTGAAATCAAAGAGTATCTCCTTCCCTGCCTAGCAGGAAAGGCAGAAGCTGCCATTTTGGAAGTAATTTTCCTTGTTTGTAGATGGAATTAAACCACATTACTTAAAGTTTTCAGGTTCTGTCTCTTTCCTTGCAAACAATGGGAGATTATTGTTTTCATCTGCATACAAAACAGTGAGAACACCTTGTTAGAAACAGTATGTTACAACACTTTTTCAGTGCCAAATACATTACAACACAGACCAATGGTACCATCTTCTCCTGAAAAAGGTTTCATAGAAAGAGTAATAATTAATACTGTAGTTTGCACAGGCTACACCATAGTATGATCACGTTAAGATACATTTGGTCACTCCATATTTCTCCTGGCTTCCCAAAATGTAAGCAACAGACCAGCTTAATAGCCTTTGGCAAAGTCTGCCTTTCAAAATTTCTGAGTGACAGTGGAGGACAGCACTCCAGCCCAGTGCCATCAATGATAACACACCAGTACACCCAGCCACCAGTGGCTCAGCTCTATGGCTGGATGGGCTTCTGCCCAAAGAAGGTGGGTCCAGGAAGCTGGGGTAATGCCAGAGAATTTGCCCCCAATGCCACTGCCATTGGGATTCCCTTGAAGTCACAGAGTACAAGCAATTGGTTACATAGTGTGCGAGCTCCACAGAATAATGCCCAAATGGCTTTGCTAGATGAACTGAACAGATTATCTGCAGCTCTGAAAACCACATACACATTAACAGAGGGACAAACCACACTGCAGCCAACACACAAAACTTTAGCTATTTTGATATTAGTCTCAGTCATGGTTTTGCACTTAACTGGAAAAACTAATAAAACCATAATTATAAAAAGAAATTAATTACCACCATATATACCTAAATGGTTATGCCTTCCAGCAGCCACTAACTACAGCGTCGGCTCTTCTGGATAATATTTAATCTGCATGTATGAAAATCCATTGCACAAAATATCATCCAGTTACAGTACAAACCTTGTTCCAGAAAACCTGCTTGGCTTTTTGAAAGAGCCTGTTGTTGCCTGGATTCTGGGCTCGGTTCTGTTGAACCCCCTGTAAGCCCTTAAACGCCTCTGGGAGGAAAAGGGACTCAGCATGATCCACAGTGTACCTTGTGGAATTGAGCCTTAAGTTAATGTATAACAAACGGCTGCACAGCAGTGTGTGAAATCAGCAAGTTAAACATACACTTAGAATAACTGTAACACAGAAGGAAGAATATTTACAGGACCATTTCATTAAAATCTTTGTCTTGAAGAGTCTTGTATGCAGCATTCCTATATAGTTTCCAATCAAAAGGTAAGGTTTGGGAGTGTGCTGGTGAAAGTAAAATTAAGTAGCCAAGGCAGAAATAATCTAAAGTTGCAACCAAAGCCTTCTAGTTAAATATGGTGCAGACTGTGATCTGGTTATTATCAGCTGGAATCTACCCTGAGCAAGCTGCACCTGACAGTGAGGACAAAATGGATGACCCAGAATGGTACACACTGAACACACATCCGCGAAAGTGAAAATAACAAGGAACATCAAAACTTTATCACCCAGCTCTAGTACTGACAGGTGTCAGCAGCAGAACCAAATGCCAAAATCATACCTGGTGATACTGAAGCAGATGGAAGAGGCAGAACTCAAAAGTACAATTATGTCTTTGAGAGCTGCGGAGTGGCGCAGGAAGGCAGCGGGATGTGCAGCAGACACTGCTGGTGGGGAGTGGAGTTATCCCAGTGGCAGAACAGTGTGGAACAACAGATAGATGCCTGCCAGAAATGTGCCAGGGACATGCACCTCCCTGCTTTTCCTGCCTGGTGTTCAGTGGGAGTGCAGTTACACTTTCCCAGAAACCCACGTGAATCCTGAGAGCTGAGCATCACATACAGAAATATGGAGTGCCCCTGGCTTTATGCTCTCCAGTCAGAAGCACCTGTATAGCTCTCTTCTGTACATTCCTGTATGGAAGACACAGTTCTGTATTACAGAAGTTCTGCTGGAATGGGATTGAATCTTCCCTTTTTCTCCACAGAAGATACATTTGACTTTCACTTGCTTTTTTTTTCTGAGTTAGAAAGATGTGAAGAATAACTGCAATTGTGAATGCAAGAGAACATTAATTCAAAGAGAAATTAATTTCTGTCTTGCAGTTCTCATAGTTATTCCACAAATAATCAAAATGAGAATCTTTAATGGCAATACCATATTGATTTCTTAAAAGTGGAAATGCCTTAATAATAGGTTTACATATCCAAGATCATTTTCAAAACCTAATTAATAATTTATAATGAAGTACAAGGCTTCATATTATGTCTCATGCAATAATTTGAAACTCATACATTATGGAATTTCCTGTTTCTAGTTAAATTCATTTCAGCTGAATGGTCTGCTGGGATCCCAGTACCAAGAAAGTTAAATATATGAGAGGATAAAGACAGAACTACAACTCCACAATGTCTGATTTATGCTCAAGGCCTTCACTAAAAAGGAGGAAGCAAACTCCTCAGAGCCATGGTGTTCTCATGCAAGACTGGGCTTTTACAACATTAACCTTTCTGAGTCAGACACAAGGTCCACAAAAGTTGAGGGGACTTTCCCCTGCTTCTATAAATATGTAAGTAAAGATTATAAAAAAAGCTAAGTCCAAGCAATTTTCTTGGTCTCAGGTCACTCACCAGGGTGCACATCTAGAGTGTTGCCATGTAAATACTGGTTTTGATTATGGTGCTGGGAGGGGAGAAAATGAAGGAAATACTAAATATATCTTTGTTGTTTGAAATTTTAGGAGAAACTGAAATGCAAATAATACTACAATGCACAAATTGATCTCCAGTCAATCTGCAATTCACAGAGTAGCAGGTTGAGTTGAGGTTGGAAGACACGTCTGGATACCATCCAGTCCAGCCCCCATCACTGAAGGGTGGAGGCTGGAAGACATCTGTGGAGGTCACCTGGTCTAGCTGCCCTGCTCAAAGCAGAGTCAGCTACAGCAGGCAAGCAGAGCTGTGTCCTGTCAAGTTTTAAATAATATTTTGAAGTGTATAAGGATGGAAATTCCAGAACATGTGTGGGCAGCCTGTTCCAGTATTTCAGCAATTTCAGAAATTTCTTGTATTTCAGTTTGTGCAGATTGTCTCTTGCCCTTTTACTGGACACCAGTGAGAAGAGTCTGGCTCTGTTCTCATTATCCTCTTTACTGGTTCAATCCCATCAGGTATTTATGCACATTAATAAGATCCCCCCAGCATCCTCTTCCCCAGGATGAATGACCCCAGCTGTCTCAGCCTCTCATCATATGTCAGATGCTCTAGCTGGTATAACAGGACTACTAGTTTTTATATCCCCTGCAAATGTGCTGAGGGTGCACTGTCTCATCAAGAATGTTAACCAGTACTGGCCATAGCATTGGTGTCTGAGGTACAGCACTAGTGCCTGGCTTCCAGGTGGACTTCATGCCATTGTTCATACATCTTAGAAGCCAGTGGTTCACCTGCTTTTACATCCCCTGACTATCCACTTGCCTAGTCCAGGCTTCTTCAGTTTGCCTGGAAGCATGTTGTCAGAAACCGTGTCAAAAGTTTTGCTAAGACCCACTGCTCTCCCCTTGTCCTTGGAGCTGGTCATTTTGTTGCTGGGAGGCTATCAGCTTGACCAGGCATGATTTCCCTTTTGCAAATCCATGTTGACTACTCCAAACCACTTTCTTGTCCTTCATACGTTTGGAAATGCCTTCCATGAAGATTTGATCCCCCTCCTTCCTAGGGTCTGAGCTGAGGCTGGTTAACCTGTACTTTCCCAGCTCTTCATTCCTATTCACAAAGGCCACCCTGTAACTCCCACAGACCAAACCCTGCCATGTAAACCCACTACACTCTTGTATTCTTCCATTTGAAGTTTAAGTTGTAATGTGCTCCTTGCAGGCTTCCTGCCATCCTTGCTTGTAGGACTGGAGCATTCAAGAGGTGATTCTTGTCAGTCAACTACCTATCTTCAATCCAAGATGTTATACCACAGAAATCTTCCAAGGATATTCCTGAAGAGGCCAAAGCCTGCTGTCTTGAAGCCCATGGCTGTGATCCTGCTATTTGTCCTGTTTCCTTCTGTAAGAATCTTGTACTCTTATCACTATGGGTCACTGCAGCCAAAGCTGCTCCCAGCCTTCACATGCTCAGCCATGTATTCTCGTTTGTAAGCTCAGGGAGGTCCAGCAGAGTGCTGTTTCTCATTGGCCCCTCAGTTGCCAGGGTTAGGAAGTTATCCTCAAGGCACCCCAGAAACCTCCCAGACTGCTTGTGCCCTGCAGTGTTGTCTTTCTGGTGAATATGGGAATGGTTTAAGTTGCCCCTGACAACCAGGATTTCCACCATGAGGTGGTTTAACATCTGGTAATATTAATGTAGCTGCAGAATTTCTGTCTTTGATTGCTCCTGGTTGGAAATGTGTTACATTTTCAGAGGACTATTCCCTCTCCAGAAACTACTATTGCATTTTGCAGTCACTGCCAGCAGTCTCAACCAAAGCTAAGTCTTAAGGAGGCTTGGACACTAAACACACAGTAATGTTTTCATACTGGTGACCTGTTGGACATGTTAGCAAAACAACATATCTTCCCCATGCTGTATATGCTCCACAAATACAAGAGTTGTCTTTCAGACCTTTCTTCCACTACCTTTTGCTGTCTCAAAGCTCAGTGGAAAAATGTGGAAACATGGAATACATAGTTCACCTACCAAATCTTCTACTATGTTCATGCCGAATCTTCTACTATGGTCAGAACACAGCAAAACAGCAGTAAAATAAATTGGAGGAAAAAAAAAGACAAAAGTAAGCATGTCTGCATGTTGCTGTATCAACTACATTAGGAGCTTCTCAGTCTTAACAGCCCCACACAACACAATACAAAGCAGGCTCTGAAAGAAGGGCAATTCCCCCTGCAAATATTTAGGTTAGCAACTGCAAAGTAATCCAGGCACAGCACTATTCATAAGAACAATTCATCACCAGGTCATACAAGGCAATTAGGCCTGGACACTAGAGGCAGAGGGGAGCAGATTAACAACCACCAAGATGTTTTAAGTGATCCTGGTTTATTTTTAACAATATTTTAAAGCCTCTGAGAAGATTAATTCCTCAGCCCAAGCCTCAGCATTCCCTTGCTGCTGCCAAGGTAAAATGATGTACTAATTGAGTTCTCAGCACAAGAATTTTCTTTTTAAGAATTGGGAGTGACTGTTTTGATGCTGCTAATGTCAGTGCACAAAAACCACCACTTTCCTCCACCCTAAAAGTTTGATTTCTTTGCAACAAGATGAAAAGGTTCCTACAATTTTCTCTCTTCCTTATTCTCTTTTTCATGCCCTCATGCAGAAAAGACACAGTAGATTACATCCATAAAAGCAAAACCTGCTAATGTCTGTTCTTCGATCATGAGACCCTGTTTCCTAGGGAAGACTGTAAAACCTTCAACAAGTACATTATATACAAATACAGTGTTAACGGGACAAATGAGTCAGTTTCTTGCACTGAAGATAAAATGCAGCCGATAGAATAAAATACAATAAATATGTCTATTGTGAAACATAGCAGATAAGATGTCAATAAAAAGGTACCTGGAAATAAATAGTGAAATATCCAGTACAAAATCTTTAGCCATATTTCTGAATCTTGTTCTCAACAGGAAATTATTAGGAAGAACCTGCTGTCCAATTAAATTGGACAAAAGACTGTCTAATTATCTGAGTGGCTTAAGAAGGAAAAAGAAACAAGATGAACACAGAAAATTTTCCCTTTATTTTACTTTCCCATTTTCTGGGACTCTACAATTTAGAGTCTTCCTAAATCACAGGCTATATTCAGAATATACTTTTTTCTAATCCTCTTGGGGCAGTTTTCCACAAATTTTTCTGCTTCCTCTCTGTTTGCATTAATTCTTTGGATTCTATATTCTCATATTTCACTGAATTTCCCATAATTATTTCCCATAGTTAACTGGCACCCCAAGTGAAATACATTCCTTTGGTTTGATTTTAATCTCCTGCCCAGATGATGCCATGTCTATTTGAAAACCTAGCTGCACCAGAGTGCTGAGAGCTAGGTGCCTCCAGCCTCTCAGATATGGGTGTTGAACAAACAGGAAGGATGGATTGCCAGGAGAAAATGAGAAAAGGGAGAACAGCTGGTAAGAAAACATATAGGCAGACATGCAAGTTAGTTTTCTGGACTATTGCCTAAATATTTAAATGGTGGTCATACTTGCTTCTTGTACCATTAGGAGGGGATTTCTGGTTTTTAAAATCTCAGTGACTGTAATACATAAATGATAAATAAATAATTAATTCCTTAGAAGCATGATGTTGTCAATCTTTTATTTTCTAGCTTCTCTACATGCTTCTTGTATTTTATGCCACTATTCAGGTTTTAAAGTCACATATTTAACTCTGTTTTCTTACAAGCTGAAAAGTCATAGCCCTCCTGATGAATACCACCAGTTCTCCAAAATTCACTTGTTCTCTCTCAGCAACCAGTGCACCAGGAAGTATAAATTCCATGTTAACCTTTTCTCCAGTGTGTTCCACAAGTGTGTGACAGTGAGTATTTAGCAAACTTGGCTATTTTCTTCCTGGATAGCTAAGCTGTTCCATCAGCAACATAAAAATGTTTAAACAACAGAGCAACAAACCTTGCAGTGTGCCAAGTTCATTGTTGGGTGGTTACTTTTAATTACAAGGTCCTGATTAACACACTGGAACAAGGCAGTAGCTTACTTCAAACAGTTCCAAATCATTGTACATAAAAATGCTGACTCTTGTCATAAGCAAGGACAAATGACAAAAACAAAAGAAAACTGTTTTGGCTCTGAGTGAATTCCAAGTTCCATGACCGAACTTTGCAGAAACCCAGTAATCTATAAAAGCCAGCTTTCAAACATTATTTTTGTAGTACCATAAACAGCCAAACTGTTCCCATTAGTAGCCCAAATCCTAAAACTGATGGTATAATTCAGAAACTTATTTTTAAACAAGGTTTCTGTACAGGATTTTCCTTTTAAAATCTTGCATTGATTATTTTTAGTTGGTGCAACCTAGCATAGTTTACTCCTCTTTTTCCTCCTTCTCCTTATGATTATCATTACCATTATTATTTAAATCCAGTTTATTTAGTCTGTTAACTGACTGAAGCATTTTACTCGCACATTCTGCCCAGAGGCAGCATTATCTGTTTCTTAGAAAAAGCATTCTGGTTGTAATTCAGTCTCTGCAATTGTATTAATGCAGGGACAGATCCTGGCTTTATTTTAAGCTCTTAGCTGCAGTTCTTCCACATGGAAGCAAAATATGAAATTACCATAATTAGGACCTAGTTGAAAATGCAAGAGAATAAGGAAGTACACTCCTCATCATAGCAATGTTAAGCATGGTAAAAATGAATCCAGAAGCTTTTGTAGAGAAGTTTCCTTCCTTAGAAAGAAGAAAACAACTGACAAAATGTGGGCTAAGCTGAGCAGCTTCTGCACTGCTGCCTCAAGAGGGTACCTGGGTGAGTTGCTGAACATCTGAACTTTGAACATTACAACAGACTCTTACTTTCTATTGCCACACGTGCATGAAAGCCTCCTTTATTTTCTCATCCCAGGAAACGGAAGCCATATGAAAGAGAACACCTTCAGAATACGTAAGCAGTACTGGCAAGTTTAATCTAGAGCCATAGAATACAAATAAAACAGAAATCACTGGGATGATTAATTTGTGAAAATCTCTACCCCTTAATTTAATCAGAAAACAAATTACAAATGTGACCAAGATAAATGATCAATTACTTATTAAAGCTAACAGGGTGCAGCTGATAGGGCCTAGTAGATAAGTCAAAGTCAATTTTAGCTGGAGTTCAATGGGCAAGTCCAATAGGATGGTTTGGGTGAATGAAGACATGAGTTGGCTTTAAATAAGACAGGTGGTTCTTCCACACCAATTAACTCTTACTTCATGCTACCTGTGCAGTGGGAAGTTGGCCTCCCAATAGCAATGCTGGTAGCCAGGAGCATATGTAAGGTAAGCCCTGTGTTGGAAAGCCAGGTTACAGTGTAGTTAAACTGCTCTTGAATTTGTTTTAACGAAATTAACCAAATCCAGTGTGTTTTCAGAGACCACAAAGCATTTCCATAACACAAAATAAAAATACGAAAAAAAATTACAGAAATGCCTAATATGGCATTCTGACTGTGTAACAAAAACACCAGGTGAGATCAATGAGCCTTGCCTTGAAGCCAAGCAATGGTCCCACAGACTGCACTGTAACTGCAGGTCAGGCACTTTCCAGCTGAGTCAGGCAGAGAGGACAGACGTGACATAGAGACAAACGTCTCAGACATAAGTGATACTGTCTAAGTGTTAATCTCTCTCACCTCCCCCTGCTCCAAGCCAACACACAGCTTGAAGGAAGTTGTGTGTATTAGCAGGGATTGAATTTGCTCCTGGTTGGACCCAGGATAAATGAGCTGCTGACACAGTAGATACCAGCCTTTCTCTGCAGTTCTTGTGTGCTCAGTACCCCTCAGCTCTCCTGCTGAACCTCAGGCTCAATGGAACTGTTAGATCAAAGAACTAATTAAACCGAGCTCTTCATTACTGTTGTACCCATTTATGGTCAACTTACTTAAGACTCACAATATTCTCACAAAACATGCACAAAATTTAGTCAAGTTCAAAATCAAAAGTTGCTATGGAACATGTGGTGAGAGCAGTACTGAGAAAATTGACTGTTTCAAGGATTAAGTGTCCTGAACAGAGATCTTAGAACAAAGATGGATTTTGAAAAAAATTCTGGTGCTTTTCATTAGCAAGAGGCATAACATTCTTCTTCTCTTCCATTTTGCCTCCAGGAAGACAAAGAAGGGAAAAAGACAGAGGAATATTAAATGATATAATACCTCAAGACATGTAATTCATCTTAATGATATAGATGCTTTCTTTGTTAACTGGGCACTCTGTGCCAACAATGTAAGTACGTAGAGATTTAGGAGGCTCTGTCTGTTCAACAGATGGCTGCTGAAATTTGCAATGCACTTGGAGCTCAATTAAAATTGTGTGACAAGTAACTCTTCTTATCACAATAATGTTTATTATAATCTGTTGTCATGGCTTCAAGTAATGACCCTTTGAGTAGCAAAAGTAAGCCATGTTTTGTGTACTTATTGAATCACCATTGTATTTGACTAACACGAATTGGGGGTTCAGACCTATAAACAATTTTCCTTCTGTTTAAAATAATCCAGCTAATACAAGTGAAACAAATTCTCCAGAACTGCATACCTACATGCAATGTTAATACCTCAAGAACAACATCAAAATCAAATTCTCAAAAGATCAAATAATACATAGGACTGTCTCTCTCCCAGAACAGAACACTAACCAAATTAAGGCATTTTATGTGCATTAGCAAGGACAGTTAAATACAGACTGATAACCATGTGACTACAGAACAGAAAATGTTATGCTTGTATTTGTAAAGGAGGAGGTTTGCCTCAGAAATTAACTGACTCTTTAGTCTGAATCTGAACTTCGTAAGATTTTACAGTCAAATCTGAAGGCAGGATTGGCTGAGATGTGGGGAGCTCTGTTCCAAGTGAAGAGGAATCATGTACCATAAAGAAATTGAAAACAGTAGAGAGGAGTAGTAGCTGTGCACAGTGAAAAGAAGATGGTTAGGCAATTTCAGGGATCAGTCAGGGAACCAGGAAGAGGAAAAAGTGATGTGATGGTCCTTATGAATGTGGCAGTCAGGGCAAACACCGAGGCCCAAAGAGATCACTCACTGAGCCTGTAATTAAGGCCTTTGCCTCGACAGGGATGCAGGGCTGTCAATGACCCCTTCTCCCTGTCCTGAAGTTTAACAGGTCTGTTCTGTATGGAGCTACAGACCAGGAAGCAGTGACAGAAAACACAGCTATTGCAGAGTAACATGTTTTTATAGAGAGATAAATCATGTACAGATAATGAATTCTGCGTCATTTTTGTTTTAGGGGGAGAGCAAAAAGTATTTGGGTTTTTTTCTCATGGCTTCTTTTCAGAAGGTCAGTATGGCTCAGTTGATGGTCCAAAGAATCAATTTGGCTTGCTTTTTCTATTCCCCAAAATTCATAGGCAAAGCATACAAATACAGCTGCAAAGCTCTTCCAGTCTCTGCCTCACCCAGCAAAGAGCCCTTCAAATGGGCAGTCTTAAAGCCTGAGATCCGAAGTCATACCTCTCCTCATGCACATAGGGTTTAACATGCAGGAGCTATTTAAACTCTTCCAGGAAGGTCAAAGGGAAGACTTACAACCAATATAACATAATTCCTTTCATATTCTCATTAGCTACCTACCACATCTGGTACTGGTGTTTTGTCATGAAGATCATATGTGTGTGTTTGTCCTTGTGTGCATACAGTAATCCAGCAGAGCATTCTTAGATTAATACAATGTAAGACCATGACATGAGCCAGGTTCACTCCCTGACTACATGCTTGTCTCAGCATTTCACAATTCTACAATATGCTAAGGAAGAGCAATACAGGGCAAAAAAATTATTTTCTTTTAATAAGTACTGCCAGCCACTAAATCTCTAAATAGAGAGGTAAACCTGTCACAACTAGAAATAAAATCTCTTCATCACCAGATTCAAACTTGTGCAATTTTTCTTTTTGCTTCACTTTACTAATTGGTCAGTTGTGCCAGATAATTTGCTTAAGTCTAAAACAGATCAGAAAGCCTTAAAATAACATTTCAATGGTTAGGCTGTGCCATTTGAGTTGCTAGTTTTACATGGTGGGGATTTACATTGTCTTGGCTAGTCTTTGAATATATTGGCTCATAAAACTAAAGGTCTCTCCATGAGCAAATGATCTGCTTGCTGCCCCAGCAGTACAAAATAGCCACTGATTTCCTTGAAGATGGGGTTGCTTTTGACAGTTGCAGAAAAGGGTCTTGAACCTGCCCCCTACTAAATCAATTCATTACACAACTGCCATTCAAAAGCTGTCCACGCTTCATGAAGCATATGAGGATTGCTGCTGCTGCTGCTCAGTACTGCCACAGGAGCTCAGCCACAGATGTAGTTCTTATCTGGTTGGGAAGCTGGTTAAAATCCTCTAATTAAAACCCTCCATGGCCTTATTCAAGTCCTTCTCACAGCCCTTGACCTTTTCCCCTCAGCTGGGACACATACAGGTATGGCAGTCTGCTATATCACAGCAGGCAGGAAAAGCATCGTGTCCAGCTCCTAGATTTTCCCATAAATACTTATGTCTTTCACACTTGCTATTGTGTTGAATAGACTACAGTGACACTATGTCATGAAATGTAAAACTTCTGGATCACCTATCCTTTTACATGGTTATCATTTTCTTTTAAAAAAAAAAAAAAAAGAAAAAAAAAGAAAAAGGAAAAAGTTCCAATATTTGGAATTATTAATTGGGCAAAGAATAGACAAAAATAGTGCATCTTCATTTGCTCATAAAAATTTTTGAAGCATCACAAACCACAAATACTTCTGATACAGTCACATTAAATGGTTCAGGGTTATCATAAATCATTTCCCTTTATCCCCTTCCCTTTAAGTATTGCATACAAAAAACATAAATGCAACTCATCAAGAGGCACCAACTTTTTTCTGAGTAACAGCCTTGGTTTATCAGAGCTGCTTCATAAATTCTTGGAAATGTGTTCTGCTTACACACTTCTAGGACTCTGAAAACAGAATATGCAGAGAGAGGGCATCAAGGACTGGCAAGCCACTGTGTTCCTTTTGTGTTGGAATCTAAAGGACAGTTATATTTAGAAGACAAAAACTGCAGGAGAAACAGGGGCTGAAACAGATACAGTAAATAGACAATGTTATTTTCAAACCTCATGGGACATGTTGGTGTTCTGTGAGAAAAAAACCAAAAACTTGTAACTAAATATGTGATTCTCTGGGAAGACTTAGAGCCCCTCTGAGAACAGATGACATGTAATGCCACTATCAGGAATGACACTGCAAACTGGAAGAAAGGCAACAAGTATCAATTAGCTACTCACAACCTGGACATATTAATGTTATTCATTCGAGATTTGCTTGCTGATTGTACTAATCAAGAAAAAGGAAAAAGCCTTTGGGAAAGGATTTCTAATGTCTACAAGGAAATCCTCATTTGACTGAGAAGTGCATATTTGGTGCTCCATGTCTTCAGGAATTTTGCCCATCAATTTGTTTCACCTAAGGGCATGAAAGAAGAGGGCAGGAAAATTAACTTGGTTTTACATTCCCTTATGAGCCTTACCTGCTCAAACAGTACCTTCTTGCATCCAGAAATGTAGTCTAATTAGAAAAGGAGGAATGAGACCACTTGCCAAGGATTTCTACATACCCCCTGACTGAGCCTACCAGAGGCTGCAGCAAGCCAATGAGACCCTCAGGCATGCTGCTGCCATGCATATGCACATCCTGCACACGGGATGTGGGGCATAGCCCATCATGTCTATGAGACAAAATCCCTGTCCATAGGCTCTCCTGAGAAACACATGGCTCTCCTAGAGCTTCTCAGGATTCCTGTATCTCCAACAACGAATTTACTTCAGAGTGTGACAAACATCCACGCCACACAGTGCAGTCACGATTTTATGTCTACCAGATCATTCTGCTGGAGAAACTGGCTGTTCATGGCACAGACAGGTGCACTGTTTACTGGGTAAAAGCTCTGAGGCCAGAGTGTGGTGGTGAATGTACATCCATCTGGCAGGTGTCAACAGTGGTGTTTCCAAGGGCTCACTATTGGGCCAGCACTGTTTAATATCTTTATTGGCTGTCTGGATATCCAATAGCCTTGGCTATTGGATAGCCAAGGAATACTCAGGTTTGTCTTAGAAGAACTTTATACTCATTTCAGGCAGAATCAAAGAACTCAGTCCCGGAGCTTTTATCTATGATATTAGCTGCAGTAAGGCAGAGTGGAAGCCCACCAAGGTGAATGGGAATTCAGAGAGCTTTGAATGATATCCCGTAGGAGCAGAAGGTTGCAGAAGTGAGACTCAAAGCAGACCGCTGGCCATTACAGTAAAGTCAGCCAGGCACACTCTACTGCTAATGTTGTAGTAACATAACACACTGGTGTACATCTTTGCCGGACTGCAGGCTTCCATGTGATGATTTAGGGGCAGGAAACAGTTGGGGAAGGAAATGGCAGGAATGACTGCCATTCTGACTGCCCTGCCACGCAGCATGGAGCAAGCACTGTATCTGGGGGGAATATAGGGTCTCACCCACTCCTTCCAATCCCGTTACACATCCCTACAAGAAGAGGTGGATGTTGAAGAGCTTCAACATCCCTACAAGAAGAGCTTACACATCCCTATAAGAAGAGGTGGATGTTGAAGAGCTTCAAGTTACTGCCATTATTCTACTATTAAGTTTTCACATGTATTCAAATCCCTACACAACACAAATTATTCTAATTTTAGGATTTAGCTTTATAACCATTTAGAAAACTTTAATTTGTCTCTCAATCACACCTCAAGGCCCAAGCTCAGGGGCACACAGCTGTCAAAAATCTTCAAGAGGAAATGTGAAGGGGAAGGGAAGAAAAGCAGCCCTTCTGCTGTTAAGCTCTGTGAGGCAGGGGAATCACTGGGTGCTTCTACAGCCACTTGCATGGAGTAAATATACTGAGAATTCTGCACACCATGCCTGGCAGCAAATCTAGAATCCCAGGCAGCTCTTTCTCCTTTACAGGACATCATTGTGGAACCTGCCATTCCATAGGAAACTAGTTGTAGCAGGGTGCTCTCAGGTAAGGCTCGGGGAAAACAACTGTCCCCAAAGTGGTGACAAAGCTGGAAGGAGGTGGCACAGGCTGGCCAATGTGAGTGTGAAAGCAGCAGCAGGATCCAGGTAGAAGAGCAGGAGTGGACCTGGCTGGAGGACATGTGAAAGCGATGAGGAAGGACCATCACATCCTGAGCGGCTGAGGAGAGCAAGGGGTGGGGAGGAGAGATCTGTGAAGATGACAGAGGGGCCTCCAAGTGGTGACCTGGAGAGGCAAGAGGAGGAGCTAGTTCTTCCCAAATGATTCTTGTCTCTTGGCAATGAAGGAAAACTTAGGGAAATATGCAGATTAGAGCAAAGGAGTGAAGAGCTACAGTAACAAAGAGCTACAGTAATGTGAAAAGGCTGGTGAAAAAAGAAAATTTCACTGGAACAGGTTAACAGGTTATCACTTTTTTTTTTTTTTTTTTTTTTAAGAATGAAAAAAACCAAAGCAGCCCCAGACACTTTTAGCTCACAGGAGCAGCCAGCACATACCCAGCTTACCTGAGGTCTGTGGCCTTGGCAGCATTGTGAGTGTTTTATTTTCACTGACATAAACCGTTCATGAACCATTTCTCCAATGCATTAAGCATAAACAAGCTTTCATTTCGCGCAGGTATTTCTTCCTGCCACTGTGATTTCATCTCCTAAACCAAATATTTTTATGCATGGAACCACCAAAAGAAAACAAGTCTGAGACTTCCCACTAATTACTGCTTTTCCCAGGAGTTCTCCTGCAGTGTCTGGAGCCAGGGTCTCCTGCCACACGTTTTATTTTGTGGAGTCTTTCTATTTTATGACTTTTGAAGCAACTGGTGGTGTTTATTGATCTTTCCACACAGCTGTTCTTTTCCTATAGGAGCACTGAGATGGTTATTCTTTGGTCTGATACATGAGGCCCCATTTTCTGTTTCAGGGAGTTGAGGAGGCAGAAGCTTTTTAAGACTCTGAGTTTGTGGGTGTAAAGAAAACAGAAAATGCTACACACTGGCTTCACTTTCACAGTAAAAAATGTGCTTGTGTGATGAATTTCAAAATCCCGTGAGCTAACTACCCAAATGAGACTAGATGTGATAGATAAGGATGAGGTGGGGGGATTGCCAGAGATCTGTGCTGGAAAAGGAAGTAAGAGCCATGGATAGCTCTACAGGAGAAGGACGGTGGAGCATCTGCACGAAACAACTCCAGCTCCACATGTGCAGCTTCCAGCACATCTCCTCATGTCCCAGACAACACTTGAATCCCCCTCAGCAACTTCTACTATTCCTCAGGCATCCTAACTAATTTCTAATATTGACTGATCATACAAGACCTGACGCATGCAATAACAAAAACCACAAGCGCTCACGACCCCCAAATAACCCCAAACTGTGGATAGCATCACTCCAGCGTGGGTTGCCTTTCAGACTCCTGCGCGGGCCGCAGCCCCAGGGGACGCCAGAGCCGCACAGCCCCGCGGCTGCGGCCGAGGCTCTCCCGCGAGGGGCGGCCCTGGCAGCCCGCAGAGCCCCCGCTCCCCCTGGGTGTCCCCAGAGCCGTCCCGGGACACGGCAGCTCCGAGGGGCGGCCCTGGCAGCCCGCAGAGCCCCCGCTCCCCCTGGGTGTCCCCAGAGCCCCCTCAGGCAGCGGCGGTCACGCTCGGAGCACCGGGATGCTGGTGGGCGCTCCTAACTTGGCGAGGGAGCGGGGAAAGAGCACGAAAGGAAACTCGTGAGAGAAAATACCTGCCTTGCCGCTCTGCCGACTCCTCAGGAAGCGCAGCAGACGCTTGCATGCGCAAAGCTTTCCCAAAAATCACGTAAGGATCTCCGCTCAGCAGGAAGAAAAGCAGGGGCGCTCTCGTCCTCCCCGAACCGCCCCTGCGAGCAGCCGGCTTTCCCTCCGTGAGGATTCCCAGCCCTCCAAGCGCCCGGGGGTGCCCGAAGGCGCCGCCGCCCCCGGAGCCGTTCCCCTGCCTGCTCCGCTCGGGGGGAGGAACAGCTCGGGGGTGTCAGCACAACACGCTCCATAAATTCTCCCCTAGTCTTCTGCAGACGTTAAGTCCTTGAGAAAAATGCCTAAATCGCGGAGTTTGTTGACATAGTAACCACATTTAAGTTTTTGTCCCGTTCAGAAGCCCTCTGTATAAAACAATTCATTATGTAAAAGATTTATCCAACGTGCAGCCGGCTGGTTTGTGTGGTTTTATTTGCCCGAGGAAGAAATAAAGATAGGAGGTTTATACACTAGATTTCCCACCCAGACCAAGGGGTTGCTTCATTGCAGCGGATAATAAGGTCTTCCACGAGTCTTTGAAGGAAATGTAACACCAAGTAAAAGAGGGAAAAAAAATCAGAGAAACAGCCCATAATACCTAAGTGAAGTAAAATTTTAGGAACTTTTCAGGAGGTCACAAAATGTTTTGTATTTTCCCTCTAGCTTATTCACATATGTTTATCCGATTTCTCCAAAGATGGTTAAAACATTTTAAAAGTTCCCAACTAAATTTGTAAATCTACAGCAGATACTGTGAGAAAGAGCAGAGGGTCAGAAACAAGTAAAGCCTGTGGAAGACTTTGCTTTCCCAATTCTATGGAGATGAGCCCTATGGAGATGAGCTCTTTAGTCTCCGGGCAGTGAAGAGAAGAAAGATAAAAGAGAATTGTGCTGCAGGGATCACGTGGGGTTTAATGGGTTTTAATGCATCCCCTCATCCAAACTGCTGCCACCCTACACAGACCTGCATGCAGATTTCTAGCCCTTTTACTGGTAATTTAGGCTATGGGAGCAGCCTGGCAGGCTTGTGCAAACCATGCTACCCTGCAGGGCTTTTTTGACCCCAGTTGCAAAAGGATGGGGGTGGGGGGTAAAATAACAAAACCCGAACCTTGGTATTTCGAGTTGAAAAGAGTCTTACAAGCAACGTTTCAGTGTTTTAACTCAATGTTGCCTTATAAACTACTTGATTTACAAATATCTTTCAGGGTCTAATTGTGCATTATTTACTACAGACAACTTTCTGATCAGGGTTAAATGTGTGCTTAAGCTCGGAAGCAGCAGAGCACATAGAGTGAGAGATCTAGCATTTTCCTCCAGCCTTGAAATTCATTACAATTGACCATAACCTTCCCCTCAACACCCAGGCAGCTTCATTTTCTTCACATCATGCTGATTCTCTTCTTCCCCCCTCCCCTCCAAAAACAAAACAAAACAAACAAAATATAAACAAAATGAAACAAAAAAAATCAGGTAAATTCTTAATCCACATCTTTTTACTGGGCTATAGCTGAGAATCATTTCAAGAGCTGTTATTTAAATGAGAAAAGAGAATAGAGAAAGAAAGGAGAAACTTAAATGTGCATTCACAGCTTTGGAAGTCACACCCTTGGATGACGTTTCATTACACTTTTTAAGGATAGATTCTGAAATATAGTCCCAGCATCAGGACATATTTCTCAAATTATCACCAGCTCATATCCTGATCCCATACCAACTATATAGGTGCTATTTAAAATGTTTTGTATGTATTAAGAAACTGGTAGGTATTTTGAAGTGTGTAAAGCTCTGCTGTAAAACTCTGGCTCTGCTGTATATTTCACTGTGCATATGAAAATAAAATATTTTCAGTAGACAAGGTTTGGTACAGTTTTTAATATATTTCAAAGCAGGCATAAAAGGGTAGACCACTAGCCCTGTACTCTGGCTGCATGGATGATTCAGTGAAACCCATGGAACCACTGGAAGTGTTCGTAGCTCTGGTGGCTCCAAGGTGGTGTGAGGGAGCTACACTTCTGGCCAGATCTTCTTTGGACTTGCTCTTGAGCTCAGTTTGACACTGCACGTGAGGAGCTGGTGACTGTGAGCTGCAAGGCTTAAAGTGAGGGTCACCCTCATCTTTTCCTTGCATCCCTTGCCCCAGTCTGTGTTTGCCTTGTGCTGCAACTGTGCTGGGGCAACTGAGGCAGCCGTTTCAGCGGGCTGATCCAGTTGAAAAGCAATGCACCTAAAAGCCACCGTTTTCCATTTCATCAGCTTGTTAAGCTGACCTGGCTACAGATGTGCAACTGCTGGATGCAGTCCAGGCAGATGGGTGGGCAGTGCAGTGGGACAGCAGAACAGCAGCCCCCAGTTGCTCTAGGTCATTTGTGTTATTAAATTTCCATCTAATGTTGTTTGTGCCTGAGCTCTCCCAGTCAAATGGAATAACACTCTTTCCTTGTCCTACAGACTGCAAACCACTGGGTATAGAAAATCAGAGTTGTTACCAACTCAAAAACTCAACTTCGAATAATATTTCATCATCTAGCAAAAAACTATAAAATATACAAGAAGTTAAGCTGATTTATTTCTGTACATTGTGCTTACCAAACAAATATTCCAATGTCAGCAAAATTGTAAGTACTAAAGTCACTCTTCTTTTTATAAATTGAGCCCAGATTCATGAGATAAGCTAATAATTGGGAATAAGGGTGGGGTGTGAAGTCGCATATGTTCTATATTATTTTTCAATATTGTTTGTGCTAAGTCTGTTTAGCTTTGTTTTTCTGAAAACTTTTAACCAAAATGTGAAAATAACCTACTTGCACTGTTTACTTAAAAATTATATAATAATTAGATTGTCTTACCGCACATAGATAACTAAGAATTGTAGTAATTTGACAACATCATCCACAGGATTTCATAAGATAACAGTTGCACAAGCACACTTACTAGACCTGTTATTGAAGATGAACCTCTACACTGACGAGATGGCAGAAAAGTCCTACGGCCTTTAGTAACGGGGTTTCAGAAAGCAGAGGAGTGACTGAACTCAAGAAATGGGCTCTGGCCCAGAGCCATTAGCAGCCGCTTAGTGCTATGTTTGCAAATGCTCTGGTTCCTGTAGAAACACCTAATCCTTCCTGAATTCTGGTCAGCATTTATGGTTAAGTGCAGACAGTAAAAGGCTGCTCTCATTACCTCCTTCTTATCTGTATGGTCAGTTTTGTGTGACAATGGATTTTCAGCTAGAATTTTAAAGCTTAATTATTCTGGCCACGTATTCGACATCTATTTACATTGCAATGTGTGCCTAAAACCTATTTGCTGGGGGATGCACGGTGGGGTGGGAGTTTTGGATACTGCCTTAGACATAGGGAACAAAACAATACAAGGAAAGCACAGGAACCCACAAAGCCCTTAATGCAAATCATAAACTTTCTATAGGCATTCTTGAACTCTCCTATAGAATGTGATACTGATTTATGTGCAGCAATGGAAGTCTCAAATATCCTTTCAACAGTGTCTGGAGGGATTAGCAGATTGTCAGAGCTGGGGCTGAGAACTCTTTCCCGTTTTAGGACTGACCTCCTCGGTGCTCCGACCATAAATAGAGTTTCACAGAATAATTTCCTTGGGGTCCTACTCAGTCCAGCAAGACACAGCTCACAAAAAGCCACAAAATACTGAAGCAAACTGAAATGGCAAAACCCAGAATAAAAGCATGCAGGAAACAAACAAGGTTTGTGGTCCACTCTTTAAAAAGCTAAAGCTGAAATTCCTGGTTTTTGAAGGAATGCCCCTTACCCAAAGCAGACCAATGAACCGAGCTCATTTTGTGGCTGTTTCACTTGCTCAAGCTTTCTAAACTTTGTGCACATACCCCTATTCTGTATAGTGTTCTGGAAAGTATCTCAGCATTATCTTATTTTTGATCTTTATTGATTGTGGCCCCTAAATACAACACTTGTGGATACATCAGCTACAGCAAATAGACCATGACTGATGAGGTAAGCATCCTATATTCAAATGGGGGTGCAAGTGCTATGTGTTTGCTGCCTACAGCTCTTGATGATGACACTGTGCCACTCACAGCAGTAGCTGGTGATGAAACAGCTGTTCTCTTTATGCTGGAGTTGGAGTTGGTCTGACTTTACCATTACCTGATCTATCCCACTCAATGAGCAGAAAAATCTTCATTTTCTTCCTGTGGGATTATTTTGCCCTGTATTAACTCCTTTACCAGCTCACCACAGATTCAAGACAAGCATCAATGTTGCTCCAAGGGAAACAGCAGGAGTGCACCCAAGTGGAAAGGGAAGAGGGGCTGCCTGTCACTTTTTGGCAGCAGTTATCCTTTAGCCTAGTTCAGATATACTGCCTGACTGTACCCTTGGGACACAGCTAGAGATTGTCCAGGCCACAGATTAACAGGGTTAAGAGGTTATTTCTTTATCCCTCTCACACTTCCATGAAGATTACTGCCTCCTCAGACCTGCCAACAGAGTGGCAACTTTTGTATCCCCTCAGCCTCAAAATGATCTGGAAAACAAAAATCTCCTGTGAAAATCCCTGAAGCTAGTACAGATCATTTTCACAGAACTGTGCCAGGGGGTGACGAAATGAGCAATTATATCACTGAATCAGAAGGTAAGGTTTCACCAGGTGCGTGCCTTAGTTAATGCCTTATTACCACTGAAACAGGGCAGTCTCCTCCCTCCCTCCTGGACAGTTGTCTTTGCCCCCACCCCATGCCAACGCCACTGTTCCTCTGAAAATTGGATGAACCAGCTCAGCTCACTTAACTGACAGAAAACACTTCTTTTATTTTCCCTGTTTTTTTATAGCCTGTGAGATGAACCAGCTCACACAGGAGTGACGGAGCATTCAGAACATGTAGTCAGGGACCAGGACCATGCTTGGGCTGGAGTGCATTGTGATGGGAAAGAAGGGGAAGAAGGGCTCAGTGCACAATAACATCTTAACATGGGTCAGCTGCAGCCTCCCCTGAACAATAGCTGTTATTGCTATTTCCTAGCTGAGCCTGAGATCTGTCCCAGCACATATTTTACAAGCCGTGGTGAGGACAGATGGATGTTTGCACAATGCTGGAGACCTTTCATCTCCTCTGAAGGAAAAGCTCTTTCTTGATATGGACAGGAACAAGTCCTAGGAAAGTGTTAATTTGTTTAAAGCTGCTGTGCAGCTCCTTTGCCCTTCAGGGACCTGGGAGCTTTGAATCACCAAGGCATCAATTCAGATGATGCAATACTTGTACCTGGATACACTGCCAGAGGACAGTAGGAGAAAAATCAGGAAAACCAGTGGAAGATTAATTACTCTCTTTCCATCAGGCCTTGCTACATTCATTTGAGTTCGTGCCTTCTGATTTACCAAGTTACCTTGGTGATTCTTGACTGCTTTGCTTGCAAGCTTACACCAGCTCCCCTCCAGCCCAGGTACAGATGCTGACATCATCTTCCCCCTCCCGCTGGCACTTGCCTGCTAATGAAACACAACTGCACAGAGCAGGAAGGAAATTCAGGGAGTGTCAAATGCCAGCCTGAGTGCCAGCATACCATAGCAGGCTGGTGCAGTCATCCCTGGCTTTTCTTCACAAAGATTTGGGGAATGTCACTTATTATTGTATTATATTTTGTAGCAAATACTTGTAGGGTGACATTCTGCCTCCTCCTTGCTGGCTTTTGTGCTGTGCAGGTTGCTGTAGCTGGTCATGTTTCAAACAGGGCTGCACACTTGTGGGAGTGATTTCAAATTACTTTTTAAATATCTGCTTACCTCTGAAGAGGTAGTTTGCCTTCTAAAAAGGAAATTCCTTTCAAAGGTCTCCCAATATTAGTGTTCAAACCTCTTGCTCAGCTGACACAGCAAGTTGAAAGACCTGCATCCTGCCTTGACTGACAGTTTTGGATTTCCTCTTCTACCTATGAATCTTCTGGATGAGAAGTGCTCAGAGAGGCAGGATTTGGAAGCTGTATGCTTTCCCAAGAACAGCCTTCTTGTGATACAGCACCAATCAATCAGTCAATATTGGAACATTGTTTTTTAAATAGGTAATATATCTGCATGTAGCCCAAGCTGTGATACCAACTCCACCAGTAACCTCTGACCATTGAATGAAGTTAAAATCTGGCTGCCACAGAAAGAAGGCCTTTGCTATCCTCCTCACCAAATTCCCTTTCTCTCCATTCCCATTTCTACATTCCTCCTTCTCCCTATTTACTTGTCCTGACTAAATTTTCTGCCATTCTTGTGAGTTGAATTGGCTTGTTCTTATTCTGTCATTGGAGCAGTGCCAGAGCTGGCAACAAGGCAAGCAGCAGAGATACATGGTGAAGAGAAGTGAGAGGAAGAATGGGTGAAGAAGCTGGATTTCACTCTTGCCCAAAATCAGCCTAATGAAGAGCCAGAAGGCAGGGCAGGGCATGAAAAGCCAGCGTTCCAGTGAAGGTAGCACATTGTGCTGTGCCTGTGTCTGCAGAGGATGCTGTAGTCTGAGGTGTTCGCAGAGATTCTCTGCTTTCCCAGCCTGGTTATATACAGCTTCAAACCAACATGAGAGCAAAGAGCTGACCATCATCCACTTCCATGCTCTAGGCAGTTTTGGTGTGAGCTCCAGCACTTTCCAGTCATGCTGTACTGAGTCTTCAAGCAACCACAGGAGGAAAGGGTGGTGTGTAGCTGTGGGAAGCATTTCCAATTTGTCCATTTAAGTCCCCTTAAATAAGTCTTCTCTTCTATAAAGCAAATCTCACTCTTTAGCAAAGAACATGGATAAGCCTGGCTTCTCAGGCCCCTGGGAACACCAGTCAGGACAGCAAGCCCTCACAGAACCTGCAGCTCCTGTGGACCTCAGCTGGTGGCTACTGTCATGCTTCCCAGGACATGCCACATGACCTGCCTTACTTGGGATTTCCAGTTAGCTGGACTATCTCATACTGCAGGGCTGATTAACTCATCTTCTTGCTACAGAGGTCCCATCCCAAAAGAATGACTGAGGAAAGTGACTCCCAAGGACAGAGAGCTGGCCCTTTCCCAGCTGCCATGTGGGAATATACAGAAAGCCTTTGAGGAGCCAGCTCAAAAGACCTCATGGTATCTGTGCTGAGGTCTTGACAAGATGACTTCATATTTCCTGCCCCAAGGCTTTATGAGCAATATGTATGTAAAAGCTGAAGCTGAGCATATTTTAAAACTCATCACTCCTGTATGTAGTCAGTGCCTTATTAGATTTCCAGCAATGCAAAGGGACTAACAGATAATTTCGAAGCTACGTGGAAGCAGCTTTTTCTTTTATGTTCGCCAGTGTTTTTCCATGTTGCTCCATGTAACTAAATTAAGTGTTCTGATAACAGTGCTAAGAGCAGTGGAAAAGCCAACATATTAAATAAACTTGGCTACCTGTCATATTTTACATGCCATCTCTTGCTCACAGCCTATGGGCTTAAATGTCTGGCAGCTGAAGCTATGGCACAGAGTGGAGAGTCCTTGGAATTCACTCTTTCTTGCTTCATCTGAATCTGAATTTGTCGACCTTTACTCTTTTCTGTTCACCAGGGCAAGAAACACAGAGCTTTTTGCACAGCTTATCTACAGCCCAAATGGTTGGAAGCTTATTGGGACCAAAGGAGAAGGGTTGTTTGGAATTACCCAGAGAAATTTTTGAACCTCAGGGCTGCAGGAAGACTTCAGTACAACACCAGCATACAGCCACCATCCAATCCAGCCACTGCACTGCCGGGATGCCAAGAAAATCAGAATATTTGGGGGTTTTGCTGGTTTTTTTGTTTGTTTTTTGGTTTGGTTTGGTTCTTGGCTTTGGTTTTGGGGGTTTTTTTTGGTTTTTTTTTGTTTTTTTTTTTTTTATTGCCAGGACAATATTATTCTGAACATAATCTTGTTCACTGATGACTATTAAGGAGTTATAGCCATGGGTTTTTTCCAGCCCCAGCTGTTAGTTGGAGTAGTGAAAAGCTGGCTTCCCAAGATGTCTGCTCCTGGAGCCTGGGAAGGCAAGGCAATATCTGTGACCAGATAGCCCAGAATAGGGCCACAACTCATCTCCTGGCACTTGAGGGCAGGAGCAGGTATGGGGAACAAAGTGGTTCCTTGTTCAGAACAGAAATGTGTTTACTCTGACATGGATGACACACTGTGGGTGTTGTATTTACCATTTGCACCTGTACTGACATCCCAGTGTGTGAGTGTATTCAGCAAGTCCAAAATCAAATTAAATGGACTGTGTTATTTAGAAGACATTTACTTCTATGTGGAGGTACTTAATTACTTTGTTGACAAGTGCTGTGGAAATGTTAGTCTATTAAGGAAGGTGAAGCAGAACCACTTACAGATCATAAAATTTAGTAGAGGGGTTGACCCCTGCAAAGTTTAGTAACATCACCAGTGTGAAGACACTGTTGCTGTCCTTCTGGTTCTCTGGAAATTCACCCTCTGTAACTCCTTAAGGTCAGCAAAGCCACTGTGATCTGTGGAGCATATCCCATCAGGGTTTTGTCTTCTGCCCTTCTGTGAGTGGCTGACACTTACTGTTTATCCCTGCTCACAAAAACATGGCTCAGCCCAGCCTTCACAAAGCTCACTCCAGACTTTTGCTGGAATAGTTCTGTGAGCTGCTGGGGCCCCAGTGATATTTGCACCCTGTTTTGCTAAGTAGCAGTCATGGCTCCTAGATTAGGTCACATTGGGCCACAAGTTTAGCTGTCAGTGAGTCAAATACAGTAGCTGTTGGATCATAATCACACTGGTGCTACAACCAGCAGCCAAATGTCACTTGACACAAGACTTCAGCCTCCTACAAACATGATTTTCTCTATTTGTAGAAGGGCAAAGAGCTCCGCATGTACTTTTTATAAAGTCACAGGAAGCTACACAGAAAATAGTGGTTTTGTAGAGAAGTATGTTACTGTCAGAGGGAGACCATCATCCTCTTTTTTGAAAGAAAATTTTTTAAACCCTCAACTTAGTGCCATTTACTTTGGCTTTCTTGGCACACCCTGGGGTGTTTACCAGTGGGGACAAGAATTTACACTGTTCAGATGCCTCAGAAAAGTGACTGCACTAATCAAACCACCCAAAGTGTGATTACGGCAATGGCTTCCCCGGAGACTTGTCTTTTGGTTTTAAATAAACAAATAGCCATCTAAGTAGGAGGAGGATGACTCAGATAAAATCACACAGATCTGTTATATATAGCAAACATTAAATATGCTTAAGATTCCTCTGATACTTTAAAAAAGGATAGTTCAAATTATCACCCTCTGAAACTCCATGGGTTCTAATTTAACAACTACAATAAAAATAATTTATTTTTAAAATAAATACACTTTTGTCTCTTTTGAATTAGGCCAAATGGCCCATTTCAAAAGAATATTTTACTACTTTGGACACAAATAGCCTGAATTTCTTGCTCATATTTGCTGATTTCAGAAAACATAGCATTTGCTTATACCTTGAAAATAAAGAGATGCAGAGTTTGCCATCTAACATCCTTCCCGTTTGTACAAACTCCAGTCCTCTGAGCTGTACTGGACTTTTAGGCTTTTCTGTGGGATGAAGGATTTCTGACAATGCCTACCTTTCAGACCCTTGCAAACTGTTCTTCAGGCACAGAGTAATCTGTTCTTGAAATGTGTTTTTCTTCACCTACCGTTACTCACAGGGCAGTGTAGTTGGTCAAAGTATACAACAGCTCAAAGAAAGGACAGTCATGGAGTAATTTACTTTTGTACATAATTTCATCTAAGACTCTTTCCCATTATCTTACATCAGTGCACAGATGTGTGTTTCAGTTCTGGTTATGTACACCAACAAATGACAGAAACACAGTGATGTACGTTGGAATACACTTTTGCAATCGCAGCTATATTTCTGGAAACTGAACTTCAGCAGCAGTTCCCTAGGGAATAACAGGAAAAGCACAGTGAAACTTTGTTCCTGCTACCTATTCTAACTTGCTTCATGTTTTCCTTAGTGTGTTCCCTCTGCAGTGTTGCAGGTGGATGGGGGGCACTTGCAGAGAGCAGAAGTCACACTTCTTCCCCCTGCCTCCATCATTGCTGCTGGCACCATTTGCACAGTGGGCCAGGGAGTGCTTGGGGCTAGAAGACAGCTGTGTTTGCCCTCTTTCCCTTCCATATGCATGCATATAGTCACCTCTATGCAAAAATCATCCTCAAAGTCTTCAGGAGCACACAGTCAACTAAGCTGGAGAGAAAGTAATAGGGAAGAAAAACAAGGCTTGCCTCAGACAGGCACAAACACCAGTGCCACCCTCAGCCATAGGGAGACATCAATTCCCAAAAGCGGGTTTCCTTCCCCAAATGCTGGGAGAGGGCCCCTGGACAAATGAGGTCGAGCCTGGGTCAGTGAGAGGAGGATACAGGTCTTTTATTGTGTAATGAGGCAGAACCTAAAAATCTACTGAAGACAAAGGAAAAGCAGCCAGGTCAATAGGAAGTGTCAGAGGCAGCCCTGAATCTGTAGATGCTATGAAAGGGATGAAGCACATTCAAGACCCGAACATAACAAGGACTCCATTAGCTGAATCCCAGTTTTCCTTTGCAATTTAGCAGAACTCCAAACCACAGCACACTGAGCCACTCTGGCCCCAGGGTCAGGAGAAACACCTCACTTGTCTTTGGGTCTCTGGTTCTCTACTATGGTCCTGGAGGTAGAAGAGCTGTTCAATACTGCCTTGGACAGGGAAGGCTTTGGGCTTCCTCATGAGCTCTTGGATCACACCCATTCCTGCCTGGGTGTCACTTGTGCCCTCAGTCCTGACTGGGATGGCAGTCAGAAGAGGGCAGAGGGCAGGGTGAGTAAGGATTAACAACTCTTGGGCATTTCTGATAAATCCAGGCCTGCCTAATTATGCTGTAAGAGATTAAAGGTGAAAAACCTGCATCTAGATGGCGACATGCTGAAAGACCATGACTGACTCAGGAGAGGGCTTTGAGCTGGAAATCACCTGGGAGATCAGAATCAAAATCCACAGTTGCCTTGCAGCCTTCTTCAGGGTCTAGGAAGAAACTAGCTTTAGCATTAGTAAAATAAGTGTAGATAGTTATTTACTGCTTCATTGGCAATTTACATATGATTTTCTCATCCAAAAGAAGTTAATAGAGCTGAAGCAAATGTGCCACTATAGCATCTTCCTGCCTAGGAATAGTTACTAATGGCATGGTTCTTTGGTATCCCATTATAAATAAAAGCAGTTCATGTTATAAATGGAAATGGTGAGTGACAACAGTCCTTTCATCTTTGCTTCACAGCATCTTTTAATCCTCACTAACAAAAAACTTGCTTTCCATTTTGTCATATTTCTTATAGAATCAATAATGACAGGAGTCAGAATTCATCAAAATGCTGCGCACAAAGTCAGCTTTTCATGAATATTAATCAACAGCAATAAGTAATGATTGAATGCAGCACTTGTGAGAAGTATCAGAGTTAATTGTGCCACAAAATCAAATTCTTTATCTTAGAAAGCAAAGATAATACCAGCAGTGGCAGCTCAAATACATCCCTGCTGCCTCAGAGTGGCAGCCAGTCTTGGAAAGGCCCCTTCTAAGCTCAGTGACACTGGGAGGACATGCTGATATGGTCATTGGCCTGTGGACATCTTTCTGCAGTGACCCACTACTCACATTTCCACCCCATCTGCTGAAGTGCAGCCGGCCATTGCACACTGCAAACCTACACCCCAGGGACGTGACACTCATCTTGTGTCACCTTGAGCAAACACTCCAAGAAACCCATGCAAAATCCAGCAACAATTGGAAAAAGATTAAAGGGAAGGACTGAAAGGCATTCTCTTGTCTTTTCCTTTGCCCTGGAGCCAGGTGAAGGTATGAAAAGGGTTGTTGCTCAGACTGCTGTGGCTTGAGCCAGCCAGTCCCATAGCACTAAGTTATTTTAATTATCAAATTCTTTGTGGATTGTTTTAGATTTGACAGTCTTATTACTCTCATTGATGTAGGAAATTCTGAAGAAAGGGTGAAGGCACTCTTTGTAATACAGTCTGTCTTATTCTCAGCCCCTGGAGCCACAAATTTTGGGGAACACCTGCAACATCTCAGGCAGAACAAGCTGTTCCAGAAGTGCACTGGGAGCTGCCAGAGAGGACCAAGAGCCCCAGCTGAGTAAGCCAGGCAGAAAACATTCATATGAGGAACAGCCCTTCCAGGGTCAGGATAGATACAAACCACACATGTCCTCTTCCTAATAGCCAAGAGCCAAACATACTTCCATTCCTCACATCTACTGGCAAATCATGATCCAACTTAATATTGACACCTAATGATAATGCACCACAGCTATTTGTGACACTCCAAAACCACGGTGGCTCAGACGCTGCTTCAGTCTGGAGCTGCAGCATCTGTTAGATGTGAAGATATATGAGGAAACATAAACATACCTTCTTCTTCTCTTTAAAATAGTTTTTATTACATCCCACATTTCCAGAGGGAACGTGGCCACAGAAAAACACAACATCAAAGTCCGACAGGGGTTATAGAAAGCCAGAATATGGAGAGCTGGCTTTCTTACTCTGAATTGAAGATGATTTAAATTAAGTAATCAGTTAAACATATTTTGGTTAGACATAGTGGCTCAGATATCAAAAGTAACAAAGATATTCTTGCCTCTGCTCAGGGAGGATGATATTCTAATTGTCTAATTCCAAATTGAGTGAAGTTACCTTATTATACACAGTGCAGCAGCAGACTTCTGGGCAAATCATTACAACTGCCTGCAAGGTATGTTGTGGAATGAGAACAAACTGTTCAGGCATCCGCAGGTCAGACAGCTTTTCATCTGGTCTTGATTACAGAGGAGCAGATTCCTCCCTTGCATGCTTAGCATTAGGTAATAGACAATAATGAGAGCTTTGCACCCCTGTGCCCTAGCCCTCCTCAGAACAAGCTGTGCAGGATGAGAGATTAGCATCCTGCAAAAAGCTTGTCTTTTTGTAGCAGGCATGGCTAGCAATACAGTTGGCATTTTGTTTCAGTAGATAGTCTATTACACGTGCAGGAATATTTCAAATGCAGACAGCTCTGCAGTTCAGGTCTTCTGAACTGCCTTCCGAGACCGCAGTGTGACATGGAGTACATAATTACTATAATTACAAGTGAAAACAAAATGTAAAACTTGTATCTTACTTTTGCTGATCCTCACCAATGCAGTTTGTCTTTCCGTGTTTCTCAAGTGAGTGCAAAAAAATAATTATGGCCTAAGAAAATCAGAACACAGCACTATTTGCTCCCTGCTAAAGCTGTGAAGGTGGGAGCATGGGAGGCTGGTCACAGAGCAGCCTGGAGCCTGTGGATTGTGTCTTCAAGCTGTAGCCCATTAACCATGGCACCTGGCTCAGGAGCAGAGCCCAAAGTGTGGCAGAACTCAGCAGCTTCTCTGCTGCTCGATGCCTCTTACCAAAGAGGAAGCAGGTTGCTGAACCACAGATCATTTGCGTCCTGCATACAGGAACAGAGGATAGAAGAGGCTGGAGTGGAGCTACAAATGCATGGACTCAGCAGTGAGAAACCAGAGACAATCATGTGAGCCTCACAGCACATTATATTCAGCCAATCCTCTGACGTGGTTTATAGTCCTCTAAGTCCACAATAAGAGGCACAATAGAGAAAATGTGATGGTAAAATGTGTTATGCAAACTGCTTGATGAAAAACATGCCAAGAGATTGGGACTGCTACTCCAAAGGATGCCTACTTGACCAGAAGTGGGATTATATAGGTGTGGAAGGGAAACCTCCCTGTACACCAGTGCAAAGAGCAAGTGCAGTCTGGCCCTCTGTGAAAAACACAAACCCATGGTGCAGAAGTCAAGGAGAAAGAGTTAAATGTCCTGACGTGAAGGTCTCTGAAGGATCACTATCTTTGCTGCTAAACTCTGTCTCTTGACTGAGTCTTCTTTGTCCCTTCAGGGAATCTTTATTTCTGAAATTACCTGACTTTTATTGAGACATCTTATGGTTATGGGGTGCAGACTTCAAAGCTTACAGTGAACTGTCAAAGACTTCGAGAGGAAAAAAATATTAAATCCAGCATTGTCAAATCAGCCATTCTAAAAACAACCAATATATTAAGTGCACATTTGTCTGTAGGAAATTTTGGTTTTTTTCAAGGCAATATATATAGAGAGTTCATGAAGTTTGATTTCTCCAAGCTGACCTAATGCACTTAATTTTTTTTTTTTGAGACACTAGAGAGTTCCCCTAGGCATTAGACAGTACAGAATAGGCAGCTGAGATCTTTTTTTGGGATTCTAGGAATCTAAATGATACGGACTCTGCATGACACACAGCTGTGTGAGATTTATCTCTGGGATATTTGAAGGACTCAGAGGACCAGCTCTAAAGCAACCATGATGCTCTCCAGGGCTGACTAGGGGCTACTGAAGCTCTGGTGAAGCCCAGTTCTTCATCTTCTGCAGGGGTGGAAGATTGGTGAGTGCTGCCCCTTTACACTTGTGGCACAGACTTTTACTACCCTAAATCTTGCCTGTTGATTACATTTTTTTAGGATCGACCATCAGCTTCTTTCCTTGTGCCTTCAGAACAGTTTTCTGGTTTATTGAGTCATTGAGTCTGTATCAGGAATTAAGTACTGAGCTCTGTGTTCCAGGTTTGTTTCACAGGCATTAATTTAAAATGCAGTACACTGACAGGTGTTTTTAAATTCCCTCCTTGGGTAAGATTTAAATGGTAGTTTGGGAAAGGTGTGTACCTCCAGGCAGCTCAAAGCAATTGTGTTTTTTTGTATATTAAAGGAAAACATCTTATCACCTTAAGTCACGTGTGCATTAAAGAAGGAATCATTTAATGATATCTCTGGGTGAACCAGATATCCCTGTCTGAAGTCTACCTGGCTGGAGATACAATAGTCATAAGGGGAGAAATTCCCCCTTCTGCCAGCACTACAGCACCCAAATGTGGGGAGCAACATCTAAAACTAGAGACGCCTCCTTGTCCTTTTCACACAGAAGGCAGGTTGTTATCAAAACACAGTGGATGGAAAAAACCTGATACCAGATATCTGATGGAATCACGGGTGCTAAATAGGTGCATAATGTAGCAGCTTGTGCAGAGAGCAAGGAAGAGAAATGGACACAGGCAAAGGTGCCACCACATGGCCAAGAAGTATTCAGGGAGAGGGGCCCACTGGGGGACACTGGAAGCTGGAGTTATCCCTTCTAGACATGGTCACAGCCTGCTGGGAAGATTTGTCTTCAGACAGGAGGGACAGCTGTCAAAGATCCCAAAGAGAAATGTCTGAACAGCCAGAGAATTCTGTACATTTTTCATAGACCAGTGAGTCCTTTTCTGCCTCTCCTCTCTCTTCACACCATCACAACCTTCCCCTCATTACATCTCCTAGAGCTGCTCACTCCCCTGTACTGGCTCCCTCCATGTTATTCCTTCTTCACTTACCTCTCTAACTTTTTCATTTCCCCTAAGTAAGGCAACATGGGTGTTTTTTGCTGCAAATTCATTGTGATCTGCACCTTTTAGTACTGCCTCCCTTGCCCATGGAGTGGGCTTCATTTCAGGTAGTGTCTGATATTCACTGTCACTAGGGAGAAAAAGACATTTCTAGGAATAAATTATTTTTTATGATGTCTAGCAGACATCGAGCTGCCTTTGGTTTTCTAAACCCATGAGGCTGAGCAGGGCTCTCTGCCATTCTCAGTTTGTATGCCTAGAGCAGAAGAATCCTTCAAGTTTACTGTTTCATCACTCTAATGACAAACATGTTTAATAACACACTTCTGTTACGCAGCAGTCTGTGAAACATTAACTAGACTTCCTTTTTTTCAAAGCACTTTTGCAAACACTTCAACCCACTAGTTGTTATGGCGGTTAGCTATCTCTCTCGCAGGCAGGGCCATTGCAGAGAGATGCAGTGATGGAAAGATTCATGAGAGAGCAAAAGGAAAAGAGAGAGAGCAAAAGGAAGAAGTCTGACTGCACATCTTAAAGACTCTAGAGCTTCCAAGCCTCTGCTCACAGTACCACTGATACATTTTTACTCAATGATTTTTTCATGCAAAATTTGTAATGGAAAGGAATCCCAGAGCCAGGTTCTCCACTTTTTCTTCCTTTTCTAGGAATTTCTGAAGTCTTCAGTCTTTTCTACACAATGCCAGAACTGGGCAAAAGTTCTGAAGAGGTTCCCTTTCTATTTCATGTGGTACAGCTACAAAGGACAATTAGTACTGTCTTCAACTACCTATGGGAGACTGCAGAAAAGACAGAGCCAGATTATTCTCAAATGTGCACAGCAGAAGCAAAAGAAAGGGATACAACGTGTAGCATAAGAATCTGACTCAATATAGAGAAAAAAAGCTTTTTTATGAGGATTTGGGTTGCACAGAAGTGGCAGAACCTCCATGTTTGAAGACTTTCAAAAGCTGACAGGACAAGGCACTGAATAACCTGTTTTCATGGGAGGTGTTTCAGGCAGAAGGCTGGGTTATGGATCTCCAGATGTTCCAGAGGTCATTTCCAGCTTTCCTGATTCTTCAGAAATACTCCTGTTCATATAGTCCCTACAGGAGGAGAGTTTCCCAGAAGAATCTCAACAAGAATTTCCAGAGGTTGTGGGAGTATCCATGTTATGCAGACAGCGTAGGACAGGTGCCTTTACAATAAGTGCTCAGAAGCCACACCAGATACCAGGAACCATTTAATTGTGGGACTGTGACACAGGCTAATTTGCAATGCTTCTTTCTCAAAGCTGTAGTTAAGCTGGGGCCTCTTTTTTTCCCTTCTGGCAGCCAAGTACAAACTATACCAGTACAGAGTAGTTTAAAATGTAAAGTCAACTACTTTTAAGATGACCATGCATTACTGATAAAAGGCTTAGAGGTAAATGTAGAACTTGTAGGCCAGTCAATTTAAGCTCTCCTGCTTTTTGAAAAGGTGCTGTATTTATGACAAGACTGAAACCAGTTGTTTCTTGCCTCAGAGACAACATCAGTTCTTTGTAGATTTGGAATTAGCTGAAAAATGTCTATGATCATTGTTAGAAGCCCTTTTCATTCCACCTCCTCTGCTGAATTTGCCACCGCTGGCCTCAAGCAAGGCTACCTGAGAATCACAGGAGTTCACTGCTTTGAAGAAGTCATTAGAGAGATTTCTCTATGAGTTTATCACTGCCAGGTGTCAAACAGGCAGTTATTTTACAGCACCAACAGTGCTTGCATTTCTTTACTGCCAAGTGTCAAAGTAAAAATTAGAGAGGTAAGCAATAACAAATTAGTCTTTATAGGGTTCTTTCTAGTTCTCATTGTTTAAGTGTGGTTTCTTCAAATAACAAGCACAGTCAGATTTCTGAGGATAATCCTTGCTGGCCTGGTTTATTTAAATTGATTAGAAGAGAAATATTGCCATTATCTTCAGTGGAAGGTAAAACTAAATAGCCTTGAAAATCCCACCTATAGCAAGAATAGACACAGCAGATTTGTTAGTTTATTACTGAATTCAAAACAAAGAGGCAGGGCTGGGCCAGAGCAGAACTGAGAAGAGTTTCTATGTATAGTTGCTGGGCTGATATATCAAGAAATGTATTTGCACTAATTAGATTTTCTCAATTATATTTTTGTATTTAGGAAGGTTTTTATGTCAGAAAATGATGTTTGTAGCTTAAGTTGGATATAATTTATTTCTTTTCGCTATGACTTTCACATTGTCTAGGTATTAGGTATCAGACAGAAATCTTCAAGTGCCATTTGTGTGATATTTACTGTCAGATTTTCCTCAGCTGAGAGAAGTTTGTTGCATTCTGGAGCAGTACAGGGAAGTACAACAGTAAACAATGAAATATTTATAAATAGATGGACTTATTTGATGATTGTATTAATTTGGTGAAGGTTGGACAACTGCAGGCAGACAAAATAGCTAGGTTGATATTCTGTAAACACTGCAATTTTTCTTACACTTCTAGACTATGACAGGAGGTTTGAATCTATTACTGATAACCAGATTCATAATTAATTTTTCATTAGTTTCATTAATTAATACTGAATTCATCCAATATGCTACTGAAATGAGAACATTCACAAGTCTGGAAGCAATACAATTTGGTATTTTTTTAACTAGCAAGTGAGAGATAAATTTCATTGTATATATTACAGATACTCTACTAATTCCATGAACAAACTTGCAGAATTGAATCATCTCCACAGGAAAGCTATCACCAGTGCATCAGATATACTTCAGAATTACCTTCTTTTGCGAAGAAACCTGCTACAAAAGTCCTTCCTGCAAAGCCTTTGTGAAAAGTTATGTAAAAAATGCAATTATGTAGGCCCTCTCCCTTCACCATGAGCTTCACCCTTTTAATTTTAGAATATGCATCCTGCTATGGGTTTCAGCAAGGCTTGCGATTGTCTCTCTGCTCTGTGTATTAGTGTGCTCCCTATTGGATCTGTATCTGAATTTTGTTTCAAGTAATTTAAGGGTACTTAATTATTTTCCCCCAAATTAATGTAACAAACTGCCAAAAAAGTCTTCAGAAAGGTCAAGATACAAGATTTAATCTTGTTTGAACTATTTTATGTCAAGGAAAATTTTCATTGTTTCTTACCCTCTAAATGGTATTCTTCAAAGAATTTCTAAGGATTCATCTGTGGATTATTGAAGTGGGATCAATCCTGCACAGAGAACTGAATTTCAAAAAGTATCTCTCAATCCCCATCCTTATCCTTGCTAAATGTGAAATCTTTCCACCTGTCAATTTAGCTCAGGAAGTATTAAAAGAACCATTTTCTACCTTATGGTAGAAACCGTCAGTACTTGTTCTGAAGATAATGCTCTTCCATGTGTAAGAATGTCATTGTCATCCTTTCACACATAATGGGGTTACAAACAGGATCATTAAATACATCAGTGCTGTAAATACATCAGTGCTGTTTTGATAAGTCAATCATGGGACATACAGTATTTGCTTTCTATGCACTAAACACTGGTGTGCACAGCCCCTCATTGGTTCAGCCCAGAGCATAAAGGGATTCACATTTTACATTGCACAACAAGAAATTATAATAAAGACAGCTAAGAATGAAAAAAACCTGTTAGCCTGAGCTCACTCATGGTCAATCATATATGTACGACAACAAATGGGACAATGTTGAAGCTTTATGAGGAAATATTGTATTTACAAAGTTGCAGGCTGTTTTGGGTTCCATCTGGGTGGCATTTGGCAGCATAACTCAGATCAGTCAGTACTTTGCCAATATATTGCCAAAACCTATTTACAGAGTAAAATGGCTATCACAAGTAATTATCAGCTTCTTAAACACTTGAAATGAGAATTCCAGCCACCAATTTGAAGATCTTTCCATGTAATTAAAGACTTATGCATATTCAGTCAGTGCAGGCTGTAATTAATATCCCAAATTAAGCAGTGTTTAGATATGTATTACATGCAAGTGAGCTAGCTGATAATCCGATTAGTTAAGCAGTGGTTTTCCTCTGTGGTTTACAGATCCCTGAGGAGCAAGGATCTACTTCTAAAGAATTTGGAAAGGCCAGCTGTGGGAGCATCTCATATTACACCAAACCAATACAATTCCAAAGCAATTACTGCAGTGAGCTTCCTGACTGTCCCCTCTGTGAGCTCTGCTGCCTTTCAGGTGCCGGAGCAGACAAGTAACTGTGGAGCTGTAGGGAAAGCTCAGCTCCCTTTCCCACCTGGAAAGAAAATTAACTTTCCAGTGGAAACAACTTCTATATATGACTACAAAAAACAAAGCAAAACAAAACCAAAAGCAAACAAAAAAACCCCACAACAAAAAAACCCAACAAAAACAAACAAAACCCCCCAAAACCAACAAAAAAAAACAAACAAAAAACCCCAACCAACCAAAAAAACCCCAAAAAAACCAAAAACCAAAACAAAAACACCCCCCAACCAACCAAACAAAAAACCCAGAAAACCCAAAACCACCCAAACAGTAGGAAATAGAGCTAGAGAAAAGTGGGGTTTAGTTAGACTCTTAAGAAAAAGTCTGTACTTACTGCAGGTTAGATGTAATTAAGGTGAAATTATACCCATGTTACTCCCAATAGGCATATATGTTCCCTAAAGAAGACTTTGCTCTGCTCTGTGGAAAATACTGAGATTCTCAAGACAAAATAGGTAAAAACTGCTTTATATCAAGCCTTCTCCTGTCTCAGGAGGTCTGTAGCAATAAAAAAAAATCAGAAAATTAAGAGAACAAGAATAACTAGTATGTTATTACTATAGTAATTTTACTATGAAAATACTTTGCAAAAATGCAACATGTGACTTTGCCACAAAAATACATTTTGTCTCATCATCTCCTTGGAGATGTACCTTTGCTTTGAGAGATCATATGCTCAGTTCTGAGCAACAATATCCTCCAAAGTAATCTAGCACTGCAGAAACTGAAAGCACGTCAGAGATTCATCAGACTGCAAGAGCAATAATTCTGCCAAATAAGCCCTATCCCGGGTCAGCAAGCTGCACATATCACAGTGTACCCAGCAAAGAGCACATGATGATATCATAGGCCTTTCCACCCTTCACAAAATTTATGGTAAGTAGTCAGAGAGGAAATATAGACTGAAAGACCAATACACCAGTTCTAAGGCTTTGCAAGGCCTTAGTTTAAGTGTTAGAAATCTACACCCAGTGACACACTGGATAAAACGTTAAATTGTTATTTCATCATGACGCTTGTGAAAGCCTACTTGTCCTAACACAGAGAAAATTATGAATACTTGAAATGGGAGTCTTAAACATCAATGGAGTCTCAAACAACAATGGGAGTTTCAAATATCTCTTTGAAATTCAAACTCTAAAATCTCAGACATTTGTTCACATGCTTTGGAGAGATGGGTGGAAACGTTCACCCACCTACATACAGAATTTTTGGAGATTATCCCTTTGGATAGCATGTAGTTTCTCATTCAATAAGAGCTTTTCACTTCCAAAAAATTTCAGATTCTTGGGTCTCCTTTTGTGCCCACAGGAAAATAACCTCAGTTTAGGTGGAAACTAAAAATCTTGTTTGCTGCTCAAGTGACCTCCAGGCTAGAACGAATTGTGGGGGTTTGAGCTGATTCCTGTTCTTCATATAGTCAAAGAAGTTTATAATGGAATTGGTCATCCTTTTCTTTGATTCCTCCTTTTTATGCCAAATTTGGGTCACTGTAATGCTACATAACAGAAAAGTTATGAATGACTGAATAAGACATGTTTGTTAATAACCTTGCCACAGATTCAAATTTGCACAAGGAGAAAGGATCAAACATGGGAAAGTCAGTGTTACAGTGCAGATGCACAGATGAGAAGGCCAGTGTTCCTCCCACACAGGAGAAATCTCTCACTTTGTTCTCCATGCACTGACTGACCCCTCCGCTTCTTGCTCTTTAACATGTTCCCTCATGTCTGAAGTTTTCATTTGTTCTTTCATTTCAAACTATATTCTTCTTACACAATGTGGTAGTGTCATATCTCATGGGAGTCCTGGCATTTCTGCACTTGAAAACACACAGGGCTTAGCTGTCATTAACAGAAAAAATTTTTTGCACCATAACTTACTCCGGCTTCCAGACTACCTTTCATCGACATTAGAGCTGCTTAAAGACCCTTATATCACCAAAGTAATGTAAAAAGTCTTTTCCATAAATAGTTTTTATAGATATTTTTATATCTATAATATAGATATTATAGTTTTTATATATATTTTTCTATAATAAATAATTATTAGCTCTTCTGTTTCCTTGCTGTCTCTCCATCTGATTCTAAATGACATCTCTTGCAAACTCAGTTCCTGGAGAAGACTGGTCTATATCATCATTAAGCACAAGGAGTATAAATTACTTACATTAAAACAAAAGCTTACATTCTGAAAACACCACAGACATGCTGGTATGTACTAAAAACACAAAATTACTTGTTTGGATAAGACGTTATATATTCCTGGAACTGATACCTTGCTGCTGCCATTCCTTGAGGGTTATGTGTTTAATGCATCACAATAGAAGTAGTTTTCCCTGTTTGCTATGAAATGGCACCTGAAGTGTGTTTAGACTAAGTGCTTCTACTTGATCATTACTATATCCATAAAAACTCATTTACTTATGAACAGAAGGTTTATATAGAGAACAACTATTGAATCCAATATTTCTGAGACGGTAAATATAACTATTTTTTGCTTTTGGCTACTCTGTGAGCTGTTATAATACAGATTGCAGCTCCTTTTTTCTCTTAGATGTCTTCCCTCTCCCTTCCCGCTTTCCCCACATATATTTCAAGCTGAGGCTGCTGAGCACTTCAGTGACATTGTGATGTCATAATGATGTAAACCCTTGTTATCCTTGTTCTCTCCCATCCTTCTTGGGACATATCTAGATTTATGATGCCTAGAAAACCAAGTCAGCTGGGAATCATTCAAACAGCCTATGGCAATGCTTCTGTCACTGCATTGCTGTGCAGATGGCTTTTAAAGGCAGGAAAGTCAATATGAAAAATTGGTTATTGCTGTAATGCTGGGCCTTGGCAGAAAGTCCTAACCAAAATGGCATTCTCCATCACCTGGGAATTCTCTTAGTAGCAAAAGCAAAACACCTCAGTAATGCACAGCTTATGCACCAAAGAGTCTAGAGACCTTCGCCCTCTATGAACATCTTTTTATAGACACCTTTGGTTCTTATGCACCATAAATATTCAAAGACTACTATTTTACTGAATTCATGTCTTGAAATGCAGTGTCAGGAAGTTCAGTACCAAAGTATGATATTGTTTACTTCCAGAAATTATTTGCTGATAATATTTTACCACATACATTCAAAATGAATCACTTTTAAAAATTTAATTTCTACAAAAAACACTAAATGCTGAATTAGTTTGAGTTAATGGAGGAGAAAATAGCAGTTTTTTCCATGGATTCCAGCTTCACCTCCATTATTTAAATTTTCTAGATTAGTCTACATAGTCTTCTAGTAGGCAAATTCATACAGTCCTCAAGTACTGGAGTGAGATGAGCACTTTCTGGCTCCACAGTAAGAAGAGGGAAGAAAGATAGTGGAGAACAGGATGGGAGAGATACTTTGATGTTCCTACACATCTTAAAAACAGCAGCAGCTGTCTCAGGAAAATGGCACAAGGGATCTAGCCATATAAAATCAAATTTAAAGAAAAAACCTAAAATCCAAACACACTGAGCATGAATTGTCAGACAAAATAATAATAAAAAAAAAAAAGAAAAAAGTTGCTTCATTGTTTCCTAGAAACAGTTACTGGCTTTGTGCACAGGGTTTCTGTGTGACCTTGAAGATCAGCAGGCTTTGGGACTGCAAGGAACATGCCCAAGACCAGACTGTACAAATGTTACCCAGAACCTTAAGCACAGGAAGAGCTATAAAATTATCAGATGTATTGGAGGATTTCAGTCTTCTAAAGAATTGCTCAGAAATCCATCTAGGCAGTATTCAGATGAACTTATCTCAGAGATCCTCCTCAACATCCTCAGGTTTAAATGAAACATGACCTAAGCAGAAATGCACTGCATTTACATATGAAAAATCAACAGTTATTTCCTTCCAGTTTGTCAGACTGAAAGATTTTGTCTGCTCCCCTTGGAAAGGAGCCTGCAAATTCTCCAAAAAGAATGTTCTTGATAATAATCCATATTTAATGAAACTGTACAGTGCTTATATAACCAGTGCTGATTTCATAAAGAACCTAATTTAGACTTCATAAAGTACATAGTGCTTGTGTTGGAAAAGCTTGAACATGTTTTACTAGGTCTGAACCAATAGTCTTATTGGCAAGAGATAAATGCTTCAGACAATTTGGTGCTAGTATTTCAAGTCTCTGCAGAAACAGAAAAGCAAATGTACCAAGAGAAATACTGAACAAAATTAATCTTGGATGTAGTTCTACTTCTTCAGATAGTTTGGAATAGTAGATTAATTTGCTATTTTAATCACTCAACTCTGTACATTTGTTTCAGACAGTAAATCAGCCAATATTGATTATAGTGGACTAATTTTTTAAAAAGACAGTACTGGATAAGGAACCAAAATAAGCCTTTTACTGCATTTAATTAATGTTCTACAAAGGTGGGCTAAATCCTCATCAACCAAGTAGACAGCTAACCAGGAGAAAAATAGTAAAAGGGAACACCACTACAGAACCACAAATATTTCACAATACCTTACATAGAAAAGTTATCGTTGGCTGTGAGCCAGCACTCCAGAGAGGATGTATGGAGGTTGCTTTGTCACTACACCTTGGAAATTAATTTTCCTTGTTCCAGATGGCTGGCTGTCTTGCAGAGCTGGTTTTTAGATGCTCAGTGCTCGGATGAATATCTGACAATAGAGCCAGAACTTATCATTTGTGTAAATAATGTAAATAATCTAAATAGCTGTAAATAATGTAAATAAAGGTCACACTGTGTGTAGTCAGGTGTGTGGGCAAATGAAAGATTGCTATGTCTAGGGAAGACCTATATGAACACAGAATCAGGTGCTGAGATCCGCCTAGCATAATTTATACCAGTCAATATCTCTTCCATCTAAAAGTGTCTGGTTTGGATTTTCAGCACATAAACACTGCCAGGTTTAAATGCCTTAATTTAGTGAGACACTAAGAGGTACAAACCTAAATCAGGTCCCACAGCATACTAAACCCAAACGAGTTAGAGATTCCAGTATGTGTTCTCCTCACCCAGCAAAACCATAGCTATGGTTTAACATGGAGACAACAAAGCAGGATCTGACATGGATATGGGCATGTGTGGCTTTTATCCGATTTCAGGATAATATACAGAAAACAATCTGTTGTGATGAAACCATGCTGTAGTGGCATTAGGGAAGTGCCATGGCAGGCAGTGTTGTAGCACATCATGTGCAGGCTGCGGAGACGGCACTTCCTTATCTCTGGCATTTATTAGCATGGAAGTTACATAGATTACATGTACACAGTGTAAGTCACACTTCCAGTGAGTTAAAGCTCAGCAGAACAAGAAGAGAAGTGTTGCTGGCAGGTGGGGAAGCATAAGCAGAACCAGTGAAGCTCCCTTTCATTGATGATATGCGCTCACAATCAGCAAGTCCGATCTCCTGGAGGGGATTTTTGCAGAAGCTATACTCTCCCAAAGCCTCTCCCAAACCCCAGGGGTAGGGAAATTTCTGTTGCAGCTGACTAGCCACTTCCAGCTTTACTAATAGCAATATATCTCAAGACTTTGGTAAGCCCCAGAATATCGTCTTGAAATACAGAAGACCAAGAAGGCATGATAAAAATATCAGCATTGTTTAGATAGTGAGAAAGACTGAAGGACTTGACCACTTTGTGTAATAGCTTCAGTGGGAGAAAATACCAAGAGGTAGTGAAGAGAGTAAAAGCAATCTGTACATTTCCTAAATGCAAAAGGGTGAGAACCAACAATTTGGCTTTGAAGCTTTGCAGCTGGAATGCCAGGACATAGTCAGCATCTTTCAGAAACGAGATCTTGTCTCTGTTGTAAGGCTTTTTACTATGCTTTCAGTTTTTATCCAAATGCAGACATTTGCATGTAAATACATGGGTCACTAGATTGAACAGATATCTATGTAATATCATGATGATGTCATTTTTCATTTTAAATAAAAAAAGACTGTAAAAAGTACTTAGGTTTTACCAAGAACAAGCAACAACATATAAAATGCTAATTTCCACACAGCTTTAATCCTATGGGCATATGTACCATTTTGATCAACTGTACGAATTTGCCATACTCAAAAGTGTCTCCCAAAAATACATTTAAAAACAGCTTCCAGGCAACACCTGAAAAATCACTATGCATTTGAACTCCATATGGAGTTGTGTCTTCTGGCGTCAGATCCTCCCTGTGAAGTAAAGATTTTTTCAGACTGTTATTTTGCTTCTGGTTTGCTTATATGTACTGAAGTATGGGGACAAAAAGACTTTGCATATGTTTAATAGGAAAACATTCTGGATTCAGGCTAGTGCCTTGTCGGTCACAGAATAACAAGTTGCCTCAGGGGTGCACTGGGGTATTGTTGCATTTTTAATGAACAGCAAAATAATTTACAAATGTCCTGAGAAGACTTAGGATGAAAATTATACTGAATTGGAAAAGCCACAAAAAAGAAGCCTCAAAAGCATTGGAAAAAATGCCCTGCAGTAAGTGACTTAAAGGGATCAAATTACTTAGTTTATCAGAAAGGAGTTAATAAGAACTAGGGGAGCCTTTAATTTAGCAGCAGAAGCATAAGAATGTCTCAAAGCTGAGACTAGGCAAATACAAAATAACGCCCATTTTGATGTCTAAAATAGGATGTAAGCAAAATTTAAGTACGTAAGGCAAAAAAAAAAAAAAAAGAAAAAAAAAAAAGAAAAAAGAAGTTTCTGCATCTTCTTTAGCATTTCCACACTAAGATTCCTGCTCAACCTAAAAGTTTTCCAGATGCCAATGGTGGCCCATCTGTGGCTGCTGGATTCACCAGAAATGGAAATGTGGGATTTAGCTGTAAATTGGCCCACTTCTAAAGGGAAGGTCTCACACACTTTCCAGATTAAAGTGGTCCTTTCCACTCCTTCAATTTCTCAGACTTGTCTGCCAGACAATTTAATTAATTTATACAGCAAGAAGTTATTTGGGGTGTCTCATCTCATCTCATCTCATCTCATCTCATCTCATCTCATCATCTCATCTCATGGATTAATGAGTTTATGGGTCTACAATCTGCCCAATAACTGGTGGGTTTGGCACAAAGTATGGAAGTAAGTGATCTTCTGCCTCTCAGTGATACTCATCTATTAGACCAGGTAACCTGTCTCCTGAAACCATTCTCACCTTAATTGTTTAAAACAGCTAATTGCATTCCTTGGCCAAGTAGAATTCACATTCATATCTTTTATCTCCTGTACAATCCTCATTACCACAAGGCTGCAGAAAAGAGAGGTAGGAGGATCCTCCTAATGCAACTGGGCTGCTGTTCCAGGACCTCAGGAGCTGCTCAGGAGGAGCAGGCCTGAGGGTGTCTAATTGCCTGATGCCAGAAGCTTGCTTCTCTCACTTGAGATGGGTTGTGACTTACTTTGGATGCTTGAAGTATAAAACCACAAATAATCTTGAGGGTAGAGAAGGGAACCCCAACCCCCTTCCTAATAAGTAATGCTGTAGCTACTGGACTGCCAAGACATGCTCCTTCACACTGACTTTCTTTCTGCCCCAGGTCTCAGGTACATGCCGAGGCTTTGGTATCAGGATTTCCTATCGGAAGGAAATTTCAGGCCAGTAGAATAAAGGGACAGCATGCCTCAGCTTAGCACTGGTAACAGTGCAGTTGCACTGCCTATAGAGCTGCTCAGACATGTCTAAGCCAGCTGAAAATGTGCTCACACGGGTGCTGGTAAAGCCCTGCTACCAGCATGGTGCTCAGGGCGTGCTCATTTGCCTTGTTGAGACACACTCTGCTGTGCTCCTGAGGCACGCTCCTTGCGCACAGTAGATGTTTCTTGCATTCCTCCAAGACCCTTCTGTGCCAACCTTGCATTCCTCCAAGTACCATTCTCCACTGGGAGAATAGGCAGAGACACAGTGGAGGTGGATTTTTACACTAGTACATGGTGCTTCTTATTTCTCTGATTTCTCTACACCCACAAATACGGATGAAGTTGTGACTGTTAAAGAAATTGAAATTGTGCTTCCAGGTTTTAGCAGTCCTTCTTTTTTCTACTTTTCTTGAAAAGCACTAGTACTGTGCACTTCACTGCCTAGCACTTACCTTCAAATGCTAGATTAACCAGGCACTGCATGCAAGAGTTACACATGTTACAAACATGGCAGGTAGATGAAAAATGCCACCCAACAGGGCTCTGCAGCTTCACTGGGTTTGGCTGGAGAGTTTCTCTCTGCTACACTGAGCAGGAAGAGTAGAGGTTTTGCTTGTCAGGATGAATCTGAAAAGGCTGTTTGGGCTCTGCGAAGAATCTCACCACAGCCCTTGCTCCTGCGCTGCTACAGTGCTAACAGGATCAGAGGGTCCAAATCTGCAGTCTTGGAATCTGGATTCTTGCTACGTTATCCTGTTCTTTCTCTCCTGTCACCAGAGATTATTGTCCTGCTCTTACTCCTATAGAGCTGATCTCAGCTGTGACACATGATTCCCATTATCACTTCCTCTTTTTTAGAATTTAATCTTATAAGCAGAAAGTTTTATATAGAACATTTTATTTTACATTGAAATAATTTTTAAAACTGAAGGGTGCACCACTTTGGCAGATATACTTTTATTGTGAGGAAAACAAAAATTTGGACCTGAGAATATTGGCAGGATCGATTTAGTTTTTTATTTTAATATTTCCTGTTAATCTTTTCTTTAATCTTTTGTTAAATCTGCTAACATGCATTTGAAGGCTGTTTGTACAGCAGCCTTCTCCTTGAAAATCATGCCTGTCTTAGGGTTTTTACTGGAAGCCAAGATAATAAAAACAAGACATAAAAATGCAGAGGGAGAATATTCTCAAAGTGGGAGGGAAGCATATTTCCTTGGCATTTTCCAAAATGTTCCAACATATGAGACTATTTATGACAAAGAAAACAAAAAAGCCAATCTTCCTTGTGAAGAATGCAGAATCATCCTTAATTAATTAAACTCCTACAGTGAGCTCATAAAAGTCAGGATGTTGAATTGCTGCATGTTAATAGAGACTGATTGTTTTTATTATTTTTTTCCAGGGGAGTAAAGTAAGGTTTCTGAAATTCACATCAGCAGCAAGTAACAAACATGCTGGGAAGAAATCATATCGAACATGAAGCAAGACACTCCCTCTGAACTCAGTGGCTATGATAGACCTGTCAAAGCCTTGCTTTGCCAGGAGACACAGCTATGGGGGAAGAAAGGGATACTGAGGGCTCAGGGCTGGGTCATCCATGCCTCCTCATGTGGCTATGATGGGAAGGGCTATTGTCCTGTCCCACACCACAAAGCCATTGTTGTCCATAGGATGATGCCCTGCAAGAGTTGTCTGGGACATGTGTCTAGCCCATGACCAAGCAGAAGAACACTTCACCCAAAGCTAGTGGAAGTTTTCCTTAAAAGAGTGAGGGAGCACACAGCTTTACAGGACAAACACATGCACACCCAAACAAAACTGAGGAATTCAGTTTCTGCTGATGCATGTGCTGGGATACCATAAGGGTTACCTTAGTAGTCTGGCAGCCCTGAAAAGTTCTCAGGTTCCTAAGGAGCAGAGAGACAATACTGAGACACAATGATTTCTTCTACCTTTTCAGCTGTAGGGAAGACATTTGCAATTTCAGCTGGCACATCTTCTAGTGGGGAACACAGCTGGAAGCTAGAGAGGCTCAGTTCTCAGGAAATAAGTAGAAGCAGTTTTAATTATACTTATTGCCTATTCCCTGAACCACAGGTCTATAGGAAGAAACTAGTCTTGGCAAAACCCCTGGAGGAGTACGTTAGGCCACCGTAAGAGATGTGTTTGAGGGAGCGTGCGTGAAACAAGTCCCATCCCTGCCCTGCCAGAACCAGCCCAGCTGGCACATCGCCTCCTGTGCCCCTGCAGGGTGGAAGGCAGCAGGCTCACCACACCTCCCAGGAATGCTGCAGGACTCCCAGTGATTATGCTGTAAGGGAGGAAAGCCAAAGCCTGGCTCCTTCTTCCTCCTGTGCAGCTTAACAGCACTTGAATAAATGTGAGAGAAGTTACCCCTGTTCAACCAGTGTGGCAAGCACTTGTCCATGGAGCACACTGGTACCATCTGCAGGTATCAGCATTGTGAGTGTCCATGAACAGCGTTTGCAGGGGCATGTAGTCAGGAGATGGTTCCCCATGTTCCCTCCCCCCATCCCTGCTGCACGGAGCTGTAAGAGGAGCCAGTGGCCGTGCTTTTGTATTAGTCCTTCTGTAATGTCAAGATTCAATTATCAGAGTTGAAAGAGCTCCTGTAGAAATTATTTTTTTTCTACTGCACTCAATAGGCTGAGTCAAATAAGATTATTCCATTTAATTCACCCAGTTCACCAAAGCTGTTCCCAACTAGCTTTTTGGACATATAATTTTATCTGGAGTGTTTCATCAGTCCACTCCAATGTAAGGCCAAAGAAACTTGTGCTAGCTCAGTGGCTGGACAGCCCTAGAGCAGAAATGAGCAGCCAGGAAGGCGGGAAGAGCCAATTTCTTTCATCTGACAGTGACAGGTTTTGGCAGCTCAAAGTTCTCGTGACAACTGCACAAAGCCCAAAGAGTCGGCACTGTATAGAATCTGTACATTTAAATTCCTTTATGGGAGTGGTGCTGTGAGAACAGTGTGGCACACAAATGCTACACATCTGAGTACTGCCTCATCCAGTACAACAATAAACTAAAGCTCAGCTGACACCAGGTAAACCTTTATGATATCACTCTTGATGTTGATTCCTTATGGAATCTTATGTTGACTATTTTGCAAACAGAACCGACTGACACCATGTAGTTTTCAAACACATCATTAGGGTACTTTTTGTAACACTACTATATCATTTTAACTACAAAGCAGAACTGGCAGATTGCCTACAAAATTCCCACAAAAGTGAAACCAAAGCTCCTAAAAATATAAAAAAAAATGTGTAACAGCAAAATTCCCAAAAAACCCCAATCAAATCTCCTAAAAAGTAACATAAAGCTTGCATAACTAGAACTCAATTATCTCCTTAGAAATTGACTGTCAGTCTAAAAAAATGAGAACTTAAACAAAGAACTGTAAACTTAGAAATGCCGTAGGTGAGCAGTATCCTTTCTGTTTCAAGAGAAGATGATTAAGGCTGCATGAAAGATGAAGTATGAAAAATGCATTGGAATGCCTGTTAAAAGAGGCTGCCAGAAAGTGTGGTGTGTCTTGGATTATGTTCACTCAAGAACTGTCAAGGGCAAGAACTTTAATGGCATAAAAGCACTTAGAAAAAAAACAGAAGTTCTGGGCTTTGAGAGCAAAATACTCCACCAGGGTGTCTATTAGCAACAGGCAGGGCTCAAAGGGTTTGTCTCTTCCCTCCAAATATGACTGCATAAAGAAGCACAGCTTAATTGCTGAATATTCTTCTGCAACACATTTTAAAGCACCATTTACACTCCTGATGTTTTCTATTGTTGGTTACTATCCATATATGCGAATTTTAAAAATTAAAATTATTAAAATGCACACAATTAATGATTAAACTGTAGCTTGCTGCTGGATGAAGTTTTCATCATACATGAGTGAAAAGCAAGGCTCAAAACAATACTCCCAGAGTTCAGATAGTCTGGCACTTTTTGAGTGGAAGTGAGATACTTGTATTTTCCTCCACTGTTGCTATAACATGCAGAAAGATACTCTCATCTGTACCATAATCATATTTTAGTGCCCCAGCTGTAACTATGAGGAAGTTGCTCACAAGTATAATAGCATGTGAGAAAGGATCATCACCTGCAAGTCCTCAAATGGGCTTTCATCCCTTTTTCTAAATTGAAGAAACCCTTCTGATTTTATGAGTCATTAAAACAGATTAAATTAGCTAACTACATTAAAACTAATTTTATTTCATGTATTTTGCTTTCCAAAATCTTCTTTTCTCATATTTTTTTTAATATTTTCCATATATATATTTTTTCCCATGGAAATTTACTAGGTAAAAAAATATTAACTATATCCTAAGATTATAAGTGAGTTCACTTCCTGGTGAAAGTTACTATCTCACATTTGTGGAACATTAACTTGAAAGAGGCAGGAACACAAAATGTGAAATTTGTTTCCCTACAACGTACAGCTAATGTATGTAAATAGCCATTATTTTACTTTTCCACTTAAGCAAGGTAAAATAACTATACTCAGTACAAGTCTATCCTCTTGGGCATGTGTTTTCAGCTATCTGCAGAAAGAGCAGATAGGCATTCATCTCTTGATCCTGCAGCTATGTTAGCCCTTTTCCACTAAAACTTTCCAGAGTTCCTGCCAAAAGCAATTGTGCAGGTGACGGTGATCAGAGTTTATCAATTTTACTTGGGCAAGTAGAAATTTTATCCATTTTTCACAGCCTGGAAAACAAAACCTGTTAATTTATCTACCTTTTTCTGCACTAAGATACCAGTTTTCCAGTATCTCCTCACCAGCCCTAGCAATACTGAAAAGCTGAAGTGGACCATGTACCTTTTTAGCAATTGTCTTTATGAATACTGTGTTTCCTGACCTGCCTTAGCATACACCAGTAATTAAACTGCCAGTGGACCACTTGTAATATCTGCAACATTTAATAAGGAAACAGTCCAAGGTGGATAGAAGATACCAAATTTTGAGTTCTTTTCATAGTGATGGAGGACATATTTTTCCAACTTGTGAGTGAAAATTAAACACATTCTTTTGTCTGCAGCACTGCTTAGCATTCCTTTACAATCCAGGTATCCCTGAGGGAAATTTACACACAGATTTTCTCCTGCTCCTCAAACTCATGAGTGCAATTCTAAGATTCCAATTGTAAGAAAAGTCAAGCTTTGTCATGGAAAAGGGAAGAAATTTTGTAGTTCTATTATTAATGATTCTCGACCGTCTAGGTTTAATTTTGAGACAGACGGAGGAGCTGCTTCACATTGGGGTCCTCTTGTGCCAGCTTTCCTCCAGGGAGCCTGCCCATCCACTGTGCTTGCCCCTCCTGTTGTGTGGGGCAGCAAGACCCACAAGGCCCACAGCAAATACTCTTCAGTAATGCTCTGAAAGTAAGGAAGGTGGACCTTCAGGATACAAATTTCATTTTCTTTAGGGGAAGAAAAATTAATTGGTTTGTTCACTGACTTACACTGTGTCAGCCAGGAATTGGTAACACTTGGTCATCTTGTAATCTTGACGTTCCAAACTATTTTGCAAAGTATTTCAAAGATTCAGCGGGTTCAAATGGGATTTATATGTGTCCATTAGCAATTAAGTGAGGAAAAATAGTGCCTTGAAGAGGAATCCAATCCCATCCCCAATGAGTGTTTCTTCTGAAAACTTGTGAACCTCTTCAGGAAAGGCTGCCTTTGGGAGAGTGATTGATATCCTTTGATGGACTAAGATCTTGAAAATTGGGTGTCATTCAAATTTGATAATCTGGAATTGTGTTTTCCTGGGGTAGATATTAATATATGTTGTTCTTGAAAATGTTCCTCTCATTTCACTATGTTGTTTTCAGTACCTTATAAAAGAACTTTTACATTCTGGATTATATATAGAGTAATTTAACACTGTTATTCAGTCTGAAATTTATGTGTTTGGTTCTTTAGGACTGTCTGAACTATGAAAGAAAACTTGCATGGGATGTGTATGATACGTATTGGTAAATTCATGCTTTGTGAACTGGGTGTGTGTTAACACTCTGGGTATTAAAGAGCTTGTCTTCTACAAATAAAAAAATTAGACAAAACCAAAGTTCTGAGCTTTCAAACAATATGGAGCTTCCTGAAACAAGTTAACGTTCCTCTACTGTATTTTCTGTGACAATTCCATTAAAATAATAGCAATGACAGTGTTTTTGCCACCATTGACTGATTACCAGGGGAAAAAATGAAAGAAAAAGAAAACATATATGTAATATGTCAATCATGTCAAGCACTGACTAAGAGATATGAAAATTCTATCTTTTCTGTAGGAAGCACTGAAAATTTTATAAAATAGAACAAAATTATAGTTAAGACATTCTTCTTAGTACCAAATAATTTATTTAAAACCATTGTTATTTGTATGCTATGACACATTATGCAAAATTGCCATCTCTTCCTCTGTATCACCAGTTCCTAGAAACATCTTATCAATTGTAGTATCCATTTCTCCCTTATTTTAATTCCTTTCTTCAATATTCAGGCAGCCATAGTGCCATAACCTTTTTATTATGAAGACTCCTGTATGCCTGCCTGTTGATATCAAAAGGAAACAACACTGAGATATGAAGTTTTTCTAGCTCCTTCAGAAGTTCTCTCTGTAATTTAAATTTATTATAGTATTTTGGTGTCTATTTTTACATGCATGGGTGGAAATGTACCATGGTAAAGCTGACAGGCTACTATCAACACACTGTGTTACAAACAAACCTTCTTCATCACTTTATCCAAGTGATCTGATATTACTCTGAGAAAAGGAATAAGTAAAATAAAATAGTGATGAACATTTTGAGTATGAAAGTACAGAATAATAAAAGCAACCAATATCATTAAAAACTGCCTTAGACCTTAGGATTGGGCTGAGACTCCAAATCTCTTCAGAACAGCATCTTTCTTACTGTCAGAGCTTGTTTTCCAGCTCATCACATTAATAGCTGTGAGAGAATATATGACCTGCTCACAATATTTCTCCCTGTACTGGCCATTTAACAGAGCAATAAGCTCATTCACCCAGGAAGAGGATTAAAACAAGGCTGATGGCTCACTCTTTCTGCAGAGAAGTAATTAAAAAGAGTTCAGACTCTTCCTGATTTTATGCAGCCAGAGCAGCTATTAGAGATCTTCCAAAGTACCTGGAAATAACCCTTCCTCTGGGGCTACAGGCTCAATCCAAAGCATGTGTCAATTTGGCTTTTGAGACTGTATGGCAACAAACATAACTGGCATTGAAGATAAATGTGTTTCAAACACTAAGCAGATGAGATGCTAAAACATTGAGCCAGGTCTTTCACTGCTCTCAAGAATCTAATTTTCTAATTTGTTAACTCAGATGAGCAATTCTAGGCTCCACTTCTGCAAGTGTCTTTCTTACAGGTTTATTTTGCATTTACTTTACATAAACCCCCTAATATTAATGGTATTTTTTCAGCATGTGACACAGATTTAACATGTTACAGGAAGGTAATTAATAAGACCTGTGGCTCTACAAGTATACTTATTCCAGTAATAAGAACATTTAATTATATATTTTTTTATTTATTGAAAAGCATTAATGAATATGACTCAATATGACATTTTCAGGATAGGTGGAACAGAACAAGAAAAGGTCCATTCTCTGTAAAAAGACATTTGTTCATAAGTAGTTCAGCAAAGAGGACAGTTTTTTCCATTCTTGTCCTAGAAGTGGGTCAGAATCATCACTGGTAAACTAAACCCCACAGCCCAACTACCTTACATCACAAAATGCATCTAAAATTTTTACACTGTCCAAGTTGCCTGGTTTCTCTCTATATTGGAGCTGGAAAATCAACAGGGGAAGCCACACTCAGGGAACTAGGTGGGGCTTCTGGGTGTCATAAAGCCCATGTGCAGGAAGGAATGAGGACAAAGGGCAGGACAGTTTTTAAAAGCTCCAGAAAGCTCAGAAAATACCAAAATCACATTTGAAAAATGTACCTAAGTAGAGCATAATGTCAACTACTCAGAACAGGCAGAGTTATGAAAACTGACACAAACACCTAACCTATCTGTGAACACAGAACTTCATGGATCTCATGGGTTTGGCACCTTCCTTTTATACAGCGGTGGTCTCTAAGGGTATATTTTTTGAGTACAGCAAAGTGGCAGAGTTTGGTCTCCTGCCATGAAATCAGGTGGCATGCTTTGACCACATCCACTCAATTATGCTTTCCTATCTTCCCACAAGGGGCTCCATGCCCACTGCCTGGGTGCAGAGCAAGTGCTGGCTTGTTTGCCCTTGACCCACACAGGGGTACATCCTAACAGGCTGGCACAACTGGGACCGCATGTGTAACCCCATGACTTTTCCCTGCTTGACTCAGCCTGTGTGTAAGTTTACTCTGAAGTACTTTACTGCTGTATATATTTCCAGTTACTTCACTGGAATTACCCAGGCAAATAAACTCATATCATGCCATAAAAGTTTTTAGAACTATGACCTATGTGCATCTTATAAACAGATGGTAGATTATTAGCAGTTATCTTCCAGTGAGGAAGATCTCTTATATCCTCACAGTGCGGGGAAGATGTTGTGCACTTTGGTTTTGTCAGTCCTCCTGCAGCTTACCAGAGTTTTCAAATCTAGCATTTTTTATTTGTCATTTCAACTTTGGAATTAATTAAAAGGAGTTGGGAGGAGGAAAGAATTCTTTGCTGAAAAAAATATAAGTGGAAAAAATCATATAAAAAGAAATAGATAAAGGATATCTAAATAGAAATGTAAGAGGAGAGAAAAACCATCTGGGAGGCTGACTAATCAGGGACTTCACATTAAACTGTCAGGCAATCAATCACACTGGATAAAATTCATGAGGTTGGTAATCCTTTCCTATATAACCACCAAACAGCATAATTCATTAATACAGTCTAAGTACGACCCCCAGCTGTTAACTGATTCACTCCATAGTCTAATTGAAATGTAATACCTGAGTTCAGCTTACACAAACCCTGCAAAAAGCTATGCAGCAATTTTTACTTACACATAAAGAGGTTAGAACTGTGTTTTCTTCTTATGTTCTATTTCTACAGCTCTTGTAGCAATTGCTGTGACCACTACTCTAATACTTGTGCTATGGTTGCCCTTAGAAATTTCTGTTCAGGTTTGGCTCAGTGTTATTCGTAAGCAGACAGAGGCAAGAGACAATCCTCAAACCATAAAAACTTTATAAGCCAAGGAGATGTGCCAGGCAAAGGCAAGAAGCAAGGAAGCATTATACTCATTATAAAATGAGTGCCTAACTTTCAAAAAGAAAAAATTACATCCCTACCACTCAAAAACAAAATAAATTCAAATGTCAAGGTCCCAAAAATAGCTACATGTGCAGCCATGGAATTAGTGCAGACAATTATATTGATAAATATAATGGATTTGTGCAGAGAACGCATTTCAGGCTGTGCTTTATAGGAAACTAGATTCCAAGAGTTACGATCAGAAACTCAGGAAAAGAATTAAATAAACCTGAGTGGCAAAAATCATTCATGTGCTGTGTTCTCCCCACATTTCAGCTCTGGCATGTTCACAGTAGTCTTACAGCAGCAGCAGCAGGAGAGGTAGGTACTCTAAACCACTCTAAAGCAGAATGTAGCCCTTATTCCCTCGGTCCCTGCATACACAGGCACCCTGGATCCTCAGCACAGGGCACCGGGTGAAAGCTGGACCCAGGAAGGACGAAGGAGGGAGTCCGAGCCATGCACTGCCTCCCCCTGCACACGAGGCTGGGAAGCACAGAGGCCCCAGCACTGCTGTCAGACTCCCTTCAGGTAATAGCAAAGGGGCAGAGAGTGACACAAGACAGCAAAAAGAACTGCTGCCAGATGGTTTATGGTACAAACCTCCCCCTTCTTTCATCTCCCAGACTCCCAGAGCTGCTGGGAATGGAGGGGGCAGGGAAGAAGATGAGACTGTGGGTGGGAGGCTCACTCAGAAGAGTCTGGGAGCCACTGATGAAATGAATTCTTCTGAGTAACTAAGCATAAGAAGAAAGGTTATCTTCAGAAATCACTAAGAAAATAAATTTTAAATAGAGAATAAATATAATAAATCCATAGACAATTCAACAGTAAGGAGAAAACATTTGTCAATTTTTTTATCATCAATAATTTTTCTGGATTTGTTCAATACATATATTCTGAAAATAGCATTATCTTAAGGCAGCAAGATAAACCACACAACCTTTGTCTTTTTCTAAGATTGGCTCTGCAAATTCCTCTAATTTGCAAGTATTTGGAAAAAAAATCTTAATTTTTTATTATTAAAGCAAGCCAAAGGTCCTGTATTATACTTTTTAGACCATGAGGGCCAATCCTATCTATCAGAGGAATAATTTAAGTAAAAAGTGTATACATCCTGCTATTGGTTTTACATTTCATTTGACAACAGAAATGAGAAATGTGAGTGTGCGCCTTTGAAATATCTCCTTAAAAATTCAGGTTACAGAGAAAGTGAGGATCTCTGCATTTTAAAGTAGGACTTTGAACACCCTAAAGTAAGAAATGGGCTGCTTTCCAGCCTAGATAGGCATGGACGTGCAGTTGTGCCGGCAGAAACACAAACTGTCTTAATTTTGTTCATTTTCCAACATGAGGAACTACAGCAGCAGAGGCTCCCTCCCTCTGTGTTCTGCATCAGTGTGTTCTGCATCAGCAGGAAAGGAGCCCCTGCTGCTTCTCCTTTCATCTGCATTCAGGCTGAAGCCTGAAGTCCTTCCTGCAATAGCAGAGGTATATTATTAAGATTTTTCTCATGAAAAATGCATTGTGCAGAAAAGCTGAAAAACTTCATATTCACTTCAGTTAAAGCCCCAGACAGGAAGATTTTCAATTTCCAGAGAGGAGCTCTGGTGCAAAGAATCCAGGTTGCTTAGTGGCAGATCAGTCTAGTCCAAATCCCTGATGTTGAGCGAGGCTGGAGGAGACATCACAACCCACTCACCAGGCATGTGAACTCACAGAGCTCCTCAGCTCTTCTTGTCTGTATCTCAAGAGATGTGGGAAGTTCTTACACCCATTCCCTGTCACTGGAGCCACAATTTTTAGAAAACTGGACAAAACACTTGTTGAGGCAGATGAACCAGGTGGTCACATGCTGCATTTTCCTCACAGTTTGTCATCCAAGCAGTCATGGAGTGGTTTGTTTGTGGGTTAAAATTAGGAGCCATATGCTCAAGTGCCAGGGCTTTTTAAAACACTGTTTCTGTTTCCAGGGAAGTAAACAAGAAATACCCTCTTCAGTACCTCAACTTATTGGAGCTGGCATAAGTGACATGCATCAAAAGCCTGGGCTAGCACACGGCAAATACAGAAACATCTTTTTGGATTTTTCCAAAAGAGTCCAAAGTGTTTACTGCTCTTTTATGAGGATAAATATCAAAATCAAGAAGCTGATAAATCACTTCTGAAGAAGGTATGCAGTGTTCCTGAAAGTGCTGTGGTTAAGTGTATTTCAGTGTAATTTTTCTTCTACTCAAGTGCTTTATTTATTAAAAGGCACCACAGCTACACCAGTCATTTATTTACCAGTTCATGCATTGACCAAGCTCCTTTGTTGAGTTGCACTTCATCCTTTCAGCACTGGTAATAGACCTTAGTATGTTTTCGCTGTACTTGTCCATAGAAAACATCTCAGTTAAGTCCTCACTTTTCATAAACAGTACTTAGAACATGCCTGTTCAATCAGCTTACCAGGCACAGATTGGCAGATATGCAAGGCTATTTTGTGTATTTCTAAAAATGCTGGAAAATCTGTAGCATAGACATTGTGGGCAATCCTCTGAAATAATGTTTATATATCTTTATATACATATATATGTAATGTGTATATGTTTATTTACATATAAACATTAAAGGCTCCTGCAAACCTTAGGCTGTAGTGGGATGGCTGACATTTCGACAAGCACTGAACTTTCTGACAGGCTCTCAACTGTGAAACTTTTGGACATCTGGGAGACTGTTCTGGAAAGTATCCATGCTACCTTTCTCTGTTCCTCCTCTCCTCCCTGGGACCCCTCTGTGGTAGAAGAAGAGTGGTAATCTAGGTGAATCTTCACACATCCATGGCGAATGTAGAGCACACACACATGTGAGCGAGACAGAAGCTAGCAGAGCTCTCCTGTGGCCTCTTACAGCCTCTTTTCCCCATTCTCACCAGCACAGCTGCTGTGCCAATTTCTTTCTACCAATTTCTTTCTTTTTTCTTCAAGACTGCATGGATGGGAGTCTTAAATCTGTCCCCTTAGGCAGCCAAGTACTTTCAGAAATTCCAGCCCAAATTATTTCCACAGCACATGCACAAACATTGTAGCAGAGTAGAGAAATAAACCACTTTTTCCTTGACCCAGAGACTTGCACATCCTTCCACACTCAGAACTATGCCTCAGATTTTGGTGAATGGTCCCTTCTAAAATTTCATGTATGCCTGCTATACTTACAATTATCTAGAAGTGAGAGAATTTCCTATTTAATGGACAATGCCCCAGGTTCCTCTGGGGTCAAAAAATGGAACATAGAGAAGGAATGCAGTTCCCACAGCACGCAACAGCATCAGAAAAGGATTAATTCCAAAAGCCATTTGTCTGCTCAGCACTCAGTGCCTCTTGGCCTAGCATTGTTGGAGCAAAGGCCTTTCAGACAGGCTTGGTACAAAGCTCTGTCCTGCTTCACTGGGGCTGGCAGGAACACATCTAAGGCAGAGTTCCTTGGATCCTCTTACCCATAGGTAACTGGTGCTGTTTCAGAGCTCAGGACTGGCTACAAAGCCCACCCTAAGAAGAGGGCAGCTTCCAGCTGAGCACTTTGCTAGCGCAGCAATGGAGGTCACTCCTTTTTGGAGTCAGAGCCACTTACACAAGTTATAGTCACAGCAGCCACTGCAATGCAAATGTGCATTTTGGGGTTAGCACTGCCCAAAGTCAGTGTGTGCTACTCCTCTCTTCCATACACCTCTGTGGGGCGGGTTGCAAGTCATCCCTTTCAAGAGGTAGTCTTCTCTTCAAAATCATTTTGGCTCACTGACTCATCCCTTCCTTGGATGATTCAGACTCAGAGCAGGGGAAATAAAATATATCCATTAAAATGGCTTTTTTATTTTTTTTTTTTTTTAGGATAAAATGGAGACTCCAGTCCCACAAAAACAGACTGATTTTTTTTTTTCCTTGAACTATTCATGAATGTTCAAAGGAAGGATCAGACTGAATATTCTGGAAACTGAAGCAATTCTTTTTCTGTATAAAATGAGCTGCTGCATCACAGTAAAATGGGTTTCAGTAATCAACTGATAGCTTGCAACTAAATAGGACATGATTAGATATAAAATCTGGTCCAGATGAAGCTGGGAGGGCCTCTACTGTTTTATTCCTGCCATTCCTACAAGCAGACATTGGATCACTGATTCTGTATTCTGATGCAAAGATGTCGAAAAAAGATACACTTTGTAAAGTGTCAGTTACAGAGGACAATTGTTCATCACAGGCTGATTTTCAGCAATGATTTGAAAGGGATAACATATGCTCATGGGATACCTCAGACAAGGGAATCTCTAAGTACTGAACAATTTTCCAGATAAACAATTCCAGAAATGATCTGACTCATCCACCCTGTTTAGCACTATGGAAATATTTTTAAGGTTTAGTGATGCAGCACAGCCCAGCTGATAGGAAATTGTCCATTGCTTCACATGAAGGTGTGAATCTTCTAGAGCTGAAGTTAGGTCAGTTTGCTTAAAAATCTCAGGGTCAACATCTGCCACCCACCTTGCTCACAGTCCCTACTCACAGGGAAAGGCGCAGATCGGGGTGTGTTAATGTAACAAAATCATGCCATAAGTTACAATTTCTGATGTACTAAAATGTTCCAATGTGAATGAAAGTCTTCAGGGACAAGGGCTCCGACAAGAGACTGTTCCTAAGTGCAATAACCAGTAGTAGATATGTGTAGTTTGGTATTTTTGAAAGCTGGTGCTTGAATTGGTCTCCAAAGCTAGTGTAGCTGGAAGTTCAGGCCTGCTTCAAAGGAAAACAACTTTTTAATCACCCTGTGTAGGGTTGTTTACAATCCTTTTCCTTGCCTCCCACATGATATATTCCTTCACACTATGTGCAGATCCTACGTGAGTGGAGAAAATAAAAGCAAACGAAGCATGAAATCTCGTTGAGTTCACAAACATCCTTCCAGTATTGTCCTGACATCATCACAGAGCTGCTGCTCTGACACTGCAGGTAGATACCTTTGAAGTAAAAGACTGAAAACTCGTCTCCTGTGTTTCTTGAGTGCCACATAGATTTCACACTTCCTCCCAAATCAGAATATGTGTGTCAAATTCTGTCTTTGTATGCAATACTGCAATTGAAGGAGTCATGGCAAAACAAGTAAGTAGTTTTTCCAATGAATTCTAAAGTGGACATTGTCTATTAGAAAAATTAAAATAGTACTTCAGGAATCAAAAGTTATGTCAGTTTCTGCCATTCATATAAATGAAAGAAGACCTTACACAGTCTTAGCCATACTGGCATAAGCATCTGATTCTTCTGGTGAAAATCTGCCTTTTACATGAGTGTGATTTTGCCAGAAGACCTGATGGTGCTCCAACCTTCCCAACAGCATTGCCTGGGACAGCACTTCAAGTCTCATGCCATGCCCACCTAGCTGTGCTGTCCCATTCCCTCCTTCCCCATGTGTGCTCCACACTGGGGCTTCAGTGCTTTTAGACTGCAAGTTCGTTCAGGTTAGGGAAGAATTGCTGCACTGGGACAAGAAGTTTTATTTAGTTCAAGAACTGGCTCTAGCTAAAAGTGAATATTTAGCAATATTTGCAAAAACTCCAGCAAACACATGGTGGTAATTCATCAGAATACTTCCCAGCCTTCAGGGGCTTCATCAGACAGAAGTGGTGTTTCATATGTAATAGCTCTTCATGGACTTCTCTTGAAATTTTTGAATTATTTTTTGGAAAATTGAAATATCTGGAACATCCTATGGCAGAACTACTACACAGGTTAAAGTCATGTTGGGTAACAAATCACTCCCTTTATTCTAAACCTATCATATTAGATTTATTTATCATATTAAATGCTAGTAAAACCTAGAATTTATTAGTTTACATATTTCTGTTGTATTTTCCGTTCATTTGCTTGGGGTTTTTGTGGACTGAAGAATCCTGACTTATTTGCTCCTTGCATGGAAGCCACTGCATAATTTTGAACATTCTTGTGACTTGCCTCTGAATTATTTCCAAGGGCATTGTGTATTTTTGAGCTGGGAAGAGAAGACTTCTACACAGTTGTCATGGTTTGACATGGGAGGCATGTAATTTTTTTATATAGTGGCATCACAATTTTTTGTTCTTTCCCCCATTCCTAGCAATTATTAATGTTTTATTTGGGGGGTTTATTTGGTTGGTTGTTTGGTTCTTCTATCCGTACTGAGCATCAAGCTGATCTTTTCACACAATTATATACTACAACCCCAAGAACTTCTACAAGAGACTGTTTTAATGACACAGTGAGATGCTGGGGGTCTAGGGTTTCTGTTGGTCTCTCAAGTACAAATTAGTGGTTTCCACTCAGCAATGACATATACATGACATAGTAGATGTGGGAGGTTACATAAAGTAGAAAAGAATCTGAAAAAACACATATTTTCTCACTTTGCATCTGAAAATCATGTCACATATATCTACTGTATATGCAGCTTGTACATACATTCTTCTTCTTCAAGTGAAAAAACAGCATGAGACATTTTGTACTTTTTCCAAGTTCCACAGACAATCCAGATTTCTGGATTTGGAAGAAAATGTTTTTACTTCTGTAAAAATATGTTGCTATGTAGCAAATTCAAATTAAAAAATCTGAAACAGATTTTTAAGACAAGAAAATTATTGGATTATAAAATACCACAATTCTACACACAATCTGCTTCTTCCTTCCTTAGAAGAGGAAAAATACTTTTCAAAGTAGCCAGGGAAACATTCTTGTTTAAAGTAACTGCATGCAGCTATAATATATATAGCAATGCATTTATTCCTAATGGATTGAATAGCCTCTGTGGTCATCCATTACCCATCATTACTGAACACTTAAAATCAAGAAGCAATCGAAGATTTTTAATGGATCTTTAAACTCCTCCAACAGAAGCACCTGAATGCACCAAATAATTACTTCTCTGATTATTATATTACAACGGAGGAGATAGGACACAAGTTATCAAACACTGAAGTGCTTTTATACACAATGCAGTTAGCATGTCATTCCAATAAACATTTGGCTCACTACAATATTTCAAAGTAGAGGACACAGTCTTCTGGTTTCGTGGATCACAGGCCCTCTTTGATGTCCCACAGCAATTCTTGCAGGGCAGTTCAGAAATTGTTCCTTTTTAATCCATTCTGATTAATGCCACCAAATGAGTTTTCCTGACACTGGTAATTTTGCTCTGCTGGGGAATGATTGAAGAGGATAGGCTTTCATCCCAGCACAGCAAATCACTGGCAGCCCAGTGCAACAAAGCATCAACCACCTTCTTCAGCAAATGAGATGAAAGTGTAAGTTGTTTTCTTTTAATTAACTCCTCACTAGATTGCTCCAGGCGGTCTTGGCACCCCTGAGCTCTGAGACAATAGCAGTGCTCCCAGCTAGAGTAAGATTTTGGAGCACTCAAGTTTCCTGGGAGTAGCCATGCTCTGCGTGAGTCAGGTCACGCTTTTCTCACGCTGTCTGAGAACGCTTTTGGAGGGACTGATTGTGGGCACAAGGCAAGATGAGCGTATCAGCAGCCTTTTAGACAGACTCAGCATGCTGGTGAGACAGGTTGGCTGGCAAAGACAACATATCAGCAACCCACGGGCTCCTCCGCTCTTCATAATGAATTCCTTCCTCTGGGTTTTGCTTTCTGCTGATGACTTTCTTGGATTCTGAGTTTAGTGTTACTGCCTCAGGGCTCTGGATTCTGTTCGTTTGTGTCCCTGTGTGGCCTTGGTTGCTCTTTTCCACACGGTGTACTCCTAGACCGTGGTGCAAACTGCAGGGCTCATAAATGAGCCTTTAATGCACAAAGCTGTTCATATATCCATGCACAACCACAGGAGCATTGCAGTGGTGCCAGAGCTGAGTCCAGACAGTCCTGTGGACAAGCCTTCAGCACAGGCTGCTGCTGGAGAGGCCTTGTACACGTGGGATCACCGTGCACATCCAGAGCCTTCTGTACACTGTATAGAGGAGGTTAATGGAGACAGGGAACGGCTTCCTGGGAACAGACACCAGCCCACATTGAACAAAAATGCATGAGGGACTTTCAGGAAGGAGGTGAAGCTGGACACTGGAGTACAATGTATGTGCCCCTAGAAAATTTACAAAAGGATGGAAAATTTCTTATATGGATTTAAACTTATAGAAGATCTTTTAAAGAACCATTACCTTTCATCAGTAAGTAAAGTATGCTGATACTTAATGTTGGGCTGGGTCTGCTATTCAGTGCAGAGAAGGGATTGAGCAGGCAGTCTGTTGGGACATGCACCACTGTAGATGAATAAATCAAATTTTGGAGAAAGTTTTAATCATTGGTTTATAGTGGTGCAAACTCATCTCCCTCTCTCTCTGAGGTGACACTGTTAAAGATTAAAACAAAAACAGATGCCTAAATGAAAGGATATTGTAGATCTTGTTCAGATAAGAAAATGCACCGTTTGTTTTACATAAGGAGAATATGTTCAGCAAGTGTGATGAATTCTTCCCACAGATATAGATTCAGGTGACTGAATCTACTTCTGGAGGTGCATTGATGAGAAGGAGAGCCCAAAAAATCAGATTATGTTAATTCATTTCAGTGTCTAATTAATTTCAGATATTTAGGTGAGATCCTTTCCACAGAATATAATACAAAGGCCAGTTAAATTAATGTTTATTTTCCCTGGGCTTTAGAACATCCATTAAACCATTGTAACCATTAGAAACCATTGTAACAGCTAAAATCTTATTGTCACATGTAAAGTATGGACTTCCAGGGAATCAATGTGCAATTATCAGAAGAGTACAAAAATTTTAGAGCAACACACTCTTAGTAACAAAACACATAGTCTACAGGAACGTGTCACCCTTGTATTCAGGTGACAGAACAGTTCATTCTCAAAACACCCACTAAAATCACACCTGCAAATTAGGCTAAGTATTCTAAATAGAATACAGGATGATGTGATAAGTGATGAAGACTATAAGCTTGATATCAGTGGCAATATCAAGATTATATTAAAATGTAATAGTTCTTATATTCAAGTTGCTCACACAAAATAGGAAAAAATAATAATTATATTCTCTTTGGAATGCCAACACATGAGTTTCTTAGTGTTAATAACAGCTGAGGCAGAAGTTAGAAAAGGACCAGAGAAGAATATCAGTCTTTTCTAAAGGCAGTGAAAAGGCAGGAACATGGTGCTTATGCACATCCAGTGGCCCTCCACACAAGTTAGTGTCTTTCTTGAAATCCCAGTGCATTTGCGTCACTTCAGATTGAGACATGTCCTGTCAGTCAAATGGGCTTGTCAAGTCAAATCTGTACCACAAAATGTCTGTTTGGTAGACTGAAAAAAGAAATTTAACCTACATGAGTATAGCAAAACACATCAATGAACATGTGCATGGAGAACATTTTTTCAAATCATCTACTGAGAATAATCTCATGCCCAGCTTTACAAAGAAAATACTACAGTTGGGGTGGTCAAGTGCTGGTTGAGGAAGGCATTTTGAAGTTTAAAGATTTAAATCAAAGTTAGGACAAAAAGGGGTTTTTTCAGTCATTTAGCATCAGTGTTTCTGTAGCACAGATGGCTTTAAAAATTCAGCAATTTATCAGAGTGAAATGAAACTTTAATTAGATAATCAAGTTCTACATTCTCAGTATTAATTTGTAAGAACTTGAATATGCATAGATATATGAGTTGCTTGAATAAGACTGTAGGATTCAAATGCTGGAATCAGTCCACCACTTTGTGATCTGACAAGTCTGAAGGACTAGTTTTGTTTTGGATGATTTGCCCTTCTCAATTTGGTGAAGAATTATGAATTATGTACTGTCTTTTAAGTTCCTGCTCAACAGCTCATCAGGGACAAAAGAAGGAAAATACTCTGAGTAAGGTATGTAATGTATCAGCACAGAATCATCGGAAAAATTTAACTTGGAAGGGAACTATGGAGAGCTCTCTTCCAGCTTCTTACTCAAAGCTGAACTAACCCCATGCTTAGCTGATTTTCTTGGAGTCTTGTACAGTCACATTCTGAAAAGCTCTGAGGAGGAAAATTCTGAAGTCTCTCTTTGTAACCTATTACAATACTTTAATTATCTCTCTCTTTAAATAGTGTACACATTTTTTTCATGCATATTTAGGTAAAATTTACCTTGCTACAGCTTTCTGCCATGGCATCTTTTCCCTTCATTGTGTACCTCTAAGAGAAGAATATCTATGTCTTCTCTATACCATCCCTCAAGTTGGGTCCTGTCCTGGTTAAAGCCAACTCTAACTCAGGATGACTTTATGAAAATGGATGATCATCTTCAGCAGAACAGGAAGATTATCTTCAGCAGAACAAACAAGACTCTTTTTTCTTTATGGTGTTTTTTTATACGGCTCATTGTAAAGCTAAAAGCTTTAGAACATACTCATTCTGGAAGTGTGTAACTACTGCTGAGCATACCAGACTCAAAGGATATCTCTGTGCTACAGATCTAACCAGATCAAAAAATAGAGAGGTCCCAATAGACATCTTGTTCAGGAAAAGCATGAAATCACAGAGAAGACTATAAAATTAATCATCAGCTATTGCTGTGCAGGCAGCTCTGCAAAACCCACAAAGAGCTTGCTGCAGCTGAAACCTGTGGCCCCAGGGTTCAGCCATCTGTTATCCCAAGTATGGCTTGACAGAGCCAGGCTGTATGACCTCAGTTTAATTTTACTGGTAAAATAGTTGTTAAGGTTTTACAAAGTACATGAGCTAAAGCTTAAAAACAAAACCCAAAAAACCCAAGGTGAAAACAAAAAGAGATATGTAAATATTGAATAATTGGTAAGAGTTAACAACTGAAGCATGTGAGAGAAAAAATAGTGAGCCAACAGATAACCCTAAGGAAGGAAAGCAGAGCACTTGCAGATGGCAACTGAGCAAGAGACAGTTCCAAAGTGCTACACAGACTAACTTCTCCACTGCACTGATGATTAATTGGCCAATAAATAATTAATTAAAACTTTTTAGCAGTGTATAACCTGCTTGCCAAGTCTTTGTGCATGGTAGAAATACCTGTACAAACCCACAATCACAGTAAGAGGGGTTGCATGGATACTTTGGCTGATATTAAGAAATTCCAGAAGTGTTTTCATTCACAATTAAAAAAAAAATTAATATAGAATATTAATAAAAATATATTAATATAATACATAACAGATCAATCAATATATTATATTAATAATTTTGAAAAACACCACAAACTCAGATATTTACTTTTCATCTGTGCCAACAGCAAAAACAAATGTGTGCAAATAATGCCAATGTCCACAGAATTTTCACAGACAATTTCAAAGGATTTTGTTTAGTTTAAGGCTTAATGAGTTTGGGATTATTTCTCACTATCTTCTTCTATGGTTCACCTTTTCCTATGTGACAGGAAAGCTCTCCTAAATCTGGTAGGTGACCAAAGAAGAGTGGTGGATGCTACAGGACATGAATGCACAAGGCTGTGGAAGAGCAATGCCTTGCCATGACACACGTCAGGCTACTCTGCAGCAAGAAGGTGGCCTAAGCCAGGCTTCCTGCCCAGCCAGCACTGAGACATCTCCCGGGCACAGGATTGCCACCAGCTCCTTCTGGAGCCCTAATCACTCCTTGCTGCCAAGAGTTGAGACAACTTATCTCTGTTTATGGAACAGAGTTCATGCCTAGGCAACAACAAAATGTTTTTATAGCTCAATTCAACATGTCATCTCAAAGATGTTTTGCTGTTCTGACCCTTCCTTGTAGAAACGTGATGCCATGGGAAGTTATGACCACCTAAGCACTTCCTCAGGGAGTCTAGTTTTGCTGGTGATAGGTGTTTCTGCTTCATACATTCTTTATCATTAGAGGAATCAATTGGAAAGAAAACATTTTCTTTTAATCATGTAAATACTACTTAGCAAACTGTCACCATTCAGCAATGAGTTTCAGCATTTTTTATGATAGCTTAATGTGATCAATTTTCCTACTTTAAAATGTTGCAAATTTTTAAGCTGTTTCGGGGTCTAACCTCAAAAACATCTGTATCTCTTTGGGAATGGATCAACCTCACATATTTCATAGCAGTTTAGCTTTATAACGGATTATGTGCATTATTCAGATGAAAACTATTAATAAAGACATGTATTAGAGTACTACTGACTCAGTGAAATACAACATTTTCTTGAGTGAAACAAGACATACTTGCAGTAGCATTAGAGAACAATTTTTTGCAATATATTTAATAACTTCCCAAAACAAAAAAAGCAGGCATGTAAGCTGGCATTTTGCCAGGTCAAGACTAATAATCATTACTGTTATTCCAAGTACTGCAAGTGCATTAGTGAGCACAAGTTGTCATTCACTTGATTTTCATGCAGTTCCCTCATCATAAAATTATTTTTTAATCTACAGAGAGTTTGCTGCCTCATATATAACTCTTCTAGATGTGCAACAGAAGATTTTCCCAACAAACATGTTTGTTACATCACACTTAGTGCCTCCAGCACAATGTTTGTTGTTTTATTGATTCCTGTCCAAAGTTGCAGCATTTTTCTGACAGATATGTGGTGTGTTCCCAATTCCCAAAAAAGAGGCAGCAAGACCAGAGCTGATGCGTACTCAGCTACAGTCAGTCTGTGGGATGTAGAAACCTCTGGTTTCCGTGCTCCCTGCCCACACTGCCTTCTGGAGGGCTTTAAGGACAAGTTCACAGGGCAGAGTTTATGCCTCCCATAAACATGGAGCAAGAGAGCACAATAAAACTTGTTAACAGCAAGACTAAATGAAACAGCAGAACACTGTGGGCTTCTTAATGTCCAAAACAGCAGTGTGAGAGTGCCTAGCTGACTACTCTTGAAAATAAAAGTTAGTCATAAGCAGCTTTCCCTTTGCTTATCAAGAAATGGGTTTAGAGGGCCTGTGTTTCCCTTTCACCAGCTGTCGGCAAAACATGTAGTCTTCTGATAGGTGACACCCTAAGTGTCAAAATCTTTCATCTGGTTTGTCCTGGAGGACAAACAAAGGGTGACTCATCAGTCTACTTAGCAGCCCCACTTCCAGGTGGGAATGGTGCCAGGAGGCAACATGCTGTCCCGGGTCACTCAACAACAGGCTAGCTCCCAGCTGACCCAGTACCCTGCCCCACACATTATCCTGTTCCCTGATCTCTGCACATGGTGTTTGGTCAAAACCTAAGGAAACTAAGTAAATCAGTAGAGAGACATTATAAGGGACAGTTGAGAAAACAAACAGTGCCCAAGGAGATTCAGTTTCCGTTTCTGTTTATCAGTGAACAAAGGCACTAAACCAGAAAGATGGGTGACACAGCTGTACAAGGAGCAGCAGTTTCAGTTCTTCTAGGTATGAATAAACAGATTTCATGTTTTGGCTTCACAATGGTATGAGACCTTTGAGTTTTGGCTTCACAATGGTATGAGACCTTTGAGTTTCACTTTGAGATCACCACTCAAAGCAAGCCAGAAGCTCAGAATTAATCTCATCTGGAATCAATGACTCTTTTCTGAGCTTCTCAACACACTTGGTATTACTCAACACATAACCTAATTGAGCAATTTTCTTCAGAGAAGGAAGAGAAATTTTATCCAGTATTTCTTTTCAAACAACATTTCAGGCCATGTTCTCATTCAACTCTACCAATAGAATTTTCACTGAAATCTTAAATAAATTCAGGCTTTGATTTCCACCAGGCTGCATTCCAATTCTTGCAACTAAAACATCACTAGAAAACCAAGGGCAAAAAAGAATCTAACGCTGGAGACCTGAGTTTTCAACAACATTGTATGAATTAATTATACACTTTTTAACACCTTCTTCATTATAGAGTGCTTCCCTCCTTGATATTTTATATATTTTGTGTCTCATAATTTGCAACTCACTCCTTGAATGTATATATTTAAGAGAGAGAGAGAGAGAGAGGTGTATGTTGTTTCATCTTAATGATAGTGAAAGGACAATTAAACTAATTGAAATATTAAATGTGGGAATTTTTTATTATAAAAGGACATCAGGCTTTTGTGAAGGTTCATACCCACAATACCAAAATACAACAGTACAAACAGATAATTCAGTAAATGAAAGTGCTAACAAAACTGTACATGTCCTAGACATATTGTTTTTGTGCCTAACTTTGAAATTGCTTATTGTGTTCTCATTTCAGGGTTTTATTCAGGACACAAAACCACATTTGGGGATACTGGATTTTTTTTAATCAGTTTCATGTAGGCAATCATTAAAGATGCTATATTTATGTAAGCCCAGTTTGTCACTTTTATCTAGGTTTTTAATATACTACAGAGGCCTTGGAACTCATTGTAGCACTTACTTACCTGTTATAAGGGAAAGAGACTAATATAAAAATTAAAAGGCTTTATTTAAAATTGGATCAAGCAAACAGAAAAGGAGCTGAAGAGAAGATAACCCTTCAAGTACTAGGTTAATTCAAACCCTCTCACAACAGTCCCTTCAGGCCCTTTCTCAAGCATCCTGCATTTTTACAGCCTTTACCCAGGTTCCACACTCTACACTTGTTCAAGCTATCTTGTAATATGCCTTGAAGACCTGCAGACCTGATTTACTGGATGATGTCCCTGCCCATGCAGGGAGTTTGGAACTAGGTAATCTCTAAGGTCCCTTTCAACCCAAACCAGCTCTGATTTTTGATCAGGACTCACAGAGAGAATTTGATTCTACAGCCAAAAAATGAAAGACATCGATACATCTATAATATCCTCTTTAAAATAACATGGTTGCTCAAGCAAAAATTCACTTCTGTGGTCTCTGGTAATGAAATTTTTCAAGCCCTTGCTAGAATTATTGTTCAAATTAAACCAAACATATGCATAATATCTACCTCCAAGGTAGGTAGAACAAGATGAGATACACTTTTAAAAATATTTGCATCCCAAATATTTTCCTAATTTTCTTACTGCTACACATTCCATACAGCACTGCTCTGCACTTGTCATTAAGTCTTCTGATCACAGAAGATCAGAAATTACATTAATTCTTTCAGCATCGAATCACAGTGGGAATGGTTACACCAGTTTGGTGATAGCTGAAACTTTGACAAAACCCCTTGCTGAGTTGAGTAGAAAACCTCTTAAGAGCAGAGTAGAAGAGAAATAATCTCAAATTTATTTTTCATGCACACTGTAAATCATTCCTTTCTTATTAAATGTATTATTCCCACATTCTCCCAAAGGACTTACTAGTTATTCGTATCACCATCAATAGCACTGAGCATCTGGTTACAAATTATCATGCTTTGGGAATACAAATCTTATGTAAGAAATTTTGCTCAGGAAACCTTGCCTGTGCTATTAAAAATTAATTCATAATGTTGACATATTGCTAATCATTTATGATTAGTGCTTTTTGTTTACCTCATTAGGTTCTGCAGTTATACCACACACATTTACTTGTGTGCTTTTTCTGAAATAATTTGTTTCTTCTGACTAGTAATTGGCTATTTAAATGAAATATGCAAATTAAGTTTGCTAATTGTATCAGATTTGCTTTAGATAAGGAAAACTGACTTGGCTTTGTTCTTTGTGGTACCTCTAGTATAACCACAGATTTACAGTAAATAGCGTATGTCTCAATTCCAGATCTTAGCAATCTTCACCTCAAATGCATGGTAATATTGATCCTTCTTTGTGGTTGGTTTGCCCATTGCTTTCTGTCACAATCTCTAGTCATGTCACTGAAGGCAATTTTCAGAACCATTTACCTAATGAGACAAATTCAGTGAAGTCATCTGACAATTCAAAGATAATTTGAAAGGACAGGTTTTCAAAGCAGGAAGATGCCATTGCAAATGTGAAGACCACTGAGTATCATTTAGGGGTTATTTGTAGTGCTCAGCCCTCTAAATCTAAGCCTTAAATGTATTGGTAGGGCAAAGTGGAGATGAGTCTCACTGCTCCACATGGAAAGCCAGAGGAGTTTGCAGTCTGCAGCATCACAGAACCTAAACAGGAACTAAAAACTGTACTGGGTCAGAAACTGGCCAACAAAGGAGTCTGATTAAACAGCTTCACTTTGATCTTACAGAATTTTTTATACCTTTAAATTGTATTTGATGCAATTACTGAACAAAAAAACTTCTCTCCATCCTTGACAAATTGATTGTTGTGCTCTAAAGTGACAATAACACTGTTACTAATTACAGATGACTGTAACTTACACCTCCTGTTTGTTCCTGAGATCTTTCTGTGGGTGTTTTGAGAGCTGATATGCAAAGACCTTGACAAAGAATATGATCAGAGGAAACTGGTGTTTAGCCCTACTAAGTTTGCAGCTGTCTTCATGCCAGCATCAAAGCATTGCTTTAACAAGGGAAAAAAGGACAACAGGTCTGAGTGGCAGGGTGTACTCTTCCCAGCCCTGCGAGCAGAGAGCCTGCAGTGAAAAGCGCTATTATGGGGCACTTTCAAGCCAGCATTTATAATGTAGCTCTGCTAAGTGAGTCATGTCCTCCTTTCAAATACAGAAGAACATTTTAAAAGCAACCTTACCCAAAATGCCAAAACCTCATAGTGTGTTTACTGTTCTGCTTATTGGTTTCTAATGAAGCCAGAGGGCACAGACACGTTTCCTAACTACCGAAGCTGGCATGTCCTGTAAGTCACTTAGACAAAGTGCAACTTTTGCTGAGAATGTCAGGGTGAAAGGCCATGGTCCCATCTAGCCATGTGCTGTGCTGGAAAAATGCATCATCCGTTTTCCTTCCAACAATGAATATTGCTCTGGCACCACTGCTGTGCGGTCAGATACAGTGTGTCCTCACAAACCTGTTCTGCACCTCCTAGGGGAAATTTGGTCACTCAGTCTGAATGGTTCAACACAGCAGCACTTTACTAATACCTTGTCTGTCAGCTTGGCTACTTGAGCAAAGTCTTTAATTAGTAAACTTTGTGCCACAGGCAGAGACTCTTTGCTAAATCTCACCTTAGAGAGGCAGGGTCTGGTTTATTAGGTTTTGCTCAAACAACAGGAGGCAAATATCCCTGTCCCCCACTCTTGCAAAACCAGAGGCCCAGAAGGAAGCAATGCTGTCAGTAGCATGGTAAGGATGGGGTCAGTTGGATGAACCAGAGGGTTAGCTATGTGCAGTACTGGTAGAAAACTTCAGTTCCTTCACTACCTGCAAGGAAATATCTTCTTGTGTGGAGCACATGGTCTCTAGTTACTCCCAGAAACAATAAAATGCCTCCACCTGATTTCTAGGAAATGCTAAAATCAATTCCTCTGTAGCCTAGGACATCTATATAATATCTCAGACAATTTATAGGACTATTAGGTAACACAGATTTGATTAAATTGTGTGCACCTTTACATAAGAAACATTTCTGGTCAGCTTCTAAGGTTCTGACTATGCATAATCTTTGTGAAAGCAATAAAACAAGAGCTTAAGCAATGCACAAAACATGTTTTCTCATTCTCCAGCTTAAGCAAATATATGGACATTGCTTACCACAGACCAGACCTGAATATCGATCTGAAATCTGTCTCCTAGAAATGTCTGCTTTCTTGAATCAATTTATCAAGCATTCCTCAAGTTTCCTTTTGCTGGCCCATTCACTGGGTTGTCCCCTTGTGCAGAGAGCTGAAGCTCTGCGGCATGCTTGGAGGGCTGCTGCGATAAGGAGCTGTGGAAATCCAGCAGAATCAGAGCTGCAATATGTGACTGAAAACATACAGTGGAGATAGTGGCGGGAGATAACTGGCTACCCAAGAGAAGGAACAGCACATTCATGCTACAGCACTACACAGAATTATTTTGCTTCTGTTATTTTGGAATAAAAGTATGTGTCACAATGATGATCTTCACAAATGGATTTTACTGCTTCAATATCTTAGGTTAGTGCTTTAATATCCTTTTCACTCATCAGACATAGAGCTGGAACTCAGTGGCACAGCAGTGCTAATAAACAGCTTCCAGCTTAGAGATAACATTAACCCTTATTTGGTGCATCTAGAAAGAGCTACAGATTCACACACATACAAATACTTTTGCACATCAAATTCAAAACTAAACTACTCTGTGCAGGTGTGTCTTATCTATTAAGCAGAATAATATTATTTTCCCACATTAACAAATGCATCCTTATTGGTAAGTTCTTCTGAAATTCTCTGAACTTAAGCGACTAAAAGCAAAAAAAAATCTCTTAAACCATTTGATGCAAAAATTTTTAAAAGCCTAGTGTAACATTCTATTTCCTGAAAAAAAAAATGAATTCTGAATTTAAAGGGTGAAGTTTACATACATCTTGACTATGTATGTTAAGAGCTGAATTTAACCTGGATTTAATAATAGCTATATTGTAAATAACCAATTTTCTGAACAGAAAAATTAAAACTTTGACAAACTATATGTTAAACTGAAAGCATTTTTTCCAGGTGATGAGATGGAAAACATTTTATGGCATGGCTGCTGGACGTAATAGATTTCCTTAATTTTTCCATACATGTATAATTTATAAGCATATGTAAGAAAAGTTAATATTTCCAAACACTCCATTTTCATCTTATTCCACAAATACATTAATTATTTTCTAACAGGACACTCAAACAATACTTTACTGTAGCTAAAATATTAAATAACACAAATGTGATAAGGCCTGCACTAATCATGAGAAGACAAATTATTATCTCCTCTCCATTTAATTGACAGAATTTTTACTTGAAATGATTATCTACAAGAACACGATAATTTTTTGTTGGAGTGGATGTGGTCAACTAAGTTCACTGTGTTCTGTTATTATTCTATTAAATTTGGGATAGCAAATTTTAAGGTACACATAGAGGTCTTATCAAAAAGCAAAAAGCAGATACAAAAATACAGAATGTATTCTTAGTATCAAAATATACTCAATTACAGGAATTTTTCTCAATGGAGATTGTAGCTGAACTGAAGGCAAAGTCTAATCAAAAGATCATAACTAATGTGATAATGTACTTGGGGCCCTGTTAAGCATGGCATCGTTAATGATCTTTGGAGAGCCTAGTGCATTTCATTTAAAGTAAACTCATAAAGGGTGCAGATGCAGAAAATGTCTTTCTCCTGTAGATGCACATCAAGAAGTTACAAGCACTATGAAGTAAACCAGACTGTGGCTGCCAACTTCTGATCAACATAGAATCATCATATCACACCAGGCTTTTACAGTAAACTTTTAAAATGAAAGGTGCCCCACTTCCTCACTGTAAGATATCTTAGCCAAGATTAAAGTCTACAAATGCACACAAGGTCACTCTTCCTCTTGCTGGCTGGGGTAACAGGGCCTCCGGTACTATCTCCTGTCCAAGGAGAGGACACAAAGAAGATCCTTCTTCCCAATGTACGACAGTGTTCCCTGTACTTCACTGTCTTCTAGTGATCTTTCCTTTCCCTCACTTCTTATAATGATTTGCATCTACTTCTGGCCACCTTTTTTTCACCCAAATACTCTCTCCATTTCAGATTACCCCCTCATTTTCCTCTCTCTTCAATTATATTCTCACATAACACCTCTAGCTCTCTGCTTACTCATCCTTGGACCCTTCCCATCTCCTCACTGCTCCTTTCTCCCTAGTCTCCCTGTATTCCATTAAACATCTCTCCAGGCTTCCTCTTACCCCACTCCCACTCTTTTGTACTGATGATATGGTTCATTTGCACCTACAGAAATACCTATCCAGTCACTGGAGCATTGGGACAGGCAGGTAGGCAAGCAGACTCCACCCTTTTAATGGAAAGGAGGGAGAGAGGCACTTCTTTTACCATGCACATTGCTATAGTACAAGGGCAGGAGAAGCCAGCACCACACTGTGTCCAGAACTACTCTGATAGTTTATATCAGATATATCAGTTTACTCTGATCAAATATTCATTTGCTCTGATATTCTGGCAGCAGATGACAAAATAACGGAGAGATTTTAATGGGAGTGAAAAGTAGCGCAGAGCAATTCAAACCCTGAACACAAGGAAGAATAAGATAAATTAGCTCAACTCTGCATCAGATTAATGAAATCATCCAGCTACCAAAGGCTGAGGAACAAGGGTCCAGACATCCAGATGCTTCATGAAGTCCAGAGCTCTAGGTTATCAAAATAAATCTCTTTAACTGAGGAAGAACTATGGTGACTTGACATGATTCAGTGTCATTCTTCAGTTGTTCTTGCAGGAATGTTGGCATAAAGTGGAAGTTTGCCAACATAAAGATGGATGACAGCAAGAGTTACTGTGGGCAGCAGGTCATGTCCAAAGCAGACTCCAGCATAGGAAATTGGTGCAGATACTGAGAAGGAGAGTACAGCAGAACTTGGGAAACTGCACTAGGGCTTTTTTAAAAGTAGGTCACAATTTTCACATCTCAGGGGAGACAGCTCATGCACATAATAGGATACATACATTTTTAATCAGAACATGATCCATGGAAATATTTTGAGAAACAGAAACCTCTGTAGCTCTCCACATTTGAAAAACATCAATAGGAGGCCTGTCAAAGCCAATTCTTGTGATCCACATCTCAAACTTTCTATGGAAACTGTGTGGGCAAGAATTAGAAAACTGATAGCTGCTGAAGTTCTTACCAATTAAAAATTTATTAAGTATTGCTGCTGGCCTTTTCTTCAAGTCAGCGTGCAAAATAAACCATTGGACCACAAAAAATGTATGTCTTATATCTACTGCTAATAACACCAAAACTTCAGCACACAGGTATTCCTGTTTGTGACAGGAAGGATTGAAAACCCTGAGAGACATAGTAAGATAAAGTTGCCCTGAGAAAAAAAATACTCTCATAAATTCTAGACTTTTCATGACTAATTTGTCTGCAAAAGTATTGGGTAGATTTCATGGACAACTTAGATGTGGTGCCATCCAAGTTGCAGACAAAAACTGTCTGTGTTTAGATCAGAGAGTGTGCGGCAAGCCTTTCTCATAAAAGTAATAAAAACATAATCACAAGGAACGGAATGAGATAATGTTTAATGTTTTCAAAACCTAACTCAACTGAACCTCTGAATGACCATCTGGAAATGGGAAGGAGAGGCAATTTCACAAGGTCCTTTGAGGACAGGAAATCATTGATCAAAAGAAATGTTGCATCTGTTCACCATTGCTCTGGATTAGGGCGAAAGAAGAACAAATAATGCAGACGGTGTAGTTACTCTGGCTTTGAATTTGAAACGTGACTTCTACAGGGACTGGTAGTATATGCAACTGAAAAACACACATGGATCCTACTGTCAACATTAGTAGAAGTTAGTCTTTTCAAATGTAGTCAGAAGTTTGATGGAAAATGTAAGGCTCTGACTACTGTTGCCCTAAGAGATTGTCTAAAAGCAACTGAAGTACAAACTCTCAAGGGGAGTCACATAAAATAAATAAAGTCCTTTAATTGCAGGGAAAAAATTGCAAAGAGAAGTAGAAATGTCATTCAGTTGATTTACTGATAAGCTAAATAATTTCAGAATGCTTTTAAAAGGTACTACTACTTCTAAAGCAAATTGTACAGACTTATCACTTCTTAATATGTGCTAAATGAAAGTATCAGAAACAGATCTTCAGGACTTCAGAGAGTACCAAAATCCTGACCTTTATAAACACATAAACCTCATCTCCTGGCAATGCACAAATTAAAAGTTGTTCTACATTGTAGCACAGGATCGGCAGAACATTGTTCCATTTGTCCTTGTTCTTCAGGGTTTTGTGTTGATTCTTAGGCTGAAGTCTTTTGTGCTGGTAAATAGATTCAGAGAAAGGATTCAACAAAGGCATTTCGCTTTTGAAAGAGGCTTTCACTAGGTTATTTCTGAAAACAAAGAGAAGATAATGATACCTCTGGTGTTCACAGTATACCATGCTACTTTTTTCCTTCTGTCTTCCTATTGTTTCAACTTAACTTTGCAGCATGTGGCATCAAGGAAAAAGTAAAACCTGTGACCAGTACAATTATCCAATACCAGAATTATTTAAGCTAATGGGATTCATATTTCATATTCTTCCAAAAGCACGAGGGGAAATGTTGTTATTGTTCGGACATTTTCTAATGGCTAAGAAGCATAATTCCAGGAATGCTTCAGTGACTCAATGTGAGTCATTGAATCTTCTTTGAGAATCTAAACAAGAGAAGAACTTAATGAAGAATTCATACTGTTAATGTCAGAAAGACAAAAAAAAACCCTGCTTCAGAGGTTGTGAAACAAGCCCAGGTTTCACACCTAAGGCACACAGGTCTAATCGGGGGCCAAGGGCAAGAGGAAAAGCAGGGGAGCGCCTTGGCCGCGCCGGTGCGGAGCGCTTCCCCCGCTTGCCCTCCAGCGGTGCTCCCGCTCCCTGCAGCCCAGGGGGGCCTGCCCGGGGCGCAGCTCGCTCCTGCTGGGAATTCAGGGATCGCACGTGCAGCGCGGAGCGAGTAAACAACTTCACCTGCACTAGATTAAGGATTAAATGGGTATTTGATTGGAGAGTGCGATGCAGCCTGGTACAAAGCGAAAGGTCATTCACAAACCCTTCATCAGATGAGTTTTCAACTCCTACACAATGACCAGGGTCATTGTGATCTGTGCGTTTGATTTGTGCCTATCCCCACTCCGGGGAAGATGACAGCTTTAATAGGGTTGAGAGAGCACGTTTGAATTAATCTGTCTTAAAGGACCATTTGTAACTTGATTTGAAACTGGTATTTTTACAGTGTGGCAAAAGAGAAAAGTTTATATACTCAGTCTGTTTAACTTTCAGTCTCCTCCACAGTTTACCGCTTTATTAAAGAACAAATGCAGAAGCATCAAAATACCTCAAAAAGAAAATATGTGCTTATTCTTTGATGTAACACTGGAAACAAAACTGCTGCAGAGCACCTGTTCATAAAAAGCATCCAAACATTTCCTGAGGGAAAATATTCCAAAGACACAAGACTGTCACATGTTTAAGGATTCTGCTGCACCATGGGGCTGCAGCAACTCCCAATCCAGTGAGTTCAAATCACCCACCGTACAGCGATAGTTCCAGTTCGCCAATACTGATCAAACATATCACAATTCCACTGCACTAAGGACAGATGAAAGCAGAGCTGGCTTAGCTTTGTATGACAAATTGTATTTCTGTGACAGGAGCTGAGCCATCCCCAGTTTGGTGGAAAACTTGCATGTTGTAAGTTCTTAGAACTATATCTTTACTGTAATGGGCCCTGAGTCCTGTTAAAGGAAATCTCTGTTTCAGGAGTTCATAAAACATAATGTTAGGTCGTTCCAAAGCAAGCAATGTTCAGTAAGCCCTCAAAGTACATTTGCAAAGAGTATGAACACATCTGCTAGCAAAATGTCTTCTTACTGGAAGTAAGCTGTCCCTTGATCATTGCTAATGTTTTCCACACTTTTCTACACAATCTATGCTGCAATTGAATAATTTAGTTGTCAACTAGTTCTAAAGACCATAGAAGAAAATAAGTCCTAGCAGTATATTCTTTACGAAGATAAAGACCAACTCACGAGCAGTTGGTACTGATTTTAATATTTTCAGGGGTCAATAATAAAATCTGTCCAAAAATCTATTTTTTCAAGTAGTTTGTTTGAAAATAAACTGCAGAAAAATGTGCTTTAGGATTTCACATCCAGGTAGTTTTTGGTATAGACATAATGATAAAGCTCAGTAAAGGAAAAATTACATCAAATAGCAAAAAGAATTTCCTAAAAACCAAGACATGGGATTTAAAATAAAAGAAAAAAATCCCTGACACTAAGACCATTTAAAATTACTCACAGAACAATTTCCCACTCCCCACCATAGGCAAGATCTTTCTTGGCTCTAAACTAAATGAATTTGCTGCTGGCTTGGGTAGCAAGTGTGAAACATGATGATGCAGTCTGGCTTCCACAAGAGTTCCCTTTGTGATCTACAGGAGCTGCTAACAGGAACACAAGCACCAGCCAGCCAAGCTCCTGAACTTCCAACCCCAGGTGAAACAAACCTTGGTCACTGGGAAATAAATATATTGAGCAGCTATCAGACAAGCTGGTCAGTAGTTTGTTTGAGCTCAGGAAATTCCTTTCCCACATATCTGAAAATATAGAAATCACTACAGAATATAAGCAGGCAACAGACTTCCAAAGGCTTTGCTTACTAAATAACTTCTGTTTAAACTGAACTAGAATTATTGGTTTACAAATCCTTTATGGCAGAAACTCTTCACATCTACATAGATAACATCTAACAGAATGCAGCTCCATTATGAACATATTTTGTGAACATAAAACACTACCTTGATAAGTAAATATTAAAACACCCCTATGCATAGATTTGGCAGAATGCACCAAATGCTATGAAGGTCAACATTTTTGCCCACATGTTTTTGCCCCTGATACTATTTCTACTGTGGTTCATCACAATTCAGTGTGCAAGAGGTGAGTGCGGTAGTGAATCTGTCCTTCTCCCTACAAAAGCATACAACTCCTGCCCAATTTGATAGGTTTATTTCATTACAATATTGTAACATTCAAGCAATAGCTTGTTTAGCCTTCAAATCAAGTTATGCTGTAAGTAGATGAGGTGAGTTCCTTTTTGCTTTCTTCTTCCCTATTCAATGGGCAATTTTTTGTAAGTTTAAAACACAAAACATGTTTTAAAACCAGGAAGTTTTTGGATAGGAGATGACCCAGTCCCCTGTACCAAAACAGCATATTCTTGCCTACTTGTGGTGCTAGCAAACCTCTCCTATACATGGATTTTACCTAGGGGCAAAACGGGACTTCCAATGCTGCAAACTGCTCTTGTAGGTTAGTAGATTAACAACTGCACCAGGGAATGGTTCATTAACCTCAAGGGGTTGCACTGACACAACTACATTACAAAAAGCAAAGGTCTTCAGTGCAGATGGCACTGTAGGTTTCTACATCTCTTGTCCCATTACTAGCTCTGTAATTTCTGCTTCTTTATTGAGGTCTGATTTTACAGATTTCTAAATGTCCCATGACAGTCAGATTTAGAAGCACAAATGGTCCAACCTGGGCATCCTAAAGTTGAAAACCATCCCTTTATTTAGAAGAAGAGAATGGCCAAGAGATAAATGTCTAATCCCTTGTGAAATCTTGTAAACATATATGCTAAAATCAGCTTCAGAGCAAAGGATTTTAAATTGCATTGCCGTTACTATGTAACTTAAGAGGCTGGATCTGTGCTTCTTATCTGACCATGTTGTCAGTAAATTGAGGAATACTGTGGTGATAAAAATTTTAACATACTGTGGTCATAATAATCTTAAGAGGATGTATCTGCATACCCATTCTGATTCTTTGAACATTAGACATTATCTCAAGACTTCTGAAATAAATCTTCTCCCTTTTTGCTTGCCTAAAAAAATACAGAAGCTGCTTTGTTACCTGACTATACCAGCGGTTTTATTTAGGAAATGAATCCAGCTTGACTTGATATTGAATTAGATATCAGAAGAGTGATCCAAAGCCTGGAAAGCTTTTCCCTCAGTTTATAAGGCTTTATATCAAATCACAAATGTCCAGAGCACAGTATCCTTTCACCAGCTGAGATATTCAACCCTGTGCCCATCAGAGGCCATATAAGCTAATGTCAGAGGATTCCCTTCCCAGGTTAATTATCTGCTTCAAAATTAATCTTTCAATGTACAATACCTTGCCAATGCATCTCACTAATACAACTGTTGCGATAAAAATCATCTTTCAGGATATATAAGAAAATAGAGCCACACTTCTGAGCTTTTTGAAAGCTACATTAATGGTGACCACATGCTGTGCAGTGTATATCGGACCAGCAGACAACTTTAAACACTTTTTGTGTTTGCAAGGACTCTAATTGCCTTGGTGAAAACCTAATGAGTAGCCTGTTATGTTCTCCAAAGTTTTCTTTTAGTGTAATATTTGCATTGCTTTAGGCAGAAGGAAGTAATATCTTTGTAAGGATGAGTTTTCACATGTTTAGATACACTTTTAAGTGAACTTCTTTAATAATATTTGAAACTTCTTTCTGCCTAGACCATTGAAGTGTATGAGAACAGAAGTACTGGGAAACCATGAAACAAACTTTGGAAAAGGTCAGGATTTCACAGCAAATTTCCATAATTCATTATAGATTCACTACACATGGACAGGCTGCAGTAAATTGTTCTGCTGACAAAATTACAAAGCATAATGAGTGGAACAATCTGAACTGCTCACAACACAAGCTATGAGATCTCTAATTGGGGAAAATAAATTAATCAGAAAAGTTCAGTCTGCAGTCTTGGATTCTGCGTTTTACAGCAGAAATTCCAAGTGATTCAACTCATGTTACTGAACTATACATGATGCTTTATGTCTGAATTTTTCTAAATTATGGATGTTATAAATGGTCTCCTCCATTTAAGGCAAGAGTTATCTTACAGTGTATGCAATGCAACTGAGAGGAGGAGACCAGCTTTCAAAATCAGCTGAATATTTTTCTCTACCTGGCTAGAGCCAGGCTTTTGTCTTATTATTTTAATGCTTTCACTCCATTATTTCCTTGCTTGAGAGTGGCATAAAGGATTCCCTCTTGCTGGTGAGCTTTGGATGTAGAATTGGGCAGAGTCTCAAATCTGGAGATCATTTACTGAATCTACATCTTTTCAGACTGGCTAAACATTGGCACAAACAAAAACATTAGTCACCCTCATGACTAATGTTTGTTAGTAACATTTTTAGGTTCAGGAACACAGTAGCTCAGATTACCCATCATTTGAGACAACCAGTCCTTCAGTTTCTGGACAAATGAATGATGCATTGCTTACAGGTAGAAATGTCATTCTTCTGCTTTATAAATCTGATATTTGACAATAACTAACCTGGAATCTGGGAATCTTTCCCACTCTTGCATCAAGGTCCATTCTCTGTATGCCTAGTGAATATTTGTTGAGATAAGATTCAAATGTACACATATCATTGCCCCTCCAGGCCTTGAACTATCACACTGCTTTCACAGGTAAAATATGATTAGCTGGGTTCCACTGCCTCTCTATAAAGATGATGGAGGGACAGGGGGTTTTGGGCCACTTGCAGAACACGCCAGGCCCATAGTTTAGAAACACCAAAGATTTTGTCCAGTAAAAGAAGGCTAAGCACAAACACAGACCTTCCTAGACTTCCTCCAAAGCAAAAATACTGTGTCTCCTAACCTATACAGTTCATTCTTATGGATATTCTTTCCTGAGACTCTTCAGCCATTAAAGCCTGTAATTAGTGCTCACTTACCCATTGTCCTGATAAACACTGAGAGAAAATTGCAAAGACCTTTTACTTCTTGTGAAAAATCGGTGGATATTTCAAGGACTCAGTAACTAAAGAGAATGCTGCATGATTAGTTTCCAGATGGTTAATGTTTTCTGTAATTCAGGGACAAACCCCGGTCCAAAATCCTTTGAGTAATGGGCTCTGGACCCACTGAGTGCTCTAGTTTCTTCAGAATACAGAGATTCATTGTGTTGAAGAGTTACTAGTTAATAGTTATAATAGTGTACAATAATAGAGTGTTACTGGAACAGATAGTCTGAGTTTGTAGAAGGCAAACAACTCCTGCAAACAGCTGAGCTGGCTGCTGCTTTCTAATACAGTAATAGAGGTCAAAATGGCAGCTTTAAATAGTGAAGAAATGCTTGGTTTAATGTTGAACCAAAGAAAGTATCAAACTCTATATACCTTAATACTCTTTAACATGGCCAGGACCATGTCTTTTTCACAGACACATTATCGATCTTCCAAAACACAACTTCAACGCCCTGGGAGAGGGAAGCAGCAGCCATAGTGTTAAATGCCAATGCAATGCCTTTGCCTTCAGAGAGAAGTAAAATTTTGGCACTCAAACAAAAGAGAACTTTTCTGTAAAGGACAGTTTATGTAACTTTTGTGCTATGTAAATCTCCTGTTAATGCATTAGAACCCTAAAGAGGTTTAAATGGTGAAAGCCTCTCAGCTTATCTTTGAGCTTACCTGGAGTTACAGTGTTCTTCCAGAGCTTGGTGGTGTTATTGCCCAAAGGGCAACAAGACAGAGAAGAGGTCACAAGAAATCACACCACATACTATACACCCTGAGTTATCCACAGCTCACTGTTTCATTCATCAAGCAATTTGCCAGCTTTAAATGGAAAACTTTATGCTCCCTCAAGTTCCCTCTTTCAAGCACAGCTTTTTTCTTCCCAGAACCATTTTACTGAAAGATGTGTCATGTGAACAGGAGCAGCAGAACCCCTCCCTGCAACAGGGCCCACACAGCACTAGTGGAAGGTGTACAGCTCACCTTAGTTTAGTTCAACCTGGAAATGAGACAACAGATAATGACAGAGAGGTGAAATGTCCCAACTTTAGACTGGGAAATAAGGAAAACAAGCAGAACGAGTTTATAGTGGAGAATGTTTGCTAAAAATTCCACCTCATTTGTGCATAGGTTCAGCACTGCCTGCAATCCCTTTCCACCACCTGGTTGTGAGAGGCAGAGCCTGCAAAGCTGGCACAAGCCAAGGCTGAGGCTTGGCAGTGGAGACCAGTGTGCTGCTGGATAATGTTCAGAGCCTCTAATTAATTAAATTCCGTATGAAGTTAAACAACGGTACTTTGAAAGCATTTTGACAACAAAAAAAATTGTGTTGGACTCCTGCATTGGTTAGTCTCTTCATTCAGTTTGGGTGCTGGAAACCAGAGCCAAAGGTGATGTAATGACCACCAGGGTTATCCAAACTAACACCCTTACAGAGCTGCTTGCTGAATCACTGTATGATGTAAATCTCTTTTCGTGAACATTAAGGGAATACGCACTGCCATCATCAATACAACCCTCTGAAATCCTCCCTTGGAAAGTGCTAGGTGTTAGAATGTTGATTTGATCACATCTAAATCAGAAACAGACAAGACTGCCTAAACAGAGGGAGAGATGTTTAAAGGCATGAAAAGAAGCAAATGGGATGGTTCTTCCAGAGAGTTAGATGTGCCTGTCTGTTACCTCTGTCCCTGAGCCCAAAGTGCTTGCTTGTCTAAGAAAGTTCCACCCCTCCTCTCTGATCACAGAGAAACCCATGGCCAGTAGGAAGGACACATTCCCATCTTGGGAATGAGGAAATCCATGCAGTATCCTGTATTTCCTAACCCTCAGGATCAGTAACAGCAGTGGAACCAGCACAGTATGATCTACAATCACATGGATAATCTGGCCAGTTTCCTTGGGAAGCAGATGAACATTGCATTGTGAAACCTCAGTAATTGCCAGAAGCTCACTAAGGCAAAGGACTACTTTTCCCCAGTTGTAAATAAAGATTTTCAAGCTACAGTTTTCTGTCTGGTTCTCAGAGAGGAGGTGTTGCCAGGAAATATTTTTTATGAGAAGTGCTGTTATTATCAATGCAGCAGTAAGACACCACTAAACATTCCCTGCTGTTGAGACCACTTTGCAAAGACCTAGCTAGCCTAGGTTTTGCAAAAATCACTAGGGTTTTTACTAGTCTGATTAGAATTTGATGGCCTTATAAGAAACTTGAACAGAGTACAGCTCAGGAAATATCTCTACTGCATTTTATGGCCATATTGGGAGCTAAAGGATGTATGCAATATGTGTTTTCTCAACTGCCCACCCCCAAGCACTTGGAGGTGCCTGTCCCTGCTGCAGGGGTTGCTGAAGTTCTTCTAAAGCAGCAGGTAAATCATTATGATTTACAGTATGGCATATTAAGATAAATTGATACATATTTCTTTAATGCCCTAAGTTGTGATGTGACTCACAAGAGCTCTTATCAAAGGTAAAAAATTAAGCTGTCATCAGTCAGAACTCTTGCCGTGCCAGTTAATGTCATACAACAATTGCTTCTGAAAAAAGTCATGCTAACTTCAAAAAGGAGAGAGGGGATGGACACAATTTAATGCTTGGATTATATAAACATCACACCAGAGTGCTCTCTTTAGAGGAACTCTGGGTCTCACTCAACTCTGCACCATCTCACTCATTTCTCACATGTCTTCTGTCATGTCTGAACTAAAGCAGAAAGCACTTTAGGCCAGGACCATGTCTTTTGATATTTTTTAAAGAACTTAGAATGCTTTTAATTGCACTAAGACAATGGACACTATATAAAGAAGAATTAATGACCACTGTGGAAGAAGATTTCTACGTACTGCCCTAAGTTTGCAACTGCTTGTTTTGTAACAGTAATAGAGAGAAGAGCTTCAGGTACTGTTAAATAAGACACAAAGTGGCTCAGTGAGTTGTAACATCCCAGCACTACTATGATTACCAAGAGCTAAACATCTGCACTGAAACAGAAACTGAATCCCCTGGGCAAAACACATAGCTACACTATAATTTCATAATGTATTCCCATTTCATACAAAGTTTATTCTTTTTGGTCAGAATCCAAAACTTCCACAAGATAAATCCCAAACTTCCCCCATACACATGCCTCTTTGTTTTGGTGCTGTGCCATGACATTTTGCAGTCTCCATAGAGCTCTAAGCAATCCTTCTTTGTGTTCAACAAGAACCTTGAAATTCCCAGTCACAGTTTACTGGGTTTCTAGTCATCCTTTCCAGTGACAGATTTCAGTTCATATTTGTTCTTTCCCTCCTTTTTCTTACCCAGATTCATCTTACAAGGCCTCCTTTCCTAACAGGTCATCAGGCCAGTAAAGGATGACTAAAGGTAGTGCTGTTGTTAACTGATAAATACAGACATTTTGGGTGTAATATTTTAAAAAGTGCACATCCATCTTTATGTGTATTGGGAACACAAATGTGGTCAAGCAGAGATGTGACTTCACAGTTTTGACAACAGCTTCCTGTATGGCTGCATTTAGGCTGTGGTTCCATGATGGTGTATCTAAGCACTACCAACAGTATAAAATGGATTTGATCAGAGTTGAGAAGGTGACTGCAGTTCAGACAGATTAAACACACTACACAGGAGAGAGTTTAAGCTCTGCAATGGTTTCATCCTCCTATGGAGGCTTTATGATGGCTGTGGGAGGCAGACGTTCCTAGATCTAAGCATAAGAATGGAAACGTACAGACAGATTGTACCTGATTGGGCATAAAACCTGACAGTACAAAATAGATCCATCAGTGGTTTTGAACAAATTTGAATGAGCAGTGAGTTTTTGTTAAATCAAAGCCTGGCTTCAGATGGCCATGGCATTTCTGATGAAAAGTGAGGGTCCCTAAAGGCAGATTTACCATACTGCCAAACCATGACATTTAAATATTGTAACATGCCCTCTTCCAGTTCTATCTCTGTCAAATTAGTTTGTGAGGTAGACTAATGTCCAGGCCTTTCCCAGCAAATCTCCTTGCAAGGGATATGGGGAAATACTCCAAAGCAAAATTTTGGGTTGTCCCTGAACTGATTGATCATCACCTCTGTCAAGAGCACAGCTCTGGGAGACAAATGTTGTCACACTGGGAGGACTTTGTACCCTGCACATGCAGTTCAACACAGTATAACACCATTGACTCCTGGCAATGGAGCTAAAAGGACCCAGGCCAGTTATAGCAGGCAAAGCAAAAGAAGTATTAGGTATTTCTGGTTGTTGCAAGAAAATAGGAGGATTTAAGGCCAAAGGAGAATCCTGACAGCTTCAGCTGCAATCCTCAGGTATGGAGCATAAGCATTGACAGAGGTATAGCCAGTCCCATTTGTGTTCTGTGATCTTTCCAGATCAAGTCATCCCATGAAAAGAGCAGCACAATACAGTAACTGATGTCCTTCCTTTCTCTTTCTATTCTAAAAGTTTAACTAATTAAAGTTTTCTGGCCCAGGATATGGTAAGCACTGGAGAAGGAATAATTTTTTTACCCATATAAAGCCATTGTCTTCTTTTAAATTATATTTAATATTTTTTCTCATTTCCAGTAAATAAACATAGAAATCAATTTCAGTATGCAGTCAGGCAACTCTTTGGATTTTCATCATAAAACACTTATTGATGGAGAAATGAGAACAAAGGAAATGCTTCCCAGAAACTGCTTATGGAATTAAACAGTGTTTGAATGAAGAAGTCAAAGAATTTCAGATCTTTAGTTAGACAGTTGAAAGTAGAGGTGTGCAACTGAAAACAGTATAGGCAAAAAATAGCTAACCATTTGCAACAAATAGTTTGCCCAGACTGTACTGTCTTATGAGCTAGGAGAGATTTCCGTATAGGAATTATACCACAGTTTAGCACTTTGTACTTTATCCTGTCCCTCTCTCCCTTATATGTCTCTAACTTCTGTTGTTGTCATTCTAGCCATTGTTGGGAAAAAGAAGCTGAGAAGTTACTACCATAACAAGCCATTTGAATGAGAAGCGTACAGAAGAGAGTGAGAGAAAGTGGTAATTAGCAGCCCATACCAAATATAAAAGAACTAGAATGGTATATCTCAGAATAAAATAAATAAATGGCTAGAAACTGCCTTTAGTAAGGCAGTTGCCTTCCTGAACTTTCCATGTCTTCAGTACAAAGGGTCAACATACACGGGCTGAGCTGACCCAGAGCAGTTTCAATTTTATCGTGACTCCCTGAATGTTGTTCATTTGCTACATTGCAAATAATGGTTCCTTTTTGTCACCACGAGAATAACAGTGACACCAAAATGCTTCTCATGCCATTCAGTGCAAGTCACTGCAGTGAGTTTGTTCCGACCTCTACTTAGTCCTTCTGTCCCAAATGCAGCAATATTTCCATGGTTTCCGTGGTTATCCTCCTTGTTCCCAGTTGCACAACTACTTTGTTTACAGTTTATTTCTTCTAGCTGGAAACAAATTACTCCGATGAGGCACCCCGGCCCTTCCTCATTCACTGAAGCCCAGGCGAAGCTCACAAGGAAGGCGATGTTTGCTACCATCTGCTGGTGAAGTAGAGTTGGGGACAAAAGCAGCATCACAGACTTGATTTTGTGCATTACTTGAACATTTAACAAGAATCTGCTGATCCATTTGAGTAATATTCATGTAAGGGTTTGGTGGGGGGGTTAAAAAAATACTGATTTTTTGTTGAGGAGCAAAAGCTAGCAAAGGAGGATGTGCTATACATATGAAAAATAGAGAGAGAGGGAGAAAGGGATTCAAGCTCTCTAAAGATGTGCAAATCTATGCTAGCAAGAACTTTGAGGAGATGTGGAGCTATAGAATTCCCATACATATAATGACAGGAAGAAAGTCTTGATCTATCATCATGGCTCAAAGAAATAAAGCTCTGAGACTGTTGCTGGAATTAATAGTTAAGTCATCACTTCAAAAAGTACTTGCTTCTATGGCAGTAGCTGCTAAATTAGGCATCATAATCCCAGAGGTGGTTGTGTTACTGTGAAGTGGTGTTCAGCATTACTGAGACAAATATTTGGGGCCACAGACTGTTACAGGACTCTGAATGTTGTAGAGAAGGAAGGGACTTCGCTAAATTCCTTCGATGTGCATCGGGAAGTAACAAATATACAAAATGTGAGTCTGCACTCATAAGCAGGGAAAATAAAGAGACATGTCACACATGCTTATGAGCCTTCAACAAAGTTCAGACAAGCTGATAAGCAGGTATCTGGTGTATATATTGGAATACTCTTTAAAATCAAGGTAAAAACAAAAACTTTTAAAATTAAAACTGAGAGCAATACAAGTTTCTGAATTTTTTTTTTCATGGAAGTTAGCTTTGGAAGTGTTTAGCAGCTCTATATTTACCAGTTAGAAACTGTGGTTGCTGTTCAAGGAGAAGTGTACTGTTCTATAAGCTGAAAACAAGGCCCAGGTAAAGAACAGATTGACATTTTTCCCCAAAAGTTCTGAGCCTCCTCATCTCCACTGCTTCCACAGCTTTAATAGGATCTGGGGAGCAAACCAGCTCCTTGGACCAATGTAAGACCTTACAGTGAATTCAATCCCAAATAACCCATTACAGTATGTGCCACATTCATGCTGTCCTCCTGTTGCACTGCGCTTTCAGGTGCCATCACATGAGGATGACATTTGACCACTTTACTGTCCTTTCTGCTCATGGTCTGGTCCTTTGTTTTCATGCACTAAATCCATAGATCAGCCTGTTTCTGTACTGTATTACTGTGGTGGTTTTCGATGCTGGGGGTATATTTAGGAACTATGACAACAAAGTAGCAACAGACGGTTCAGTAATGTGCACTTACTCTTGCTGAAGAGAGCAGGCAACTGTAGCTCTATGCAAGTCTAACTGAGGTTTCCAAAGCAGCAACAGGGGAGGTTAATCTGAGCCAGAAAAGCTGTGTGCTGCTGCCCACTTCCCACGCCTCTCACCCCACCTCCCCACCAGTCCTTTTCATGCTGACGCACTGTGCTCAACTTGCTGCAGAGAGAAAATGAGCACTAAGCCCCTGATTTTTCTGCTTTCCTTATCACAGATATTGCCCACTTCGTAAGATTTGAAGGTTGCTCTCACATCCTTAGGGAGGGCTGCACATCATTATTTCTTAACAGCCTTCCAGGCGACAGGTCCCTGCCCCAACGGCTGTAACTGCCAGGGATTCAGGGCCATTGTGCAGCTTTCCAAAGTTGGCAACAATACGCGTTCGGGTCGGGCTCCAACTGGCTGCAAAGCCACCCCCAGCTCATTTATCTGTCCATGTCAGGGAGATAAAGTGCAGCATCATTTGGCACGAAAGCTCCCAGATAGGTTGATCCCCATCAAGTGAACTTCCTGGCCTTGAATAGAAATCCACAAACAAGCAGTTTTTGCTGCTTTCTCCCATACAGTTCAGGCAGGATTCAACAAAGCCGAACCACCAACAGTAAGAGAAAATCAATAGGATTCAAGCATAGCTAAGCCTCCATGAGCAAACACATTCTGTAACTAAATCTGCTGGTACCCTGTGAATTACATTTCTCTAAGCAGCATGTTGTCTGTTCACAGGTTAGGAAATGAGTGGTAGGAGTTTGTAGGTATATCAATAGTTGCATGATCTTGTTATCTGTTCTTAAAGCCAGATATAGGACAGAAAGAGACACAACACAAGACTGCCCAAACATTAGCAGCAACTGATTGAAAATGCAACAGTAATTCATGTGAGCAAAACCTGAAAAGCCCTTTGAAGAGGGATTCTGGCCAAGCTGATAGCAGCTGCAGTCTGATTTTTGTAACCCACGCACATCTCAGATTACTCAGCACTTTGCTCTGCTGGCCAGGTACACACCTGTCAACAGATCGAGAAGTACCAGCAGCCTGTTCTCTAAGGAGCAGGGAAATGAGCGGAGGCAGAGTGACACAGAGAGGTGAGAAAGAGCAGCCCAGTTCCCTCCTTCAGGCTTTATAATAAAGATGTTCCCAGTTTATAGTAGTGATTCTTCTTGCTTTGGCCTTCAGGCATTGGTGCCTGTGGGAACAGCCATGTTGAACTCAGCCTTTTTCACTTGTCAACTTGAGCCCTTTTCAGCTGTCACTTCCCTCTAGTTGTCCTGTGTCCATACCCCTCCCACTTCTAATTAAACTTGTTTTTCAATGTTTCAAAACAACGTATTGCAAAAGCAGTGGGGTTTATGCTCCACAGATTGAAACATCTGGAGCAGGAATACTGTGTTTTTTTCATTAAAATATCATAGAAATTAATATTTTCCAGATCATTTAAATAGGGTGAAATACTTCTCACCAATACTTCAAATCAGAAATTATTTTCTAAGGGAAACAAACACTGCCACTGCACAGCACAGGGTAGAAAGGTAACAATTTGGGACAGAACTTGCTCTGTTCCACCTGCTACAGAGTTTCCACAGCATCCTCGTCCCACCACACCATGCAAGACTCATCTGCTGGTCATGCTGTGCTATGTGGAAAAGAAGAACATGTCAGTGTTATTTGCAGACTGGGTCGCTTACTCTTGAAGAAAAAGACTTAGCAATCTGAAAGGAGACATCTCCATCCTCCCTCGTCCAGTAGTGATGTGACCTCTTTCAGCTTTAAAGGATTTAAATTAACTTGCAATACCAGTGCTCTTCTGGCTGACACAAGGATATAAGCAAAGTGAGGTTGTGGGGAAACAGTCTTTCATTAGCCTCCTACTGTCAAAATAGAAGGTCTGTGCACCTGAAACCATGTCAGATTTTTTCCAGCTGTAATAGCTGGCCCATAAAATACACTTACTTCTTCCACAAAGCTTTCCTTAAATTAACTTTGCGTTATGTAAGCTCTACTGCAAAACTATCTCTTCTGCTGGCCTGGTGTCCCATCTTGTTCTGTTCATATAATTGTGCCTACTTTCTTACCTATTTTTTATTTAGCTCATCAATAAATGTATTACATTTTACGAAGTTATACTGTACTACAGGGTTTTTTTAGCTTTTACTTGTAAGCATTTACTTATGTTTGCACATTGCACATATCAAATAATTTAAATTATTCAAATTAGAGAAGATCTGGAGAAAAGAAAAGGTATGCCAGGGTGCACTTTTCAGTACTTGCCAGTTTCTTCCAGAGGCATTTACTACAATGTACTCATGTCTAACATAAATGATCACTGAAATGCAACACGCAGCTGGGCTATATTTGCATCCCTTTTTGCTGTTCCAAGAGTCCATGAGCCAGGTAAGATCCAGGATCCTTTTCCATTTTAATTCTCTCTTTTAAGTGCCCTGCAATCTAAAGGCAGAGAGTTCTAAGTCCCGATATAAAGGAAGAAAAAGCTTTAACACACAATTAGCAAGCACAAGTAAAGCCTTTTTATGTTGTGTTGAAATGGTCTTTTCATTGCTAGCTAATAAATACACATTTGGGAATCTAAGTTTTCCTAATAAATAAGGAAACTGAAGCAGTATTATCAAAAAACCCTCCCTCAGAGAGAAAGCACCTGGTTAAATTCATTTCACATGAATTTTACTCCAAACACACTTTGCCCTGGTTGACAGGTTTTTATTTAGTGCATGGTGCTACATATAGCACAGGTCTGGCTGAGACCACACTGTACCAGCCCCTTTAAAGACCTTCTAATAGCAGCTTCTGGGCAGTGTCTACCTCACAAGTCAAGAGAAAAGACAGGTCCAAGACTGAGAAAATTATACAGCAAAGATATATGACAACTACTTGCACCACATAATGAATCATGGACAGCTAAAGCAAGAGGAATTACTCTGGCACTGTATCTAGATATTCATAATTGTCTCACATCTGAAAGGCTTAATAACAGACAGAGATGAGGTTCTTACAGTAACTGCTCTGTAAGTAACAAATTATAGAAGGAAGCTTTTAAAGCAACCCTTCAGAAGATAGTATCTGTTCTCTCAGCTGCATTACAGTGAAAGCACACACTCCCAGAAGAGAAAGGCAAGAGAAAGGAACCTGTTCCCATAATCATCCCGACCATGCCAGTCTCTTCATGACAAGGTGGGAATCTGTGTCTCAATGAGGTGAAGATGTGAACTGAATTGATGAATGGGACAAGGAGCTGATGTGCAAAGCATTTCTAACTTCTACCAAATTCTATCACAACCCCAGCCCAAGTATCATGCATCTAGGGGTTTTTTTCTTTTAGTCCCTTATTATAGAGGTGCATTGTGCTCTAATGTATCCTATCATGGTACACATTTCACAAATGCTTAGAAGCCCTAAATTATCCAGGAAGCTTGAAAGCTGTCCTCAAACAGTGTCTCTTCCTTACAGAAATGAGTAGCTTGTGTTTATATATCTCTCTAGATTTGCTGTTAATATAAATAAGTGGCATTTCAAGACCAGAATAAGGACAATGACTACGAATTTGGCTATTGTAAAAGTCAAATGAGAACAACTTTAAAATGCAACAAGTAAGCTATTCTCTAGAACCAGATCCATTTAGTCTAATTCCAACCAGTCGTGCATATGCTGTATTGCAGTTCCCTTAAAACATTATTGCTCCCCTTAAAACATCTCAAACATGGCCTAAGGTTGGGAAAAATGTTTAGAAGCACATTTTGTGATGCCATCAACCTTTTTACTTTATGCATATCTGAGCTTACCTTCCATGTGGCGGAGGGGCAGGCTGCCAAGGTGAAGGTTACTTTCTCTGTCACTACATTGAAGGTGACACGGAACATGGTTTATATTCCAGTGGCCTCAGACCCAGGGCAGAAATCTTCAGTGACGGTCACACTGCTCACTTGTGTGCATGCTGCAGGCTTCTGTCACACAGCACTATACATTCAGCTACCCCATAACGTTATGATCAAAGCTGAAGCCTGAAACAGCTGTAAGGGTCCAGCTTTTCCCAGCAGCCCTGCTCCTGTGTGTCAGGACTAATCAGATTAGCAGGTCTTACTTGTCTGAGTTGGGACTAACAGGTTAGCAGAACAGTTTGAGTGGGGGAAGGGAGCAGAAAATAAATCAAATTAGGGCATTTACTAAGCAGCTGAGATTTCCTTCCTGCTTGCCTTTGTCTCTTTACAGGACTCACACAGAGCCAGGACAATGCACCACAAAAATGCAGCTTTGTTTTAGAGTAGCTCTTTGTATAGGAGAATTTCTCTAATTTTGCCTTGGTTTGATTCGTTTTTGATTGCCAACAATCACCAAGAGGAGAGCTCTCCCAGAGCGGCCTGGATGCTATGCAGATAAACAAGTCACAGACAGAAAAGGCATGTATTGTGCTTTTTTCATCCCACACAACCCACCAAGGCTACACCCTGGCTGTGCCAGGAGATCAGTCACACACTGTGTTCTGCACAGTGCTAGATAACAAGATTCACAGATGGTCTAATCTGAAGACTAGGGCAAAAGGGTGAAAGGGACTGGACAGGACAGGACAGAAAAGGTATGACCTTAAGATCCTCAGCCTGCTTCAGAGTACTTTTTACATGTCTTTTACCGAGACAGATTTACCCTCATGGAAAGGAAAATTAGAAGAAGAAAGGAAAAAGAGAAACTATGCATGATATCCACAATTAATAGTGTTTGACTGTATGCACAGACTGTGCTACAGGATGCGGGATATGCTACCCAAGGGAGACACTTCCCTCATGGGCACAGCAGATACAGTCATCTCTCACTGACACCTTCACATCATAGCACCAAAATGTAAAGAACAGACTTAGTTTGGGTAACTTGTCTTCTATCTACATTTTTCTTTTCAAAAATAAAAGGTCTCTAGTTCATTAGTCACCTAATTTTCTCCCCTGCCAATAGAGAAACATAGATGTGATCAATTGTCTGAAACTTTCTCATTACTGGAAGGAGGGAGTGTACGTACTGACATTTAAGAATGCTGATGTGACCTGAGATTAATATTGAAAACTTCTGCTGAGTGTTGAGACCAAGTTCAAAGATGCATTGACATTCTCCTACTTGCTCTGTAAGTCTGCTCTGTGGCTCTAGACAGATGTTCACTCCTGAATGAAGAGGCCATCAAAATGTCATGAATATGTTTCCTTCTACTAGTCAGTAATTGTACCGTGAGTAACCATTTTGCAATATTGGAAAGAAGACAGATTTAAACCCTTTATTCTTGCCAACAAATACCTACTCCTACAAAAGTGACACTGACATTGGACAGATTAGACTCACCAAGGGGAGTCATAAGTGTATTGACAATCTGACCGGGTAAAAATTCATTTGTTCCAATAATCGAAGTCCTGTGGCCAGAAAAAGCCAAGCACCATGCAAAAGGCAAGGAATGCTCCAAACCTGTAGATGACAGCATATGGCTGGATTCCTGTACATAAGGGTCTGCACTGGCAAAAATTAAGCCCACATTATTTACAGGGTACAAAAGCCACATCACAAAACCATTATTAGAAATCCTAACAAGGGAACCCCGTAGATCAACTCCAAGTATCAGGATCTTTTCCAAGAAGTTCAACAAACCAAACAGCCAGTGTCCAATTATCTTCAACTGAATATGACAGAAAGGAAGAATTTCTTAGGGGCCTACGTAGGTATACAGATATAGATGCTGTCACTTCAGCTAGGTTTAACTGGACAGAGGGAAGTAATCTGTTTCCTGTGATTAAGCCATAGGGAAGCTTTGTTATTTTCATTTAGATAAAATAAGATTAATCTCCCTGTAAATAATATACTGATAGTAACCGTATTTGTGTATTTCTAAAGAGACTCACACACAGTGAAAGGTGTTTCTTTCCACAACTGATTTCTTACTATCTGCTTTCATTTACTTGTCTATTTAGGTTCTTTTAGGACTAATCAAGCACCAGTTGATTTAGGAGAGGCAAAATAACATGAAGTATCTTCTTTCTCTCTTTCTAATTTAGTAAAAGTTATTTTTACTTTCTTTAAGGTGCATGTTTGTGGATAAAGGAGGTTTTTTTGTGAGAAAAGATAGAGTTTCCAAGACTGGAAACTGTTTTCTGTGTGCTAATGATGCTGTTGCTCCTGTGTGACATAGTTGTTGCAGAAAGTCAGGCTGAGGTTGAGACAGGTCCTCTGGTAGTTTGTGCCACAATGGCAGAGAACTCTGGGGATGAAAATCCATAGCATGACGAAATGTGGTTTTTTGGCTGATATGGTCTTAGCGCCCACTGTGTTGCTGAGCACAGATTGGTAGCTGTTTCTGATTTTAATCAAAGCAACAACCTCTTAACTCCAGAAAATTGTCAATAGTCAGGATAAAAGGTCATTACAGATGCATAGGCACACCTAACTAGCTCCCACTTCCCAAGAAAAAGAACACAGGGCAAGTTAAACTGGTTTTTGGAAGAAGATATCTTTGTGAGATAGTGTTACAAAAGAAAGCAAAAGTATTTATAAAGAGTTCTTGACACAAAACTCATTGCCTATAGCACCTCTTTTTAAAATCATTTTCCAACCACCTTTTCCTAGATCTCAATCACACAAATTAAATCTCAGACAGGAACCACATTCAATTTCCACCTTTGCACAGCAAAATATCTAGCCCAAGATCATCACCTCTGAAAAGGGTCACTGGACATTGTCATGGTACAAAAAACAAAGAGCAAGCCCAAAATATGAAACCTCCAAAATATATATGTCCAGTCAATGGACCTTTTCTTCCTTTCCACACCACTATCCTTCAGTTCCTCCCTGCTCCTTGCTCTCCTGTTACTTTATTATATATATTTTTCATGTCTAGCTATCATTTGCACTATAAGCTTCCCAGAGCAATACTTGATTTATTGTACATACACGCCCAACCTTATGCCTGAGTACTAGCAAAGTGTCGTAAGAACAAGTACATTGCAAACTAAGAAAGTCAACATAAAGAAAAGCCAGTGCTGAGATCAATCAGCTGGAATAACTGCCTGAAGGTGTTCAGAAAAAGTTATTCCTCAGACACATTTTCAATGTGTGTCAATCCAAAGACATGCATAATACATATGTTTAAAACAAGTACTCTTTTAATATGCTGGAAACACTGACTTAGCAAATTGTATAGTACATTCCAATTTGAAACCTCATGACAAATGCTATTTTATTAATTAAGAATTAATTAAACATTAATTTAAACACTCATTCAAAGCTACTCACACACTCAGAATGCAGCACTTTCAAACAATCATCACAGATTTTCAAGCTGCTGTTAGACAAAAAAGGTATGAATGGAAGACAGGCCAAAGCAAAATAATACTTTATCTGTTAATGTATGGGGTTTTAGTCAAATATGAAGAGCAAACTAATAGAAGGTAGGCTATAAATGTCATGCCTCTTTTTATGAATCTGATCATGACATAGTAAATAATTGCAAATCTTCATATCACCTCAGAAAACACTCAACACATGGCCAATGCATTTTGATTGCCAGTCAGTATGGATAAAATAAACTTCAGATTTCATCTCTCCTTATGGACATTGCCATTAGCTCTCAAGTATTTCACAGGTCTGTTAGCCTAACATTTCAGAACTGTGGCCTAATGGAGAATGACAGGTTCTACACTCTGTGGGAAAATGTGTGGGTAAACCTGCCTCAATAGATTTCCCATCTCTTTGGCTCTTAAACCCAGTAAAATCAGTTTTGATTCTACAAAACAGTGAATCAGAAAAAGATGAAGATCCTAAATGAGAATCTGCTCCTTGGCTTGCCTTCCAAGGAAGACAGTGTGTCTGCTCTATTATTCTACTAATTGCACTGCTGTACTGGGAGTTCCTGCTTTGAAGGAAAGGCTTTTTGAATTCAATAGCTCCTTCTGGTGGTCTGAAAGAAAATGCTTCATTACAGTCAGCTCACAGTAATGCAGGATCAATGCACCATTCATTGAGTAAATCATATGTACCTACAACAGCTAGAAGTTATGCTGTAAGTAAAATGGCATGTTTCAGTAAACATTGAATGTATGATTCAAGAAATATGTCACGCCAAGTATATTCTTAATAACTGTTGTAAAGGAGACAAGGTTCCTAGGAAATCCTCCTTTCCTCCCATTCCACCACAATATTGCTGCAAATTTCCTTCCATATGGTAACTAAGGAAACATGAAGAAAGGTGATTGAATGCAAAGTGGCAGAAGTCACAGTTCTGGGCTACTGGCTCATCAAGTTTAAGAGAAGTCCCTAATGAAGTATTTGGCAAGGCACATCTCAGAGCCAGTCGTTCTTATTTTGAACTAATGATCAACTTTAAAGAGAGGGATTTGATCCAAACTGTGCTTGAGCAATAGGAATGTGCATGTGGTTAGGCTCAAGGACACCACCTTCAAGAGGGAAAAATGCATTGAAAAGTCTCTGATCAACAGACTTTGAGATGCTCAAGAGCTTTTCATTGTTTTCTTTTCCCCTTCAGAATGTCCAGTGTTAAGATAGATACTATCTTCTAGGCTCACCTCTTAAAGAGCAACAGCCAGAGGACATTTGCAAGGAATGCAGTTCTGTCCTAGGCAGTCTCAGTAACATTGCATCATTTCCCAGCTGTACAAACAAAACATTGTCTTGGGAGTTAAAAGCAGCACTCCCAGCCTTGGGTCTAAACGATGCATTGTTCTTAATTAACAAAATTTACTGGCAGGGTGCTACAGTGTATTTCCTATCTGATGGTCCTTTTAAGACTTATCTGGTGAGACATTCATGGCTGCAGTCAGAGATCTTTTACATCCTACCTCCAGCAGGGTACTCTGGATAAAACTCCACTCAGGTAGACCCCTGTTGCCTTTGAGTCTTTTTAACTGAAGCGCCAAGCAGACTTCAAGTTAAACCAACGTTATTCAAAAATATAATGGAGTTACCATGTGCCCACTGTTTCACTAAATTTTATACTTGGCAAATTCCAAGATTTTACAAAAATAATAAGACAGGTGTTTAAATGAACTTTTAAACAACAACACATATATTTCTAATAAAATTTCCTGTAAAATATTTATAAACCAGATTTTATTCAAAGCCAACACAGTATAAACTAAAGTGAAACCAATCTATTTTTGCCCAAATATGTACATACATAGTAAAAATGGTACTAATGGCAAAAAGCAAACCCAAAAATCAGAATCTAAACAATAAAATCAATATTTCTAATCTATATATATTTCTTTTCAACAGCCCTCATTGATGTCAGGGTGAATTTTAGAAAATGACCTGATTGGTATCATCACTGAGTTACCAAAGGAAACCTAATCTCACACATTAAAAATGGATTACTTTTTGGCTTCATATTTGGTCTAGAGTCTACTCAGAATGCTGGGGGAAAATTGTTTTGGAGTTGGCTGCTGATGCTCTACTACCAAGTGATTCAAACTCTTCCAAATGTTTCAGCATTAGCTGTTATTCAGTACAAAAGGTGCTTCACATTATACCATCAGCAGGGATGTTCCTGAACAGGAGTACTAGAAAGAAAAAGACAGAAGCCATCTCTGGAAAAGGCAGGAATAGTTCTATGCTGGGACATATCTTCTCCCTTCCTCGATGACACATGTGAGGTTTGTATCTCTGAGACACTGGAGGACACGTGAGGGAAGTTTTGAAGGAAAAATCTTGCAGCAGAGTGCCTTGTGCTAGTTAGGACTTACTCTGTGGACACTGAAGAGCTGTGCAGTTCTAAGTGAGAGCCTTGTGAAAGTGGAAGAGTTAGAGGAAGGAAAAAATGTGTCAGGATTCCATGTAAATAACTGCAGAGCTTTAGCTGAGGGATGAGCATGTCAAACTGGATTCTCTGTTTACTGTGCACATTTTCAATTGACTCTTACCTAACTTTTAATTACAATGTGTATGAAAGTAGCACATGAAGCCCTAGCAAACAATTAGGGACCCATCCCTCTCCATTAGAGACTTTACATCCACAAAGCAAGAGAAATCTCTGTCTCAGCAACTTTCAGAGAATAAACACATAAAACCAAAACCAACCAGAATACCAAAGGCCTGAGTCTGAAGTAACTGTAAGAACACAGAAACAGACAGTGGACTTCAAACCAAAGGTCTGCCTAGCCAGCCTTTAGATTTTTAGGATAGTCTTTGCTGATTGCTTGGGAAGAGCTAAAGATATGGGCAAGTTTACCATAGTTTTTTCACACATTACTTGAGCTTTCAGCAATCTTCGCACAGGGACTTCCAAAGCCAAAGTGTCTTTGTATTTTGGCAATATTGGATGGACCTTCTGATTTTGTCTACTTTGTAAAAACCATTGATGTTTGTGGGTACTACAGTGTCTGTGTAGTAACAAGTTCTGTAATTGAATTATGGGACTGTATAATAAAGTACTCAGCCTTGATTGTTTTCTTGTCTGCATACCTGGTAATTTCAGTGGACACTAAATCACGTTTTTCTATTCCACCTCCACATGACATTCATAACTCCATACATTACTGTCACTCCCTCACTCTGTTTATTCATTTCCAGCCTAAAGAGAGGCTGAGCTCATTTTTCTCATAGAGGCACTCCTCTATCCTAATACATATCTAATGACACAGAGGTCTGGAGCTAAAGGGCCATTCAGTAGGCCATTTCTTCAGTAAGGTGAGAGGTTATTTGCTCTCTCCTGATTATCCCAAACTATTCCAAGAGCAGTGGCCAAGCCAGAGACCACTGGGTTTTGTTGCCCCCACTGGGACACCCTCCTCCTTTTAATTTGTCATTGAAAGACGTTTAATTGGTGTCACTGACATAATCATTGTCTGATCCATCAGGTAGTAAATCCAGATTATAGTTACCTCTCTATCATGAAAACTGACAATTTATTCATAACTCTTTGATTCCTTACCACTTAGGTCCTTAAAAAGCATCTGGCAAGACAGGAAAATATCAAGTGAATTTTGGAAAAGTATGTTTAACTAATCAAAACATTCTTTTTCATGAAGTCATTGACTCCAGTACCATGCTATATTTATGAAGTCTGATTTCCCACTATAAATCCACCACAGCACTTTTCTCCTATACTGAATTTGCTTTTCCATCCACCAAAGACACACCAGAGTGCAGAGGCAAAAAGTAAAATTCTGTTTAAGAAGATCGTACTAAATCAGTCATCTAGATAAAAAACAAACGTGTGACAATTCAAATGAGAGGAAACAAGCCATATGTTAACTGGGAAGCTGTTAAAGTGAGCTCAGTAACAACACGCATCGCAGACTAGGGTTTTGCTCCTCTCCCTCCTGCTGACCTGGTAGAAGAGCTAAAATAAGCCACTTTGCAACTTTGTGTTTCCCTCCCACTTCTTTCTGAAACCTTTTTTAGAGGTCAGGATTCTTTCTTTTACAATGCCCTTCTGCTGTGGTGCTATGATGTTTAACTCAAGGCCATGAGCTTCAACAGACTGAGCAGAAAGTCTCCTGTTCGTGTATATCCAAAAGTAGGTCCATGAGCTATGCTGTCATGTTGCTGAAGGGAGAGACACCCAGTGGGAAAAAAGGATTTGGTGATGTATAGGCTTGTGCTTTTTGACAGAATGACTTGCCTGTGGCCATAGAGGAAGTTTGTAGCAGCTATAGAGGGGAATCCAGACACCTTCTATCGCTCAGCTGAGTTCTTTGCCTGAAAGGCATTATTCCTTCCCTCCACAGCATGTGCAAGAGGGAACCTGTGTGTCAAAACAGCTCTATTCTGAAACCAGACATCTGGTGTAATGTTCTTAGAAGGTTAATAATGCCTCTAGCAGCTGAATTAAGTAAATGACAGTATATATGTTAGAAAGATGACTGTGACCCTATGGAGAATTAATATGTCAAAGCACATTTGTTTTATAACAGCTGAACTATAATCAACAGAAATGTTGGCTCTTATTTGAACAAATCATTTCTATTACTTTGGAAAAGGTTTTTATCCTGCTTCTTCTAACATCACCTTTTCCACTGTCACTGTTAGAAAAGGTCTCTGGAAACATTTTTCAGCCCAAAAAACATTAAGTATTCTAAATTCCTTTAAAAAGAACTAAACCAAAAAAATTTTATGTCATTTCCTTAAACCTGATAACATTTTAAATGTATTATCAGGCACTGGCCCCTGGAATATGCCTATGGTTTGTTCCAGCTCAAGGACTAAGTCTGGGGTATACAATTGTTTATTACAAAAGTGTTAAAGTAGGCACTAGGCACAAGAAGTTTGTATATAGAATTGACAAAACTGTGCAACTGAATGGCTTGGGATTGTTAACTGATAAGAAGACAGGTAATGGACTAATGATCAAGATGTCTGCAGGCCATCAAAGAACTACCAGAAGTTTACACAGGATACCTTTAGTGTGGCTTATCTCATCCATTAAAGTGTAAGTACGATAAGGGCAACAGACCAGAAAACATATTAGAATTCGGGTGCATAGTTAGTACATGGATAAAAATGTGCCACTAAAAATGTATAACAAACACATGTGATCAGGTAAATTATGATCTGCCTAAATATTTAAAGAGAAGAAATCTGTCTCATGGTTGTTCAGGTGTCTTTGGGAACAATTTGATCAGCAAAAGAAAGTTGTCTTTGCTACTTACAGGCTGAGTGAAAGAACCTGAGTGGTTGCATCAGTCCCCAAACTACTACAAATTTTGAGATAGGGATGCAAGTATAAAAGATTCTGGTAGCAAGTTATTTCCCATCCCTAGTGTGGATGCCGTTTGCTGGAAATGCTGAAGAGCTTGGAGTAGTCTGAACTAACCCCAAAATGACAAAGACTGGGAATGAAAATCCAGTCATTATAGTTTCAACTTTACTGTCCATACCAGATAATCGATACCTGGAAATGGAGAATTGAGGTGATTATCTGCAAGAGCTGCTGTGGCTTTCGGTCAAAGGTGTGTACAGTGTCCTCTGTGTTAGCAACAGGAAATGTGTAGGTGGGATAGCATTTATTGCTGTGTAATTAGATAGTGACCATTGTGAAAGAGTTCAGTGCCCAGATATTCACATAAACAGAGCAACACGCAAACCATGTTAAATCTTATTTCTAATTTCCTACTTGTTTCTCAGTCCAAGTGCAAATTTCTTCCATCGTGCTTCACCATTTCTGTGCTGTTCTTTGCTACTATACCCTGGGCCATCTCTCCAGGCCTCATTTATATCCCCAGCTAATTTGTCTTGTGTCTCATCCTTCTCCCTATTTTTTTATCTGTTTCTTTCAACTTCTCATTTTTCTTTCCTGCACACATTTTTCAGCATCAGCATGATGCTGGAAGGATCTCATCTTCACTTTTCTTATAAGCCAGAAAAACTCCTCTCTGCTAGCTCAATTCACTTTTTATCCTCATCAGAAACATTTCCTGTCTTAAGCCTCTTGCCATTCCTGCAGTGGTTGCATAACTACTCTTACTAGATACAAGAAGACAGGGTTTGACTTAAAGAAGATGTCCTAAATACAGCTGCACCACAAACATGGATACATGTGCTATTTTCATCCCCACTGTGCAGCTCAGCTGGCAGTGACAGTCTCACAAGGCACAAACATAAATACATTCTCAACATTAAATATCCTGTGATACTCTCTGCTGCTGTTACATTTGCTCTCACCAGCTGTGCATAGCAGTCATCTCTAGATCTCTCTCCGGTACCGTGTAATTCCACATACATCAGTACCTTTCCCAGCTCTCACAGCAGGGCACAAAATCTCGCATGTACCACTGCTGTGATGAAGTAAAATCACATGCAGGTACTTAGAAGCTTGAGGAAGGGCAAGACACAATAAAGACAAAACTCATATGGCTTACAGTTTGGCCAAATTAGTTTTGGAAGACCTTACTCTGCAGTCTTACACAAAGAAAGTCACTGAGCTGGTGAAAGAATTCCTGTCACAGAACCAAACCCTGTGAAGACATTCCTGGTACAAGACAGTGAAACTATTTAGTACATCTACTGGGTGTGAGAGACATCCCCTTCTTCCCTCCACCAGTAGATGTTTTGTACTGTTGTTTCCCAGAGCTTGTTTAAGTCATCATTACAGACATATGATGTCTGTTGTTCTACCAACCACTGTGTTCTTTGTCTTCATTACAAGGCTTAAGAAAGAAATTTGGTAGAAGGGTTTATTATACTCCTACAGAGACAGAGAGCAGAATTCCCAAACCTGCTTGAGCCATTCCCTGTATGATTTAAATCAGACTGATTTATCTTGTTCTTGGTTTTGTAATTCTTCAAAGACCATGGCAAGGATGCTGAGAGCATTTTGGCAGTCTGTAGCCTGCTCTGAATCAGGCTTGGAATTTCTCCTGCTGTTGCCTACTATTGTAACTTTCCCAGAAATTTTCACACCTCTATTTCTTTTCAAAGGCAAACCAGCTGCACTACAACTCTCCACTCTGCCATCAGCTGGTAAGAATACCCTGTTTGTCTTTATGTCAATACACAGTTCTTGAAACCTCCTTGTCATGATAATAAAGCAATATATTCAAGACCAACAAGTAAGCCTTGAAAACTTGCAAGCAAGGCTGTGAGTTTGGCATTTGAGCTGGTCTGTGAGAATGCTGAACTGCCTCAGCAAGAGCCAGCCCTGCAGCATCATGGCTCCTCCTGCTTTCACCTGCAGGACAGACAAAGAGTCCTTCAGATGCTGCTGTCATTGTAAAGACACAACAACCTGGGTTTCTTGAACCACACTGTAGACAGAAATACAAAGACCTCTGCCGAGTGATTTCCTTGCCTGTTGGAGGCATTGAATACAGCACCACATCTCTCAATTCATTTACTCTTCTATCAGACCACATTTTCCCTTCAAGTGAACTCAAAAATATTACTGTTTCAAATGCAATGCTCTGAACATATTTACTTTATCTAAAAGATGAACTTTCTTTAACTGAAGAGCTATTACTTTCTCAGGAAACATCCCCCACAACTCCATAGAAATATATTTTGTTATAACACTACAGCTTAAAAAGGAAACACTAGCTGCAGGATTTTGAGGTATTGGTTAGATTGTCAATTTGTTTATATGAGAATTTATTGATTCAAAAATCTCATAATCTGAAAAAACCTAAAAATCCTTGGATTACCCCGTAGCTTCCCAGTAATTTAGATTGCTGTGTAATGCTGTAATTTTGCAGTGTGAGAAACACTGTTTCAGTTTCTAACTGATCTACACTGAATTAATTTTTAAAGTTGATGAAGTATGCTAACATGATCACAATAATTAAAAGAGCTTCAGGGGGAAGTGGATAGAGTTGGGAGTTAGTTCTGCCATCCCTGTGAGAGAAAAGATTTGTGCTTCCTCTTGAGTTACTCTAAGCTAGCAATACAAATCCTCAGAGCTCACATTAATGCAAGCCTGACTGACAACCTACCATTCAGAGCAACCATCTCAGATTTCTGCAATTAGCATGTGCTCTAAAATTTCTGATTCTTTAGGCTTGGTCTCTAATTTACATTTTGAAAAGGCTCTTAAGAATGAAGATGCCAAGACTGAGCAAATTCACTGCTCTTGAGACACATTCTGCATATCTGCAAGCTCAGTAAAAGTGTGTTTCTGTTAAAATCAATAGGATAAGTATCACATGGGAAAAAAAAATTATTCTTCTTACCAAGCTGGGAGTACTGAAGGCTTTCATGGTGAAACTCTGGAAAGAGACAAAAGAAACTAGTCAATGCACTGCAATAGGGACAGTGTATTAAATAATGCAGAAAGTTGCAGGCAGCACTTGCTAATCCCTGAAAAACTCTTCATGGCCTTAATAACAGCTTTTAATATGGAAAACTGTATATTCAAGAAGTCTACATACAACTTAATCACAGAAAAAAGAGAAAGCAGGGATATATTAGACATATCATCCCATCTGCTGCTAGTGACTGATTTTCTCTTTGTCAAGGATTGCTTTAGAAGACCCAAAAAATCAGATTATTTATTACTTATCCAGAGAGATTATTTCACATTTTAAGAACGTTTTCCTGAAGAATAGGAGGCTTGAAAATCAATGAGATACAATCTGTAAGCATCAGTGCCTGAATAGGTCCCATATTGGAATGCTGAAGCCAGCACACAATAGATAAAACAATATTGCTGAGATCAGTTACTGACATTTTCATTATGGATTAGACAAATGTCACACATTTGAAGTTTCAGCAATTGTGCTCTAGTTTGCCTGGATCTAAGATACAATTTGTGTTAGGTCACTTTCTCAACAAATAAAGACATATTTTCTAGGCCATTTATAATAATGATATCTTCATTGTGCGAGTTTAGGTCATTAATTCAACTATTTTAAACTATCCATTTATGCCGGATGACTTGGGAGTTTTGGGTGTTTTTTGGAAAATGAATGAAAAATTTTAAAAGGTCCATTTAAGTGGATTTTTGCAAAACAACGACATTACCTGTTCTCTTACTTCCAACTCAAAAAGCCATCAAGAATTTAACTATGTCTGAGTGAAAAACATTTGATAGTGTGTAGCTGTTCACTCTACCGACACTTGCTTTGCTGTGTCTGATAATAAATTAAAATGCTGGCACTTATTATTAGATTAAATGAATGCATTAACAGGATAGCATTTTCCCCATTCTGAAAGTAATCTGAAATATTTACTTTTATTGCTTTCTTGTTCCTCCTCTTCTATGCAAGAAGCTTACATTTTAACTCTCTGATGAAAACACTTCCGAAACTGCACTGGCATGCACAGCACCAGCAAGTTAAAGGGCCTGATTTTGGTCTAAGCCAGCTCCCACTTTCAGCACACCAAATGGAGACAGCAGAGGAATAATGCCTGATAAGCACTGTGGATGAAGATGTCCAGGCTTGGGAGGTGGGCTGGAGAGCTTAGTTGCAGGAATGCAAGCTGAGTCTCACTAGCTGCCCTGCAGACAGAGAGCCTTGTCCCATTCCATTCACTGGTACAGATGTTGCCATCAGACCAATAAACCCCGAGTTATGAACAGCACCTCTCAGCTTTACACTTGCGCTAATTGAAGAACCACAGCAGGATTTTTATCTCCAGGCTTTAACTGAGCACTATGCAAATTAACGTTGATTTTTATCCCACACAGTGAAAATTAAGAAAATAATCTAAGAATATTGAGTATGCCTTGGAGCTTTAATGAAGAAGGCATGAAAATCATCTGATACATCTAAATACAGCTTCTGCAGTTCAGGGAAAGTCTCACTGAGTACAGTATAGGATCTTCGCCAGTCTGCCACTTTATTTTTGCAGTTTTAATAATTTTGACATTAACACACATTACCATTAAGGACTAGACAAACCTTTCATAAGGTTTAGAATTATAAATAAAGAAGATCTCAATCAGAAATTATAATTTCACTGTAATTGCTGAATCTTCTTTAGGTTAAAGCTATCACATAGATCACTGAACATCAAAACTGATGAACAGTTTTTATTCTTTTGTATCACTACAGTTAATTTCTAGTGAAGGGACAATAGCAGAGCTGTTCTTCACTCCCTATCTGTGGCTCCCTGCCTGTGACCCAGCGGCCCAGCTTATCTGTACCAGTCACAGGCAGACTGGACTGAAACAAGACGCCAATAAACAATGGAACCAGCAAAGCCAAGGGAGGGCAGAAGGATGAAGAGAGAAAGCAATGATTGGTTTTTGCTAAGCCACTCATGAGTTTGAATAATTAAGGCTAATTCACCACAAGGCAGATTTGATGCTCTCTGCACTGCAACCTCCCAGCTGCCATATCAGGTCTACATACAAGCTATTTTCTGGCGTTTAAGAAAAAATAAATCTACAGAAACAAGACTCAGAGAGCAAAAGTGTGGTCTCAGTAATTTCAGTTGGCATACACCATTTTTTTTGAACCAGTGATGCTTTCTATTTGTAATGCAATCTTCTTGTAGTTTGCAATGGCCCAAGGATGTAAACAAGACTGTGTATAAATGCAACTGATTGCCAAAGCTGAAAAAAACTTAGGAACTCTCAAGCATATAAGCTCTTTGTCAGCTGTAAATCTCCAAGCAAAACCAAGACCATGAATCATTGCACTGACTTTAGTGTAATTGAATTGGTACTTTTCAAGGAAAAGGACAGTTGGTGGCAAGGGAACTGAAGAGAACATTAGCAGAAACACAGTGATAATATTTTGTGCTCTGTGGGAACAGAAATCAGTAATTACTGCATACAGAACAGCGAGCTCTTAAAAGAGGATATTGAATGAAGGAAACAAAACCAATTAGTTTTTCTACTGGGTCCATGAGTTTTACTGTGCATTAAAGTTGTGAATTTTAGTTCCCCTGCTAATTTCTCAAGGCATTTTTCATACCTCATTTAAGTTTGAGAGATCAAACTGGCTTTTCTTATATATGTATATTTCCATACATTTCACTGACAATTTCTGGGGCTTTTTCGTCAGTTAGCTATGTGAATTAATTCTGTTGCTTATTCTTGTTTCATTTAATTTCTACAATCTTAATTTGGCACCCTGGATAAGGTATATCATCATGTCCTGGGAAGAACCATACATCCAGGAAGAGGGCTGATGGGAAGCTCTGTTGCAAGGTACAGCCATTTTCCAAGGGAGTGTTGGCTTACAAGATGGGATGTCAGCCTCTACATAGTATTATCTAATGATCCCAGGTTCAGATCTCTTATTGTAGTAAGGAGATAATTTTTTTTTTATACACAGCATACTTTATAACCTGCCAATGAGCTCAAAGAATTAGAGTTACTGTAGCAGTACTATTCTATTTCCACAGTAATTCTGAAGCTGATTTGACAGGCACGAGAACCAAGCAAGCATGCACTTGCTTTATTAGCCTTTAAAAAAGTTGAATTTAACACTCTTGTGAGCTTTTCTGATATGAAAAGTACTGCAGTCACAAGAAGGGAGATACAAAAGTGCTAACAAATTTAAAAGATGCCATTTAAAATTTATCAGCTTGTATTTGTCTGTGGTGTACAAGGTGCATGGGCTGTGGAAAGAGCACCACCACCCTTCTTAGTACATTCTTTTTTATAAAATCAAAATTCCTAGAGGCAAGTGATTGTGACACTCCACATTATGCCCTATGGGCTTCTTCATTAACAGGCGTGGTGTGTCTAGGTAATGCTGCATGCTCCCATTCCTGCAATGGATTTTTCTTTTGCAAGCATGATCTGTTTTGCCACGTTCCGGAGTGGGCAGAGAGGGGGCAGCAACAAATGAACTCCGGTCACATCCACTCACATCAAACTGCTCGCGTGACCTTGTCTGACCCTGATGGGCTCTGAGTGCAAGAGAACATTTATGTAACAAGCTGAGCAGGCAGCCCACCACCAATAATGTGTTAAATAAATCACCAAGTGCTTTGCAGCGCTAGGCATATTTTCCAAGCTAACATATAGCTAGATCTAGCTTTTAAAAGACAGGCTGTTTTCCTGAATGTCCTATGACACGGCATGCTCAGCCCCTCCCTGGAGAAGGATCAGGAATGTGCTGCCTTTTTCCTCAAGCCTCCCAGCCTGGAGATCTGTCAGGTCCCTTCCTGAGGTCAGGGTAAGGAGGATGCAGCTCCCAGCTTCGAAGGAGTGGGGTCAGCAGACAGCTGGGTCCCTGCTCCCACACCTATCACCCTGACCTTGTGTGCCAGTGGTATGCTGGCTCTGGAGAGGAGCTCAACACTCCTCTGCTTATCCCTGTGCCAAGCACAACATTGAGCAGAAAATGTGCCAAAATAGTTTGCATAAAATTTTTAGAAACCAAAAGCTTTGAATAAGGTATGTCTTAATCTAAACTAATTTTGTTCAACCAATTGTAAATTAGTGTATCTTAAGCCCATTATTGCATGCCAGTTTTGTATTTCAAATTAGCCAGGATGCTAGAGACTGGATGAGAAACCTCTAGTGCTGGAGCACACTTCTGTGGAATGCAATACAGCAGCTGTAGGTAATACACAACCTCCATTCAGGGCAATGCCTGTGGATTATTCAAAAACTAAGTGGAGGAAAAACCCATTAATGCAATCCAGAAGTGTGTTCATGGACTCAGCACCACTCAGTGGGGCTCATGACACTGAAAATTCTTCTGGGGCAGCATGGGAGCAAACAAAATGTGTTTAACTGCTCAGATATAAACTTGGTGGCTTGGAAATGATTAGTGTATGTGTTTTTGTTTTCTTTCACAAGAGAGTAACAGCTTCTATCGGCACACATTACCCTGTGTTAGGTGTTTAAAACCCTTGAGGAAAGGACAATCAGATTTTAGTCAAGTAAGAATGAACATTATTTCTCTGAATTTTCCTCTTTTTTTCCCTTTAAAAATATTTGCAAAAGGATTTTTTTTCTAAAGGTACTTTTAATTAAGATTACTTATAAATCTGCTTCTATACTTATAAATCTGCTTCTATCTCTGTAATAAACTGATAAAATATCTTTCAGCTACTTGTTATTGAAACTTCAGCACTAAAACAGTACAACTTTTTTCTCTGACTTTTCAATACAGATTCAAATGGTAAAAACTACAGCTGAACACAAAATCTCTAATTTTTTTATGATCTGCCCCAAAGGTTTAAATCTTCCTATCTATGTAAACAGTTGAGAGCAAAGGAGTTGTCTTGAGGCAAATGGAAATACTTATGGGGAAAAAAATCATCCATTTGTCTCTAGTTAGTGTACTGTGTAGTCACTGCCCATGATAAACCAGGAGAATTCAAAGAAAATTATCCCAATTTTATTTGCAAGAAAAATCTCCAGTGCAGTTGTTTTTGTCCACTTGGCAATTTCTAAATTACTTTTATATCATGCATGAAAGGGAAAGAAAGAAAAACATGCAATGTTAAACTCTAAGATAGTGAGTGAAAATGTCACCTGACTTTTACCCTCTCTGCAATCAGAAGAAAAAAGCCACCCCTAAGTTTCTCCTCCTGCTTTGAAATTCAGGAAAGACACCAACATCCACCCCACAAATGCCAAGATATGTAATAGTTACACAGAAGAACTTCTCATGGCACCTGAAGGGAAATAGAAACTGAAGTTTCATTGTCTTATCAAATAATTACTGCAAAATACAATTTTCCAGCCAAATGAAAAGATGTAGAAGGCAGTAAATACTCATGATCATTCTCTGGATTTTCAGAAATCAGTAGCAAAACTTCCATTGATTCAAACACTCATGATTTCACAAGGAAAGAAAGAAATGTAGAGTTGGAGGAGGAGCTTTCGCTTTTGAATTTTTGCTAGATAATTAGTTAAGCTTCAACAATTTTCAATACAGGTCATAATTGCTTCAAAGTGCTACACTCACGTGACCAGTGTCTTTTGAAGATAGTGTAGCACCACAGGGAATAGCCAACATAATTATGTTGGCACAGTTTGGATCAAATTAATAGTTCTGTGAGTTCAGGTTAAGAGAGATTAGGTTTCCAAATTGTCTAGATCAGGTGCCTAGAAATGCCTCTTTTTGTCTTAGCCTTTTGTAAAACAAAATAATGACCCATAAAATTATTTTTTCTCATAGAGGGCTGCACACTTCCCAGCATTGCTTGGAGTTAAGTGTTCTCTGAGTAATACTTCTCTGAGACATTTCAATTTGAGTAGGAAAGGCCAGAGGAGTTCTCACATGAACATCCTTTACCCTACAGAAGTTTCCTCCACTTGGCTGCACTCGCTGCAGTGGCACAAACAACATTTTTACCACAGGCAAGAGCAATGCAGCTGGCAGCTAGAAGTCTGTGATACTGCCTGTGCTGGGAGGCTGTTTCCAGGGCTTCAGTGCTTGCCAGCTGGTCAGCTGCTGAGGCAGAGGGCTCCCACACAGGAGGTCTGTCTTCAGCTGAAATTGTTGGTAGGAAGTTTTAATCAAAACAGTTCAATTTTTTTTTTTCAAACTGAGACCATGGAAAATGTTACAGTTTTCTCAAGACCTCGCATTAAGAATCTCTAGCAGCTCTTTTTTGGGACATAGATTTGAATTTCGGGGTTAGGGGATTGTCTGGCACAGGATTTTGTGATTGTACAGAACTGAGGACACCCTCTCCTGTATTCCTACAACCCATTTTTATTGATGAACTGGGAAAAGTTGGATTTGAGCATAGAGTGATGAGAAAACAAGGAATTACAGAACAGAATAAAATAACTGGGTGAAGGTGGCAGATTGAGTGAAACACCCAAAGAATAAAAGAATCTATTTGCTCAGAATGGAAAGACTTAAGAAGGGGAGGGAAAAAGAAAAAAAAAAAAAAGGAGAAAAGCCCAAGGTGAAAACATCTGTAACAACAAGAAAGCTCCAAATTATAGGACTTGGAGCTGATACTAGATTTCCCTACCAGTAATACAACAGTTTTAGATATTAATAAGCATCCCATGTTTTAAAAGCTGTTCAACAAGAGGTAGCAACATACTACCAGTATCATTTACTCCATAAACTCTGCATATGGAGGTCTGTGCACATGTTTTCAGAATCAAAGTTTAAACCACAAAGAAAACTCAATAGAATTTCACTACACCTCTGAAGAATAAACTAACAAAAAAAATAAAAGGAAAAAATGTATCAATGCACCCCCTCTGGATGTGTGAGTTCCTGTTTTAAAGAGCAGGAATATAGCAAAGAGATAATTTTTTAAAGCTGATTAATGAGGAACCAAATCGTAACCACTCAACCTTGTTCTGGCACAGCAGACTCCTGAAGTGCATTGCTGACACAGAGGAGGGGAAGCCCAAGCCCAGCCTCTGGGCTGATTCCTTTCTACCACACTAACATCACTGACACAACTCCTCTTGTCTTCTTTCCCTGAACCGAAGACTTTTATCTGAGTTTTTTACCACGGAAACTAGGGAACTTTCTGTAAGGCTTTTTTTCTTTCTTTTTTTCCTATTATGTATTTAAGGCTATTAGTTCAAATTTTAAACCTCACTTAAATTCTCAAAGCCATTTCCTCTCAGATATTATCCATTCCCATCTGCCCTTTGAGGTACCTTGTTTTCCTAGCAGCCTACATTTTTATTGATAAAATCACCATGTCACTGGCACATCTGCTGACAAATATATACCATATGATCCTCTTTCTCTCCAAGCAAAACAGTTACCTGAGTTTAAGCTGTGAAGTTACATAGCGCAGTATAATTTCATGAGTCTTTTTCATCAGGAAAATGTTGTTTATAACTGCTTTCCTTACAGAATCGAGTAATTTTCCTAATAGGCCTTTTTCTATCAGTAAATTAAGTCCAGTGAAAACATACATGCATGACTAGAGAGCTCCTAATTAATTTTCAGATCATTAAACCCCTTTCAGCTGATAATTAACCCAATTTTGGGATTCATACAGACTGTGTAACAAAATATGCCAGAAGGTAACAAAAACATTATGAATATTCATTCTTAAATTGTTTGCCACAGATCACTACAGAGGCCAGGAGATATCCCACACTGTCAGTCTTCCATGGGGACTTGTATTATCAAGCTTGATAATAAAAAAGATACCTTTTAGACAATACTAAAAAAACCAACCTTTTATAGGGGAAAAACACTTTTGGTATTATTCATACCAGTTTCTAGTTTCTTATACTGAAGCTTTTCTTATCTAAAATGTGTACTTTTTTTTTCTAAGTTTATTACATCTAATTTGGTTCCGATGCCACCCGCCACCCAACCAGCACAGTGTAATTAGTGAGTATAATTTTTATATGCAGACAATGTAACAGATGGTACACTCAGGATCTCTACTTTGAACTAGCAGAAACTACTTAATTAAAGTATGATTTCATTCAACCCAGCCCTGGAATAATAAATGTTATTCTTGAATGGGAAGTTGATGAATGGGACACATGTATGTTACCAATAGTATTTCAGCATCTTTACAGCAAGTCTTAAAATCTTATATCTAAAGTAAACTAAAACTGAGTATTCACCAAGATACACATCTTCTCCATAAGATAAGAAAAACATGAAAATATATTCAGTTCTATTCAGGATCCACAATAAAGGCTAATGAAATTCAGTCCAATAATAGGGTCACTAATGCAAGCAACCTCCTTTCCTGCAGCCTCTGTGTCTACTCAAAGCACAGTTCTGTCATCCCTGAATAAGGCACATAAATAGCGTAGACAAAATATGAGAATAAGATTGATAAAGTCAGGTTTCAGTTGCCTCTGAAATAATTTTTACAATTCCCACTGTGACTTTAAAAATTTTTTTTAATTAACAGCACTGAAACAAAGAAGCACTAAAGTCATTGAAGTTCTCATGGAGTTCTCCACCTAAGGAGGGATACATTTCCTGATCTGATAGATCGAAAGCATCACCCCAGACCTAAACTAATTTCAAATTAGCGAGGAAGTTACTGCTGTTACCAGGGAAAAACAATGAGGCACAAGCTCTCTACAGCACCACAAAGTTACTGTAAGAGGCAGCAAAAGCAGAACTCAAGTGAAGATCTTGCAGTTCTATTGAAGCAAGGTATACCAACATTCTCCCCTCAAAAATAGAGCAGTTTGGTTAATTAGTTAATAGGAAAACTGCTATTGTCTATAATGGGTATTACTTTTCACAAGAAGCCTTGTCTAAGTCAATACCATGTAGCTAAGAACCTGGATGTACAATATTTCCTTTGGGCAGAAATATGTTTTGACCAGTAAAGTATTTGACATATGAGATCTTCCTAAGGGATGTCCATGTGATTTTAACTTCCTTAACTTCTTTAAATGAAAGGAAAAAACCACCAAAAAAAATCCCATCAAAAACACTCTCAAAAGGAACTCCAGGCTATTATTAGCACCATGTTTAGTTGCTGCATAAACAATATTTCAGCAACTGTTGAGAAGCTGCATACAACCAACTGTAGTTTGGCAATTACAAAGACATGGTTATCCAAGAGTTAATCAGCTATCCTTATGTGGCTATGCTGTTCTTTTCCACAGAGGAGTGGAAAAGCACATTGCCAGGTAGTGTGGGAAAGCTCCCTTTTTTTTTCCATCAAACTCTCCTCTTCTGACAAGTGGAGGACAGTTCCAGCATTTCTAATTTGAGCATTGAATTGTCTTCACCTTATTTGAACCTGATTTTCTTTTTGTTTCGATATTTTTTTCACTGCTCGCTTCCTCTGAGGATCAGTTTGACTAGGAAGATCCGTATGCCCATATGCCAGGGTTTAACAGCTAAATGGAGTGAGAAAATCTTCAATTAGCTGAAAGTGATTTCAGCTGGGCAGGCTGAAAAATGTCTCCTGACTGAAAAGCTGCAAAAGCTAATGTATCAGTCATTGTATTTTCTAATAATTAAATTCGAGCTGAACATCAAATATTTTGTACCATTAATAAAAAAAAAAAAAAAAACAACAAAAACCAAAAAACCAAAACAATCAACCAAAAACAAAACCCACCAACACCAAGAGTAATAAAGCCAATTATTCAAATATTGAAATTGTTTTGGATAATAGATGCCCCAGTCTTGTAGACAGTGGTAATGAATCACTGCACTAAATCATACAAACTGTCCAGTTTGTATGATATTCAAATAACTGCTTGCATTTTAGGTGTTTTTAAAGAAATACTCTTATTCTCAGTAATCACTTACAAGCAGTTTCACAAGCAGCCTTTGCAAATTTACCTTGGAATTATTAGAAAAATGACAAAGAACAGAGAAGGGAATTTTTAAAAATACATTTAGATGAAAAATTAACTGATAGCCTTTTCCAAAACATAAATAATCCTCCTCAGAATGGTTTATCGTTATTTCTACTGCAGTAGTGTTTTGAGATTTAGTCATGGCACAGATTCCCTTTGTGCTAGATGTCATACAGGAACAAAAAGACAATCCTTGTCTTGAAGAACTTACAGGCAAGCATGTGGTTATTTGCTAGACCATGCATTGTAGACCATAATTGTCTCATTTGTTTTAACCCTGATCATCTCTCATCTTTCTTAATGGAATCAAAGTATTGACATCACAGTTGCTGTGTACAGAGTATGGATTTATATGTGACCATATGCACAGTTATAATGAGAGGGCTGCAGTTATTGTTGAATTCCTTATTTAGAAAGCATATTATTTTTTTGTCTTTGGTATACTAAGCAATAATTCCTTTTCTCTGAAAATATTTACTAGACAAAGCTAATTCAGCTTTGCTGGCCATGAACTTCTGTGCATTAAGCCATCTGTTTTTATGTGGGAATGAGAGAGAAAAGAAAGCAGGTCAGTTGTCAGAAGATAGAAGTTAAATAAAACTCAGTTTGATTAAGTAGAATGTCAAAATATAAGTTAATTGAGAAAAAAAGTAAATTAAAATCATTACCTACTGTCACTTCTGAAACATTGTGGCTTATCATTTATGCACACCACATCCATGCAAGAGCACCCTCAATCCCTGCATGCAATAGCTGCACATTGTAATTTTTATTATTGCCTCAGGGGTTTGCTAAAACTCGTCCTTGGAAAAGCAGCAGAATTTCAACAAAATTACATCTAATCACATTTCTTAACCTCAGTCAAAGATTAATTTGTCCTGTTCTTTTTAGCATTGCAGAAGATACAAATCTCATCTCTTAACTGTGCCTTCTTTTGTTCTCTCTACTTATTCCAGAAGCAAATAACATTCTTTTCTTAAATAGATTTGAAAAACCTTTGTTTTCATTATAGTTAAGTTGTTCAGTCAGTTTCACAGAAGTCAAAATTTTCTCACCAGCTTCAAATATGACCAATTTGTGATTAATTCTTTAAATTTTCTCTAAATCAATTTATTCAATTTTTTTCTCTTTTTTTCTAAATTCTTTACAGTCAAAGACGAGTTATGTTTCAACCAATCTTAGTTACAGAGAGGACATATTCTTCACAAGCTGATGTCATCTCAGGACATTTTTACTTCACCAAAGAAATTCTCCCTTTTGTCAGTACAGAAAATACTACTCACCAGTAACCATCTTCTGCTTTACTCTATTCTTCATCAAATCATACACTCAAATGGGAGTTCTGGCACCATCCTGAGTAATCCTTCACCTCTCGTCCTTAAAATTCTCTACTCTTGCATTTAACTGTGGAGGAGAATAAGGTCACGGTAACTTAGGTTTTATGTGATATCAGTTTAAAAAACAAAGAAAAGAAAAGAAAGCAGAACCCACAACAACAATCTACACTGCTAGACTTATAAGTCAGTTTCTGTAAGAAAAAAACCTGCTCTTTTATTGGCTTTGCAAAGGAATTAGCATGCAATTGAACGTCATCATCTTTGCCAGGCAAATGGCTGTAGAAATACATTAAACACTCCTAAGTCTCTTCAATCCCATTTAGTCTCCACCTGTCTCTCAAACTGAGCATCCCATTCAGGCAGAAGCAGAAATACCACACTGAGTACAGAGAGAATACAAATCCATGTATTTCAAACACACAACTTCTTGCCTGCCTGTTCTCACTCTTTGCAAGAAAAGCACAAAGAGAGTCAAGAGATGGCAAAACATACACCAATCAAACACAACTGTATTTAGCTTAAGAAATAAATGGTACTCACATGTTTTCCACAAGTTGTCTTGCATTTATAACCTCAACCATATGGACAAAGCAGAGGTTGGTTGGTTATGAATACAAGTAATTATATGTATTATTGTGCATATTTCACTGTATATACAGATATATGCTGCTGCATGCCAGACAACTTTAAGAGCAGAAAAACACAATGTTCAGTACCCAATGTGGTGTTGATCTTCTTTTGAATCAGAACTAGGTTTTGAATTTGTCATTCATCATAGATATATTCTCAAACATATGTGATGCATTTGCTGCTTGTACAAGAAATATTCTAGTTGAACAACAGTAGTCAGAATAACAGCAGTGGGATCATTAATAAAATAGCTCGTTATTTAACAGAAATTTTACACCACAACTCATACCATCTTTCTTACATATTCTCATAGTGCAAAATACATCTGAACACCTAGCTGCTAGAAAGTTCTTCCTGAAACATGTTACTCAGAACCGTTTAAAATCGTGAAAATCAACACTGCAGGAAGCAGACAAAGACTATGGTTTTCCTCCTGTTCCCCAGGCTTTGCAGACAGACCCAACCATGCTGCCAAGTTACCACTTCCAGGCCTCCATCCCTGCGCCAGCCTCACCAGGACAATGGGGTGCCAGGCATTCCCCTTCTCCTTCTCCCACTGACACACAGAACCATTTTTCCAGTGTTGAAAGAATAGACCTAATTAATGGAGAGCCCCATCACCAGCACTCCTTCTGCCTTTGTTTTTTGCCTAATCAATAGATGATACACCTTCAACAACATCCCGCTTTGAAAAATCCATGATTTAAAAAAAGAACTGTGCTATAAAATAAAAACTACTTACCAAACACCAACAAAAGCTGCTGCTCTTTGTGGCCAATTGCTTCCTTTATGCTGGGGTTACACTAAGGTGACAGGGAACCTGTGGGCACCAACAGGCCCTGTGGGACACCCACGGCCACTTCCCACCCACCCACATTCCCAGGGCCATGAGTCCATTCCCCTCAGAGGTGTCTGGGGCTGTGGGAGAGCTGCCAGGCCCCAGCAGGACCCCCATGGCCACTTCCCACCCACATTCCCAGGGCCATGAGTCCATTCCCCTCAGAGATGTGCGGTGCTCCGGCTCGCACTGTGGAAGAGCTGCCAGGCCCTGCCCTGCAGAGCCCTGGCCCCCACAATGCCCCAAAGGTTTCCTGCAGTTATAACTTTTAGGAAAATACAACCCACATGTCTCAGAATTGTAACTTTGCCGTGCTTTTAGAATTTTCCTTTCCATTAATAAATTCCTTCATCAGTTTGCTGCTATGCTGCCCCAGTGAGAGCTGTCATGAGGCCATGAAAACCAAAGAACTTGGAGGCGCTCCTTGTTCCTCACAGTCTGAAGCCAAAGAAGGCATCTCCCAGCAAGAACTCTGGCTTTCCACAGAAACCCCCACTCCAGCATACATATGGTTCATCTGAGCAAGGAACTCGTCAACATTTTTGCCTCATGATTGGGATTTAAAGAAAGAAGCACCTCACTTGCACATACAAATCCATATCAATAAAATCTATCACAAAATTTAAACATTTAGGAAAACATCCCTGGCAGGAACACCTATTCTTTCTTTTTTTTACTCTGACACCTAAGATCAACAAAGGAATATTTCTTGACACCTTTTCACCCACATTGTAAAAGTGATAGCTAATTTTAGTGCTACTTTCCATTTCCCTTTTATCCCTCAGATCACACTGCTTCCTACCAGCAAAGAGGTGAGGATAAAAGAAAAGAGAATATCCTTGGCTAGTTATTTTTATGCCTAAACTGCAGAGCATTTTGTTATTTTCAAAACTGTTCTACCATAATCAGATGGTTCCTCAGCAGTTTTCAAAATATAAGCATCTCAAAAAGTACAGGTTTTGGGGTTTGAGCAATTTCAGGTATCAAAGTTTCTATGTTTTTTTGATAAAGAATTATATTAAATGAATTACACATATTTTCTGTCAGAGCAATGACAGGTCTTTACCCCATATTTTCTGTCAAACAATCTTTTAAATAGCTACATTTCTCAGAAATACAGTCAGAGACTGTTATCATTACTGCTGGGTTTGGCACATCTCTTCTTTCTACACAAATATTTATTAATAGTTTACATGCTATTTTTCCAAATTTTGTAACATCTCTTACGGGCATTAGAGTAAATGCATTTGCTGCATTTTACAGCATTGCACAAATTATATTTTGACTGTTATAGTCAATTTTTCATATATTACTGTAATAAAATTAAAATTTAATCAGAATGTCAAGATTTAAAACAACCCTGGCAAGAACTTCTTCTACAGAAGTCTCATTAATAAGCAACAGAATACCATACCTTTGACAATTACAGGGGCATGAGGGGGTTTTCTGCTTTTAAAAAAGACAACTCTACTTCATTATTTTTAAAAGCCTTTGTTGTGGCAAGTAATGAAAATTATATTGTTCCTTTGACTCGCCTTGTAGATGGAGTGTCTTTGATCATATAAGTATCAACAATTCCCATGTCAATATTTTCCCTTTCCTATACATGAGCCCAAAGTACAAACAATTGCTACAGGGGAGTAAAAGTGACATTTTAGCTTAAGGAGATCATTAGATACTGGTCCTTAAGGGCAGTTTCCTTTTAAAAAGAATGCAGGAAAAAAATTAAATATCTGTGACATGAGTTATAGTGAAACCACTTGTACAAAGGAAAAACAATCACTTTGTAAATTATAAGCCTCTCAGCAAATGGACTTTCTACTGTCCTAGGGGCAAGACAATGTTTAGGAACATACTGATTTTGCAAAAACTGAAGACTCTGCTTCAGTTAGAAGTAAAACTTCAGTATTTCATTAAAGCCAAAAGTAAGCATCCAATGCAAAACTGGAAAGAAATACCTCAGCCTTATGTCTCTGCTCACTCTTCTCAAAATGGAAAGATATCCCTGATTTCCTAGACAATGTATGGCAGGATTCACCCAACCTGACCTTGAGATTTCTAAATGTTACTGCCTAAACCTAAGTTAGTCATGTAGAGTCATAGAATCCTTGAATCATAAAATATCTCAGGTTGAAAGGGACCCATAAAGATCATCAAGTCCAACACCCTTCTCATCAGGACTACCTGAAATGGACTCATATCACTAAGGGTACCAGACACTCCTGGTAGTCTGACAGGATTGGTGCCATGCCCACTTCCCTGGAGAGCCTGTTCTAGTGATTGACCACCCTCTCAGTGACTCCTCTGATAGTTAACAGAGAAAAACAGGCAGAAGGTGAATCATCACATCTTCCATTTGTATTACATTGTTTGCTCAACTTCCACACTTACATGGTTAATTACAGCTAGCCATCCTTATCAACAGGACAGGCATCTGAAGCATCTAAAAAGATAAAAACTCAAGAAAGGAACTAATCCTTTTTTTTTTTTTTTTTCACTAGAAGTACAGAAGCTCCCTTCTGAGCAGCTAAATTTAGGAAAGATGACATTCATTTTTATGTCCATCTCCTGACTTTTACTTTTGAAAGTACTATGAGGATGTTTCATCCCACACTTTCATAGCCTCGGTCATCTTTGAAAGAGAGGATTCAGAACACAGACTCTTACATGACGACAAACAAACTGAAGGACCAGAGGATCCTAAATACAGAAGGAAAGAAATATGTATAAAAAAAGCAATGTGCCTTTTTTTGTTGGCTTGTTGTTGTTGTTGTTTTTAATGTAATAAATAGGGATATATGTGCAATAAGGTGAAAAGGTTTATGTAGGCCTAGTGTCCCTTTCCTACTCTTTAAATTTCTTATTTCAGAAAAAAAACCCCTCATTATTCATTGCATATGATGTTCTAAGAAATAGTCAAAAGCTACAGGGATTATGGACAAAATCTGAAACTGCTGATTGGGAAGTGCTATAGCAGGCTATACCAGACTAGTCAAAATTGATGAAGACTATCAGAGGAAGAGCTTCAGCATTCAAAAATACTCTTAGAAGTAGACTCTTCATTTTAAATATCTATTAAATTAAGAACTACTCACGTCTCCAGTAAGATGATGAATGTACAAAGCCAAGTCACTGCTTTGAAAAAAAAATGAAAGGATTTTTGCAAATCAGTCACATTAATATTTATATCCACAAGAGACAATCATTTTCCAATTACCATGTAGGTAGAACAGCAGCACATATCGAATTTCAAAACGAAAATGCACACCATGCAATTTCTCTAGATCCTCTTTCTGTATGGCTAATAGAAAACCAGGTGGAAAATTGCTCATTGAAGCTAATTAGCCTTTAGTTATCACCAGTTACATTTCCAGCTGTTCTATTTCATCCTAGACTTCTTAATTTATTCATCTGGCATATTCATATCTGTTTCTTCCATATGCTATGTTCATAACAAGAAGAAGGAAGAAATCCTGTTTCTAGGGAATTAGTCCCTCATCTGTCAGATTCCTAATTGCAACTTCATCAGCAATTGAGTGCCTGTAAGCATGCATTTGATAGGAAATATATTTCTTGCTGTTTATGGATTTATAGTTCATAGAATTCATGAAAATGAATCTGTATCACTTGGGAAATCTAAGGTATACATTCCTACTATTTCTTATACAATGAAGGTCAGGTAAACTAAGATACACTCCAAAGATGTAAAATTAAGTTCTTAAGCAAAAGACCAAAAGCTCACTGGTTTGCACCATAAGCATATTAATTAAAAGAATACTACTTACAGCCCTTTGCAACTAAAGAAAAGAAAAAATGAAGCTTGTTTTTTTGTTTTTTTTCTATTATATAGCATTTAATGATATACCCTGGCTTTAAAAAAATCAGAAGAGAAAATTAAGTAGTCTTCTTATGTTATAAAATGTACCCAAAGAAAAAATGAAGCTTGTTTTTTTGTTTTTTTTTTTTTTCTATTGTATAGCATTTAATGATATACCCTGGCCTTAAAAAAATCAGAAGAGAAAATTAAGTAGTCTTCTTATGTTATAAAATGTACCCAAATTATATTAATTTTCTCAAATATAGAAATTATTTTAAGTTGTTCTGTGGATAGGATTTTAACTTTTTCTATATTGATCTTGAACACTGAAATTTTGAATAATATTTTCCCAAGCAATTAATTACATAAGCCGCTTGGGTTTTTTTCTGTTTCTTAATTGGATGTCAATTTAATCATCCATTTAAGTGCAAATTCAAAATAAAGGCCTATGAAACACTACTTATTTGCATGACTAATTTTAACTTTCTGTGAATGTTTGTGTAAAGAAAACTCCATGGCTTAGATGTCACACAAAAATGAACATAAGAACAGCACAATATATGGAATCATATGTAAATTATATGAACACTATTGCATTTGTCAGTAGTTGCACCCACTGCCCCAAGGGAAACCCCCAGAAAGCCCTTCTTCCTTCATGTTTCATGCGCAGCACGATTGCCAGAGCCTCTGGCGTTACTTTTTTACTTTTTACTGAAAGAAGAGGGAGGTCAGCCTGTTATGCCACTGCATTCCCACAGCTCCTCCTGGGCAAACTGGCAAGAAACAGACTGGATGGGTGGTCTGCAAGCTGGGTAGGAAATTGGCTCCCAGAGCATTTGGAGGGCAGTGATCAATGTTCCTTACTTAGGCTGGCAGCCTGTCACATGTGGGATTGATCCCCCAGTGATTGGTACAGGGCCACACACAATGCTGAACATCTTGCTTGAGAACTCCCACCCTGCAGCCTCAGCTGTGCTTTGTTGAGTTGATTTGAATGAATTACTAATACATTTTTGCAAGCATTATTTAGAATTTTCATGTTGAAGAACTTAAATATATATCTGTAGATATGCAGTATTGTCAAACATATATTTTCCAATTCTAAACATGCAATACTTGACTAACCTGTAAGTGGTAATTACATTTCTAAAATAAGGTGCCTAAGTCTTTCTTCCCCCTTCTTAGTTGAGTGTACAGAATTTAACAGGTAGTCCAATTTTCAGCATTGTTATTGTGCTAATAATCACAAGGGGCTTTCTGGGGTCTGCACCAGTCGTACTGGGTGACATCTTCATGCCTCTCCTGCCACCTAGAACTGTTACAAACTGTCTGCCATCTGGCTTGTGGGAACTTGGTATCCTCTTGGATATTGTGTCCCCTGTGACTCCTGTCCCCTTTTCTCAGTATCATTGCTTTTAAAAGGTTGAAGAATCTGCAACAAACTTACATGGCCAAGTCCCCAAAGAGCTCTAGAGGAGGACAGGTAGCTGCTCCACAAAGGTAGAGGAAGGGAAGTAACAGACCCACACCCACCCCTCCTTCCAAAAGAAGCATAAAGAAGTAATGAAGGTGAAAAGTCAGAATACAAACCAGCTTTGCCTTCTGTTGTATGAGACTTGCTCTTGGTCCACCTCAGAGGTTTTAGAAAAGAAATGAGAGGTGTATTTATAACTTCTGCCTATGTGAGGAAGAGAGATTTTTTCTTCCATTTGTCTTCATACCCCATGAGAGATGGAGTCTTGCAGGTGTCTCTCTGAAGGTAAGGAGAATGATGGAGAAGGATACTGTTACATTCCCAAAGGAAAGACAACATCTGCAGATGCCACAATACAAAACATGTCACTGCTTTGTTATTACAACTTCAAGAGTTATTACAACTTCAAGAGTTGCAAAAGGTAGCCAGAATAAGAAAGGGCAGTGCATATGATTAAGCTAGTTGAGGGCATCTACATTCTTCATCCTAAATATTAGTGGATATCAAAATTGATGGAAGTGAGTTAGATCAAAATCTTCCAGTCCTACCCATGGATGGGTTAGACCCATCAAAGGCAGCAATCCCTAAGTCCAGAATGGATAACTAAATAATTTAGTAACACTGTACCAGTCAGTGATTTTTAGATGTGTCTGGTATGAGTAGCAGCCATATAAATCCAAGAAAAGATTACATGTATTTTATGTGAATATAATTGAAATTTATTCAGTTGCCTTTGAATTGCTTCACACTAAAGAGATCACATTGTACTAACATTGACATATTGAGATATGGAGTAAAAAGAGTGTGTTGTAATGAGGAATAAGGGACTGAAAATCATTACCAATATTATGTGATACACATGAATAGAAAGCCAAATAATTGTGCCTATTAGTGAAGCAGAGATGTCTCATAATGATATGCATTCACACATTATAATCAAACCAATGTTAATATATTCCAAGGTAAAAGGATTATAGACATCTCATCAGATAACTCTGTCATTCAGACTTACGAATCTTATTTACACCTGGCTTATAGAATTTGAAATTCATAACAAAAAGTGTGTGAAAATTTGCTTGTTTAATGAAAATTAAATATATGAGTCAGTGCTCAAAGCTACCTTACATGAACATTATAAAACTGAAAAAAGGAAAACTAAATTCTTAAGCTAACAGCAACTGACCTGATTGTTGTAGGTCAGATTCTGATTCCACTGGCTGAATATCTCTTCTGTCATCTGTGCAGATACAGAGATCAATGCAAATGTTAATTAATGCTTATTTTCAAAAGAATGCTGAAGATCAAGAGATAAGCATATCACATTAAAAGTATGTCGCATTTTTCTTGAAAAATTATATACTAGATATGTCATAGTAAAATATTGCATTATATTGAATAACATGTATTAATTTCATACGTGTATTTTAAACTGGCATATGTTTGATTTATAGCTTATGTATTTAATATAAAGTATGTTAAACAATCAAATACATAACAACTAAGCAGCTACCTAGAAGACAATAAAATTATTACTGTCCTGATAAACACAACATTTTAACTGCCTTCTTTAATAGGTAGTTGGCTTAAATAGATAAAAAAAAAGCAGAAGCCTTTAAAACTACAGTAAGGTTATTAAGTTCTTTGTATCCCTGACACAGGGTTTGTGTTATGATCTGAAATCCTCTTCCTTAAAAGTATAGATGCCAAAGAGTCCCTGTTGTTCAAAGAAAAACAGGGAGGTTTTTCACTACCTAAAAAGCACCAAAAGCTGAATCTGCTCAACCCTCTTTGGCTGAGGAGTGGTCCTGCCACCCTGTCCAATGGTTAGAACAGTTCAGCTGGGAAATGGGTTCCAGGTGCTCCTGGCCATAAGGGGCTGCTCCACTGTGAAGAGCCAGAACTGTTTGTCACTTGTACTTGCCACAATTACATGAGAAAATCTGATTTTTACAAAGGCATTATTCTATCATCATCTCTCTGTCTTCTGCAGTATTTGCAAATGTAAATTCATTTATCAATACATATACTAAATTTGCAGATTCACCCTGAACCTTTATGTCAACTATTGTGCAAATTGTTTGATAAGAAATCAGCTGTCAATACACAGAAGTCCCTTTCTCCACATCATGCACTCTGCAGAAAATTAAAATGCATTGGAAGCCCCAGTTCTGTCAAAGGACAATTTTTTCTTGAGTAACTTGTTTGATTTTGAATTCTCTTTTATGCCAGGCTTAGGTGATGAGAGATTTATGGAAGTGATTTAGAATGAAATAAAATACAGCTTCTATTAAATGACAATTAGAATGATGCCCCTGTGATGTCAGCCTACCAAAAAGGCCAATGAGATAACATTCTCAGAAAATGGCAACAGAAAAGATTTGTTTCAGAGAATTCCAGTGATTGCTTTCAAGTTTATTTTTAAAATAACTGCCTCTGGCATCCATCCCATGTTAATTAAGTATTTGGTACTCCTGAAAGCTATCATGCTTTAATTCAGAGGGAAACTTTCACTTCCAAACCTCCTTGCAGATTTAATTCCTCCTCAGAAAACTGTTTTAATCAGCTGAAAAGATACTTCTGGTTTTATTCTGGAAAACAACCTACCAAGCACCTTTGGCATTACAGTCCTTTTTTTCCAAGAATTAATAACCAATAAGGAGTTGTTTTATTGTGCGCCTGACAAATGTTGTAAATTCTAATATATCACTATATTTCTTGCAGTAATCTGCAAAAGATTCTACTCTTTGGTTTATCAATCTCTACATTACATTTACCAGCACCTACTTACATTTAAAAACCAGTAATTGCTCATTAATCCTTTATTCAAAACCTTGGTATAAATTGCAAGCACAGAAGAGATACTTCTGTCAAAGTCACCGAATAAATTTGCAAAAGCTTAAATTAAACAGGTAAGTGGCAGGAGGGCCTGATCATTCTAAAAGCCAAAGGTTCTCTCCAGACAGTGACAGATCAGAAAATTGTTTTTGGGTCACAGAATGTCTTAAGAGAATACAAAAAACCCCACCCCAACCTGACTTCCTCCCTGATTACTTCAACCTCAGTCCACATGCCTTAGTGCTTTGTGCCCCTGAGATCTGATAGTGAAGATCCTTCTTCAATCATTCATAGTGAGAAAGGAAGTTCACCTGAACCCAGTAAACCTTCTCAGCCAGTCCCTTCCTTTGCAGTGTAAGGGGATGTTATAGTGATGTTCCCCCCCTGCACCAATGCTGAATTCCTAAGGGCCAGTGCTGCACTGTGTGGTGGTGGATGCCAAGGTAAATCGTTGAATTTAGTGCTGGTAACTGGATCTATGTGTGTGCTGTGTGCCTACGACTTCTTTGCTTTTTGCCCAGTGCATGCTGGGAGCACAAAAACTCTTCCATGACTTGGCTTTAGTTTAGTATTTTTAAATATTTTGAAACCAGTGGGTAAATTCCTGCTCATTTCTGTAGCAGCAGAATTAGGACCTATGGGTCACCTAATAGGAAACCTACAGGAAAAAGAAGACATGGTATGTAATTAGACATTTATCCAGGGGAAAACACTCCTCACACAATAGCATGTGCAGTTGTGACACCATGCTCCTGCATGCAAAAGGTTAAAATCAGTCCAGACAGTGCTTAATGTGATGTTTCCATCTTAAAACTTCAATCAGGTATTTTTCAAGTAACTTCAGACACAAAGTACACCGAAGAGAAAGATTTGAGCTGAAGCCATACTGTTATTAAGGAATTGGAATAGGTACGATGTACCAGGAATGTACAGACCTGCACATAATGAGATTTGAATTTCATTACTTATCTGCTGGATCATCCGAGGCTGGGTCATCTCATTTCAATTCTCTGTATCTGTTTTATCTTCTGCACTTTATCTGCACAGATCTGTTGCTCTTAGGAACAGGGACCAGCTACAAACTATCTCCCATGCAGTACTTTTGAGCACAAGAAGATACTAACAGAGTTCAGTTTTTTTCTGAGGACTTTAAAAGCCACAAAACAAATATATAAGCATTACATGGTTCATGAAAGGAATGTAGGATGTATCAGTTTATTTTAAGAACAGGTGGATACTTTTAATTATATTAAAATAAGGCTATTTTAGCATGTTTTCCGTAGTGGGAAAAGTTTGATTTGGTTGGGATCTGGTCTTGGTGAGCCAAATGCTGAACTGATTCTCTAGATTTGCTATACCCTTTCCTGGTGTAGGAATAAATAATGATGACAAGATTTATTTTTGATCACTGAATCTCACACTAATTGTGTAGAGTGAAACTACCAGTTCTGCTCCATTTGATTAAAAAAGGGCTAAAATAATATAGCATCAACCAAGAAAATAAAAATAATCTTCTGAAATTGTTGTCCTCAAAGAAAAAAAAAAAAAGAAAGAAAGAAAAAAAGATTAAAATACTGGAATGGAGAGAGTAGAACTGATATTGACAGTGGTGTTTAAAGAGGTAGAGATCTGAAATTATATCCAATCCTTAATATGCCATTAAAAATCAAAGCAGGGCGGGAAACACTGTGGAGTTTGGAAGAGTGTGGTTATATAAGAGACAGTCTCTTATTTAAGGATTCTGCTGCCCACTTGAGAAGAGGGGTGGCCTGCATCCTTTGCTTTTCTAGCAGATGTTTCAACATCTCACAGACTGCAGAGTTACAACTTCTTATATTACACTTAATGCCTTAAAATCCAGGTTTATGATTTACTCTTTATAATGAATATCATAGCCTCAAAAATCCTTCTGATTTCAAACTTGTTTTTTAAGATTAGGAAAATGAAGGTAAATTAGTTCCACTTTGTCAAGCTGGAGCTATTCTAGGGCAGTTTAACAAGTCTTTTTAAGGAGAAGAAATATCCCAGTTTCACAGAGGAGCATGGCAACTTTTCCCCGGGTCTTTTGGTGCTTAGGGACCTGCCTGTTAACTATTAATATCTACTGCAGGATATCCAGTCCGTGCCAGAGTAACACCGGCCAAGAGAAGCCCTTCCCCCTCCTTTAGTGTTCAGTCCTTCCGTGTTTCCTCATTAGCACCCTGGAAAGGACGCTTTGAACCCAAGGTCGAAGGAAACTCTGTTAACTCAGAAAATCACTCGGCTGCTTCGGGGCATTTCTCAGGCCGATCAAGCCATGCATCCAGAGGGCAGCCTGGGGCTCCTGGCAGGTCTGGGGCCCTCCCTCCCACTGCTGCCCCCCAGTAACCGCAGCAACTCGCCCCGGTGATGGGGTAGGGTTTCTGGCTTTCAGGCTGGCAGCGCTGCCAAAGGGTTTCCATGGCCACCCGCTCCACCAGCGGAGCCTTTGTGCTGCAGCACAGAGCATGGGCAGGGCAACCCCTCGCTGTGCACCTGCCACCCACCTTGCGATGGACTCCCTCCCCTGTGCCCCATAACCTCTGCCCCTACCTGCACACCGGTACCTATTTCTCCACCTTCTTTTTTCCCCCCTTTTTTTTTTTTTTTTTTTTTTTTTTTTTTATTTTTTTTTTATTTTTTTCCCCACAGGTTTTTAAAAATTCTGCTTAGGGAAAGAAACAAAGATCTTATCTTTCACAACATTTCCAGGCTGCAAGGCTGGTCCCTGGAGCAGCCACAGAGAGTTAAAAAAATACCTCCCCCAAGCAAGGGAACACACAGCATAACAAAAGGCACTGTCTTGTGCCTGAAGCAAACACTTTGGAGTTTTGTGAACATTCCCCTGTGGATGGGTGGAACCCCAGCCCTTGTCCCCAGCATGGTGAGAGGACAAGGAGGGACGCAGAGAGCACTGTCCCCACAGCTGTGCCCCTCTGAGCACCAGCATCCCCAGATTGCGACTGCCAGCCTCTGCTTGCAGTGGGCACACAGGAAGGGTGTTCCACAATGGGCAGCTGCCACATGCCTGTAGTCAAGGGGACTCACCAAGAACTACTCAGAGGCAGGTTAAAAGCCTGATCTTTCACACTCTCCCTACTGCCAGGGCTGATATGTAAGGCACTGAAATGTGGAGCCAGGCTTCATCCCTATTTATCCCTTAGGGATGGGAAATCAGAGATTATTTTTGAATTGGAAATGGTGTCAACAGTCTTTTGAGCAATCTATTCTGAGCAAACACATAGGAAGGGAAAAATTTCTTCTGTCCTGCCAAAGGCTTACTTTAAAGGAATTTTCATTCTAGCTGTGCTTCATTTACAAAATTGCAGTTTTCAGTGGAACACCTTGTTTTAAAAACATATATATGGTTAAAAAAGCCATATTTGTTTTGTATGTTTCCCTTTCATACAAAGGAGAACTAGCTCCATGTAATTTCTCCAGCTAGCAGTAGTTTTTCAATACTACTTACTATTTAAGTTGTGCTGAGACCCATAAAAAATGACCAATTTATTCCAAATTTTGTCAAAACCTATTCCCTCATTTCTAAGTATATATGGCCCCACACTTGCAAACCGCTCTTTCTGCATACAGAGATCTCTACAAAGCAGCTTGCAGGTTCACAGCTCAAACTGGAAGTCTGCTGCCATAAGGTGAATTGAATTATAAGACTGGCAGACTTTAAAGTACATTTTTCATTGTCACCGCTATTATTACTGAAGAATGCTCACACTGAGCACCATTTTACAAATAAGCAGTAATTCCTCATGTGGGAAATTTAAACTTTAGCCTTTGTCTGTGTAGCAGCTTTCATTCTGGGAACTCACTCGTTAAACATTCACTAATTTCCTCTTGCACTCACAAATGCACAGATGAGGAATTTGACCCATGGAGAACTGAAGCACCTTCCACAAACTCTGCTCTGAAAGACTGCCTTTAGGAAGCTTGGTGCACAAATGCTGCTACTGCTCAGGAAGAACAGAGTCCAGCATGTTAGAGGTGCACATCACAACTGTGATGTGGATCACAGCCATGGAGAGGAGATCAGGGTTCTATCAATGGCAACCTGAACAAGAGTCAGCAGTGCCCTGGCAGACAGGAGGGGCACCTGTGTCCTGGGGGGTATCAGTCACAGTATTGACAGCTGGGTAAGGGAGGGAATTGTCCTGCTCTGCTCTGCTCTGGGAAGGCCTCACTTCGAGTGCTGGCGGCCGTTCTGGGTGCCACAGCATAAAGAGATAAAAAGCTATTAGAGAGTACCCAAAGGAGGACCACAGGGACAGTGAAGGGTCTGGAGGGAAAGCCATAGATGGAGGGACTGAGGTAATTTGGCTTGTTTAGCCTGAAGATGTGACTGAGGGAAGATCTCATTGAAGCCTACAACTGCCTCAAAAGGGGAAGCAGAGGGGCAGGCACTGATTTCTCCTCTCTGGTGACAGGACCCTAGGAAATGGCCTGAAGTTGAGTCAGGGGAGGTTTAGGTTGGATATCTGGAAAAGGATCTTCACCCAGAGGGTGGCTGGACACTGGTACAGGCTCCCCAGGGAAGTGAGCACAGCACCAGCCTGACAGAGTTCAAGGAGCATTTGGACACTGCTCTCAGGTACATGGTGTGATATTGCAGACGGTGCTGTTCAGGAGCTGCACTTCATTGGTCTTGTGGATCCCTTCCAACTCAGGGTATTTTGTGATTCTATCAGTGTGCTGAGATCCCAGGGTGTGGGACAGCAAACAGTGCCTTTCAAACACTGTTTAGGCTGGGGAGTCACACTTTTGTATGGCACTTCCTCCCTGCCAAAGGAGCAATGCAATGCAATGCAAAAACTCACACTTTTTAAAGAACAATCTTTATCATGTTCAGATTTTGTGAATTTGAAATACATCCCTGGGCAGTTTTTATTTGGTATAAGTCACAAGGTTTTAGTAGCACGAAAGCTACAGGGATGACTTCTGTGATAAGAGAAGAACAAAAGCTGTATCCACGATGGACAGAACTAGTTGCATCAGGCCCCAAGATGGACCCACTGCTGGCAAAAGTTGAGTCCATTAGCAACACTTTGATAATATATTTACGAAAAAGTAAAAAATGCTGCGTAGGAGCTGTGAGAGGGAGGTGTGAGCAAAATGTGAGAGAAACAAGCCTGTAGACACTTAAATCAGTGAAGAAGGAGGAGGTGCATCAGATACCAGAGCAGATTCCCCTGCAGGCTGTGGAGAAGACCGTGATGAAACAGGCTGTACCCCTGCAGCCCATGGAGAACCATGGTGAGGAAGATACTCACACTGCAGTCCACAGAGAGCCTATGATGCAAGAGGCTCCTGGCAGGACCTGTGGCTCCACAGTGGGACCCACACTGGAGCAGCCCACTCCTGAAGGACTGTGCCCTTTGGAATGGACCCATGCTAAAGCAGTCTTGAAGAGCTGCTTTTTCCAAAAGTGTTCCCATGCTGCTTCTCTATCATACAATGCACACAGAATAATGAACACTATATACATAAATCTATCGGCACTGTAGCTTCTGAACTGTGAAAAACTTGTGGGTGGAGTGTGAGTATGTTCCTGAAGGAAAACCTTTTCATACAATGCACTCAGTGTCATAGGGCAAGCCAAGCATTTTGAAAGCATCAAAAGTGGAAGATTTTTATTTGATTCTTGAGGGGGGCACAAAAGCCTTTGCTATCCTCCCACTGGCATTTCCACACCTACACAAAGCCAGGAGCATAGGTCACTATGATGGGCACTAACTCAGTATTGAGTTACTCTCTGCCATTTCCAAACCTGTCTCTATGCACCAGACACTCTTTTTAGTCTCTCTGGGACAGAAACGTATAAATTCTTATAGGAGGTTGGAATCTACAACTCCCTGGATCTATGTTATGTTAAAACTGCCCCTTTCTAAAATGGTCTTACATTTCCCATGAAATCTACTCACTTTACCACCTCAGCAAACAAGCAAGATCTGGGAGCTTTCATCTGGTAGTCTTGCTCCATGAAGAAGTTGCTATCAAAGCTCTCTGAACAAATTTCACAAGTTTAAGCTATTTATAACATTTCTCACTGTGATCTTAGCAAGTAAAAAGAAAGAACATCTATAAACTTTTCCTGAAAGAAAGCACAGTGTGTCTCTGCAAGATGTTCTTGAAGAGAACAAGAGAACACGCAGCAACTTGCAACTGCAGCCTTGTGAGAAGACAAATGTGAAGGTCATGGGCACCAGTCATTCAGATTAATAAACTCACAGGGATCATGCAATGACTGCATAGATTCTGCATTTGCACAACACAGGTTTAAAGGGAACTGCTGAGACCATGTCCAGTTCTCAATTGTCACAGGAAACCATGACAGTGTGAGACTTTTTAATGACGTTTAGTCTTAGAACTTGTTTGGGTTTTTGCCCTCATGACTTCTAGAAGAAGACTCCTCTAGAGTCAGACTGCTTTGGCAGATAAAAATTATCTTATAATTTCCTGCAGTTAATACTCTCATAGGTTTTTGCCAACATTATCCCTCAGGTCAGATAGCTCTCCTCTCTCCAGTCAGGTTTATAGAAAGCAAGTATACCTTGCTGTAGTTCAAGAGGAAGCTGCTTCTCTGCCCAGCATTCTCCTGCTCCTCCTCCAGCTGTGAATGCAGATTAGAGGCAAAAAAAAAAGTCGAGGCCACACCAATCATCCCACCATCTTTCCTCTCACAGATTTATCACAAACATTTGGCACATACAGTAGGCAGAAGCTTACAGTACACACAGACCTACCACCTTCCCTGAGGGAATGATAACCATGCTAGGGTCAGCTGAATATTGCCACACTGAGCAGATGTTTGCTAGCAAAATATGGAAAAAGGGCCAACAGCTGATAACTATATGGTATGGAAAGTCACAGAGCTCAAGCCAGTTCCCAGGCCCTGTTGAATTTGCTAATCCAGACAGCTCCTGGGATCAAGAGGAAGCTCATGCCTTAAAACTCATCATCTTTCTTGGGATGTGGTTCTTTATCAACAGAAATGTATTCTTATAAAAATTGAAAAGGGCCCATTTCCTGCATCATGTCTATTCCATCTTTCACTACCTTTCCAGAGCAATGGAGGCATTCACTGCTTACTGCTGACCATAGCAAAAGATCTCTTTGAACGAGGGAGAGAAGGCTCTGCTTGCAGGTTGGAGTGATGGATGGATGGATGGATGGATGGATGGATGGATGGATGGATGTGTGGGACTGCAGCAGTGTGTGTCAGGCACCATCTACATAGAAGCATCAAAGACTCTTCAGAGAAAGCTGCAGCATCTGACTCCCTGCTCCTGGCTTGAAAAACATGAGCCTGTCACCAGGAGTATTGATGGGTACATTCATTATTTTAATTAATAGTGGAAGCTGCTGCAGCTCATCTGAGCAGGTTGATATTTTGCACCAAACAGGTGAAAAATACTGTTTTAAATATTGTTAAAATTTGTTCAGAAATTATTGAATAAAAAATTCTATTTATGGTATTTTGCCATGTCTGGTGCTTTTTCTTTTATTACTTTTGCTTCTAAGACAATTTAGTGTTTTTAAAAGAGAGAGGTTGACAATCAAGGAAAGATATCTATTCTGTTCATTGGCAGACAAGGTACATTGGGAGAATCGGGCTTTTGAAGATCACTATCCACTTTGAAGTTTTTCTTTTCTGTCAATGAAGCCAGCAGTTTTTCATTTCTGTCAGTGAAAACCATTAAGTACTTTGAAGTTTTCTTCTTCTGAGATTTTTAGCAGTGCTTTAAATCTGTATATTATAAAACACGCTTAAAAAAAAATAAAACATTCTTGTGATTCTCTATGAGAATATTCAGATTGGATGTTTATTTTATTTTTGTTTTTCAGAGTAAGGTCTGTTAAAAACATGGTCTGAAAGATAGATGCCTGAAAAGCAGTTTTGAGTTTTACCCATTGGAATACAAATACCCCTTTAAATCTATGTAGGAGCCAAATAAAGAAATTAAAATAACAACACTTAGCAAGGGAATAAAAGAAACATGAAATAATATTAAAATTATAAGTAAATAAGACATCTTACCATGTGTATTTTAAAATAACATGTCATTATAATTGAGAGAATGGTGTTGTATGAGTGCATTGATCTAAATTAGAGAAAGCAGAGAGTCATATCTATGGCTAAACCTGAGGTATCGTGGCAGAAATTAATTTGACTGCAGTACATCAGATTACTCCCACGTATTCAATTTAACAGGGATTTATTGAGAACAGGAAAACAGGTATTTATCCTGGCTTCTTGTGATATTTAGAAAATTGTTGAAATTCATGTTAGCTAAGTCACAGGGAAAGACATTGTCTAATAACAAATAGTTCATGTAAGAGACGAGAGATTGAGAATACAGGAAATTTCATTTAAACACAAAAAAACCTTCTTTTTTTAGTGTCGAGTAGCTAAACACTACAATTGGTTGCCCAGAGAAGCCCCATTCTTGGAGATACTCAAAGCCCTGGATAATGATGTATCTAACAGCATACACTGATACTAAAATGATCTGGACTATTTCTTTCTTATCACATCTACCCAAAGAGTTGAGAACCATGGCCCTACTTTGCGAGGAAATCCATATTGCAGGAGTAAATTAGAAGAATTGCATGGTGGACTATAGATAGGTGGTATTTAGTCTATAGATTATAGGTAGGCCATAGACAGACAGTCTTTGTACCTTTAAAACAGCAAATCTCTGAGGCTGCTGCAGGCTGAGAGCAGTGCACGTCTGGCTGCACGTGTGATCGCATTACGGTGTGCTCCATTTCAAAGCTCTGACTGCTATTACCAGATCACATTTGCTTTATGACTTACACACAAAAGCAGCCCAAGGATATTACAGGGAGTTGATCTGTGTGTGGAGGAGAAAAATGGGATGACCAGTAATTCCAAGACATGAATAAAAATGGAAGGAGTAGTTCAGTGTATGGGTACCCAAATTTAACAGCATATCAGGGTCGCTGAAATTCTCTAGATAAGATCAGAGCAGGAAATGAATGCAAGGCTTGTGCCTGTACAAAGAGGCCATTATTTGCAAAGATACAAGTATTACACAAAGTGAGTGGGCAAAGTTTGCCTCCCACATTTCTTTCATTACTCATACCTAACACCTGCTAGTTAACTAATATTCATTTTTCATACTGGGCTGCTCCAGTTCCACTGAACATTAATGTCAGTAAAACAATCTCTCACTTCATGTTACCCAGCACAGATGAAAATGGTAGTGCTGCCAGAGTCATGCAACCTGAATTTAGAAGTACTTATCAAGTTTTGAAGAAGGACACACCCTGTTCTCAACCCCTGATGGAAGAACACTGCACAGGAAGAAAACAAACCTTCAAATAGGTAGAGTGGCAATTTTCCAGTTTGGGATCTAAGCAGAACACATTGATTTCATTAGCATTACACTTCCTTGTAGAACAGTTATGATAAATGCAAAACCAGTTTTGTGTCTTGCCTAGAAAACATACAACACCTAAGTACACCTCAGCACTGAAATGATCCTTGATAGATCAGTAACTCAGAGGGACTGTTGTCTGGTTAATTATCACCACCAGTATCTAGAGGAGAGGAGTATTATCAAAATCACCTGCACAATTATTGCATCAGCTTGCAATACCTTGGCAGACTGCAGCATGACCACATGTGGCTTTGGTCTGGAGACCTAACATTCTAAATCAACATTACGCTGATGATTTTGGGGAGCCTGGAGTCATTTACATTGCCTGAGAGTATAAATACATCAATCTAGGGAGACAGAAAATAGATCATAACCTTTGCTTTCTAGTGTGGCCAAACAAAATGTGGTTAGACACATTTATTCTGTAGTCTCTAACCATGCCGACAAGACTCTGATGAATGAGAATTGCCTCAAGCACAATATTCTCTTTTTTTCATTGTCAGTGGCTCTCCACATAAGCTGTCTTTCATGCCCTAATTCTTTATGCTGGCCTGTGTGCATTCTGGGCTGTGGTGCTTTGACATGCTAATGAATTTTGCTCTGCTGTTAATAACTCAAAGCTACAGGACACCCAATGATATCATCATTACCAGCCTGTGTATGGCTGTTTTGTCTTCTTGCCAAATTTTAGTCTAGCATTTTCATCTGGGAAAAAATAACATGCCTATCTGAGAGGACAGGTAAGAGATATTCGACATGATTCCTACATTATACTGACCTACATTGCTTCTGAAAACTAAGGTCCCTGACCTGCATGTTGGAAGCACAAGTTTAGCATTTGCATTCTCTTCCAGAGAAGGGATTTCCTTTTAACTGTTTTCTGTTGTTTTCCAAATGAACTTTGTGCTGTGTAAAAGGGAGTGGAAAAACATGTGTTTGCCAAATGTGAGTAGTGTAGGCACATTTAATACAAGTATTTCCAGGTAGCAGCTTCACCAGCCTGCCCCTAACCTGGCAGAGCCAAAGGAATAGGGCAGCTTTTTTGACAGCCTTTATCTTTCCTTCAGAAACTGCTAATGACCTCTGGGCAAATTTTTACTGTTCCTCTCCAGCAGTGAGACTGAGAGCATGATTTCACTTCACGTGTACCCAGACCCCTATATCAGCACTTTTATGGCAAACCTGAACTTTCAAAATAGTGTATAATCATTAACATTATACCCTACAGCTACTCACTGAGATGTTATTACCACTGTTTTCTATTAGGAAAGACATGCAAGAGACTCTGCCCAGTGCCACACAGTGACTTTGGCAGTCTTAGACTGTATTCCTAATCTGTTAATTTTATGGCTGACTCTGACACTGGAATAATGTAAAATACATTTAGCACAAAGGCCCTGAGAAAACTCAATTAAATGCTCTACCTTTTCTTTGATCATTTATGATTCCCAAATAGCTTTCTGATGGAGGTGGACACTTTTCTGTTCATTACAGGAATAGGTAAAAAGAAGCACTTGAAGGGGAAGGGATTTTCACACCCACATTCGGGAATTCAGTGGCCACATGGAGTGCATCTGTGTCTCATGGGTCCCATTCAGTTCACTTTCCCAGGTCTCATGCTCCTTTGTACTAGCAGCCTCACTAGCTTCCCTCAGCACTGCAAGACTGTGACACACTGAGGTGCCTCCTAAGATCCACAACCCCAGAGAAGTTTGAGATACTCAACATCATAGAGACTTCAGCCATTCGTTGTAGAGTCAGAGTTTGGTCTGCATTTGCTGTTTGGGTTACTGTGTAAAGAGTATGAAAGACTCTCTCTGTATTTCCTGCAGAGCAAAGAACCAGTCCAGGGTCCCTTAGTTGCACAGCCAAAAGTGACTTTTTTCTGCGCAAAGTACTAGAGCAAAATAACTCCTGATATTTCCTTCCTCTTCTCATATCTCTCCATTTTCCAAAAGTACAAGATCCCAATGCTTGTCACTTCCCAAGATACAGTCACCTATCATCCCCAGGCATCCCAGCTCCATGCCATCTCACACCAGTTCCCATTAGAAGCCTCATCCCTTCCCTCACTGGTAAGTGGTCCCTACTTCTCTTCTAGCATTGCTGTTTCATGAGTGAAGAGGAGCAAAGGAAGAAACCTAAGTTCAGGCCAGATCTTATTCTTGTTTCTGATGTTATCCATTCAGAGAATGAAAAGCCACAACAGAGTTGGCAGTGGAGGGATGGCATCTGCTCTTCCTATTGTCTTGGAAGATTCTCAAGACACCGTCATTGTGCATATTGCTCCTAACCACCACAATACCCTCCTTTCACACCTCCTTCTTCTCCAGGGATGACTGCCACACAGTATGAAGAGAGATGGGGATGCCTGACTCAGTTCCTCAGCCACCACACAATCCCAGGCAGCTCACTGGGACCTTTTCCAGTGCAGGCAGTAGGAAGCTGGCTGGTGCCAACCACCGGACAGCTCAGGTGGCAGCCGGTGTTATGGCTGGCCTTTACTGGGACAAATACTGAAGCCTTCATTCCTTGCATTGTTTTATGTCCTTACACTCCTTTTTGTATGGCATATTAGTAGTAGACCAGACATATCAAGTAGACACTATTTGTAGAACCCAAGCTCTTAGCTTACTCAAAGCTCTTGAATAAAATTCATGAAGGAAAATAAAAATCTGATGCCATTTTAGATTCATTCTCTATCCTTCAGGAACATGTTTTGCTAGTTTTCATTAACTGCATTCGCTCACCATTGCTGATTATTTAAAATACAAGGTTTCATACTAGTTGAGATAAATAAGTAGTGAGAACACAACAATATGAAAGAATCCACCTTTCTTAATAGTGTGACTTTAAAAAGCCCCTGATTTTGACTATTGTAAAAACCCAGTGATTTCCTCTTGTAAACCTGAAGAGTGCCAAAACAGAGGGCAAATGAATGCTTCTGCTTATCAGTTACCTAGCAGGCATCTGTGGCATTTAGGTGCCAGAACCTGAGTTTGGCCAGCCAGCCAGCTGCTGCTGTGGTCTCTACCTGCTCAGTATTTCCTATAACAGGAGAGAATTTCTTCTTATTTCCAATGGGTTTGCAGCTGTAAAGGTCACACTGCTGACTATGTCACTTTTATTTTCTTTTTTCTTTTATGACTTACCACATATAGCTGAGGAGGAGCAGAGCTTTTGTGAAATCAAAATAACTTTCAGATGTTATTTTTCTTGGTAAAATACAGTATTACTTGTAGGCTGCATAAAGTCCCTGCCCCAAAATATGCACACAATAACATCCAGTGGTTGAAGGCTCTGGATGACAACAACCTAAGGAGTCACAGCCATTGTCATGCCCTGTCCTGGCATTACAGCCGAAAGGTGTTGCAAATATGCTGAGACGCTTTCTTAACTACATATTTTAGATGCTTCTAGAATCTGTATTGATTTTCCTTTTTAATAGGAAAATTGATATTGGGGGTTACAGATCAAAAAAAAGAAAAACATTACAACTTACAAATTTAAAATAAAAAATAATTAAGGAATAATCTGAAAAGCTGGAGAAAAATAACTGTACTACTGCTTGAAGGCCTTGACTGTAATACTAGCTGTTCTGGTCTCCTGGAACTTTTCAGTTCCAGGCAAAGAGACCCTTGAGATTTTTTTATATTAGTGAAAAGAAGCATGTTTTCAGAAATAAATAATTCTAATAAATAATTCTAATTCTAATAAATCTAAGGTGTTGTTTTTTATCACTTCCATTATAATAAGGATAGCAACAGTAAAAATTTATTTACACCATTGAAACATACTGGTAAGTCTATTGGCTCACATTAAGATTCAACTAGCTCATAGAAGTCAATGTTTAAGGAAGAGTGTAAGAATAGGGCACACATTGTACCTCGCACGTTTCAGCAGCCCAGAGAAGCTCCTCATCAAGAAGTTGAACAGTTACTTCAGCTGTCAGAGGTTTTATCTTCTACAGACTCATGGAGAGAACTGATCATTCAGAATCCTAAGTACTCTATAGCATATGTTCCACTGTTTGGCTGTGTATTATATGGAAAGTACATCCTTTTGACTGCTTGGAATTGAACAGTGTTGAACGTAACAAGTTCATTTTGTATGCATGATTTTTGAATTATGAGAAATGGTGAATAACACTCCACGCTTAATTCCTTATTGTTACTCACACTTTGTATATCTGTATGACAGCACCCCCGACCCCAAGCTGTTTCACTTCTACTTTGAAGACACTTGGATGGTTTCTCATTCCTAATAGAGGTGCCATTCCTTTGATCTCTTCTGCTTTTATTCTCTGACTGATCCATAGCCTTGTTTTGGCAAAGTGGTTTGAAGAGACAACAGTGTTGAAGGTGTAGGTCCATTATGAATTCTTTTGGCAACATAACGATGCTTTTTGTGTTGTTTGCTATCCCTTTCCTAAGAATCCCTAGTTTAAAAGAGTTCATTTGCGTCCTGTAAAAGGAAAAATGGCTGCATTACAGGAGTCTCCAAGAAGTGTGCTATGGTGAACACTGACACAAATAATCCATTACAATAGTACTGTCTTGATGGATGATGGGATGATGCGTTGTCTGAACTAATGATTAGAAGAGTTGTATTTCCCACTTTAATGAGACACAATGATGTAAGCAGATTTGACAGTTGTTTCCTGAGAGGCTGTCTGCCCCTTGTTGAAAGGCTTGCTTGCCTAATGTTTTAGAAGAGAGAGACGTCATTTATGTGGGTGTTTTCTTGCTCTGCAGGCAGCCAATTATTGCCCATCACGTCTCACACAGCTGCTATTTTGCACACACAAACCCAGGCGGATGTCATATCCTATTTTCACAGCTCAAACTAATGAATTGAGGCAAATCTGGAAAATGCAATATTCCAGGTCTTGCAGGTGGGGTCTGCATTGCCACCAATTACAGGATTCTCCCCTGTGTTATGGAAAAGCCTAACCATTAACCTAAGCATGTGGCTAATGTCCTACTGAGCAACTAGGTAGGGATTACATGTGCAAATTCTTATCACTTTGAAGCTCTAGCCATATGTGGGGAAATTGGGTTTATTTCCAAATACTGAGTGTAGAAATTGGCTCAGAAGAATATTTTAAATTATTCATAGAGCTTAAAATGTACTGACTATGGTTTTTGATCTGGGAATACCTTGGTTTCTAATCACCACATTGTGCTCTGTAATCAAGTGCCTGAAACCAATACTTAAGGCCTGGATTATATGTCAGCTGCTCTGCAGCTTCGACTGTGGGTAGTGAAGTTCTTCCCACGTGTGCAATGACAATAAATAACACTTCTGCAACAGAATCTCTCAGTATGAAAGATCATTTTCACAAATTGTGCAGAAATAGTGAGCCAGGCACTCTACTGACCGTCTACAATAATTGTCTGATAATTGACACGGATCTCAAATGCCTTTCTTTTCCAGAGTCAGTAACTCAACCTGAAACAAATATCAAAAGCTCAACTTTTATTTTCAGACTTCCTAAGCAGTTCTTTGAGGGTTTTTCTACTTCAGCATTTTTGTGGCTGAGAGCTGATCCCACAAAGACAGTCCTTGCCTCACTTGAACAGTTGCTCAAAGGTATGCAGCTGTTTCCCTGCATAGCATCACCTCTGGAATGGGCAGTGACATGTTCTGTGGAACAGAAGGAATTGGGGATATCAGCATAGCAGCTTCCTGCTTGCATCCTGTCCCCCACAGTCAGACTGGGAACAGGCTGACTCAAGTACAGCACTGAGAGATGCAGTGGCTCAGCAGCCAAAGGGAGCTGGAGGGATCAAGGCCTCACAGGCTGAGTGTGCACACATTGAGAAGCCAATTTGTGCACAAATTTGAACTTCTGATGGTTCCACAGGGAAAATTAGAAATAAGGGTGGTTTAAGCTATTGTAATACACCCCAGTTTGTACTGAATAACCTACTGCCTCTGGAGGGCACTGGGATCCATTCAGTATATGGGAACATCTGCCCTACCTCAGACAGAGTAGCTAAAAAATTTTCTGTTTTGAACCTCAGTGGAAGTACAATGATGTGTAATGGTTGTAATTATAATTATATTATTATTAATATATTTTCTTGGAGTCATGAGTGACGGAGGGTTTTCCCAGGCAATACTAAATATGTTTCTATCAAAGTTTTTACAGACATTTTTATAGATAATCTTCACATATTCTGATTTAATCAGGAAATGAAAGTTGGCCCAGTGATGGATTTTTAGGCACTATCAAGATAGCATCAGTGTGTTGGGATTTTATTTCATTTTTTTTCAAAAATATATTCCTTCTGTGCAGGGGTTTTGCCAAGAAGCACCAATTATTCCCATGGCAAAATTAAATTAAAAGGGAGACAGATTATTTTATTGTCTGGCCCCACTGACTGAGTGATATAAAGAAAGCATTAGTTCAATTGTCATTACTGATAATAATCTTGTATTACATAAAACCTCTCTCTACTGAGAGAATGTGATTTGAATCTTGTTTTTAAAGACAGAAAAACAGGGAAGATCACTCAATCTTACCTGTAGACATGTGCAGAGCCAATGTATCTGAGGAAGACGTGTGACTGAATGCTATTTGTGGTACTGCCTACTCTGATTTCATAAATTGTCTACTCAGTTGTCATAAACTTCATTCTCCCCAGTTCTAAGAGAATAAGTCCATTCATTACCTTTGGATGTTTTTGTTCTATGAAAATTTATAGTACGAGATTAAAATGCTCAGGTTTGTAAAATAAGCCCTGTAAAAAAACACAGTCTCAATATTTCTGACCTAACATGTCTTTTTCATTACAAACCTTTTCTTTCTTAAATACTAGATCAGGGTACCTCTAGAAATCAGTTGTAAATCCAATTACTTCTCAGGATTTAGGGTGGTACCAGCTTTTGCACAGCCTGTTCCCCCCTCTCTTGCATGGCCAATATATTAGTCAAACCACACTGGTAATTTTATATCTTATGTCATCATGATCCATTGCATCTTTATTAAAGTAAGTAATAAGCAGAGCTTTATAAAAGTAGTTGAATCATATCGTCTGAACTCTGGAGCAATTCGGGGATGGATCAGGTTACACATCTGTGTTACCCAGGAGGAATAAATGCACAGCAGGGACTTGTAGCTGCCCTCTGAAGCACCTGTGTGCTGTGGGAAGGTGCACTTCTCATCGTTAGGAGCCCCAAGTCTGGGACAGGCAGAAGAATCACAGCTATTCTTCTCCCTTTCTGACAAGTGATGCACACTTCACAAATTATTATTTTGACTAGATTACTTAGGCCTACATGGATTACTAGAGGTATACAGGGTAAGACCATATTAGCTGTGGTTATTGCACAGTTAATCACGTGGGATTTGATCTTCAACTGATGTCAGCCTGCTCAGGCTCATTGAAGAAGTTAAAAAATGCTCACTGGTAGCAGTTGAGCAGCAGAAGTGTGCTGCCCAAGAGAAATAACTTCTTGTAGAAAATATTATGTGAATATCCCAAGTTATTTCCATGCCCCAGCCATGAATATAGTTGGAAGAAATCAACATTACAAAATAAAGGCAACACTGGCATGTTATGTATTACATATGTATTTTATATCCAGTGAAAACCAGAAATTACTTGCACTTCTGACCCTGTTAACTGAAGACATATGAATCCTGTCCGTCAGCCTAAAGCTTATAGCTTAGCCCAGGGAGAAGAGATTGTGCAGAATTCATCATTCTCGAGGGAAGGGCACACTGCAATGACACATTGCACACGCAGAGCACTTTAGGAGCTCTGCCTACAAAAAGGCACCTGGTTCTTCAGTAGCAGCTACAGAAAGTTGTCCCAGGGGAAGTCATCCTCACTGAAGTGAAGAGTGTGAGGTACATGACTGATGGGGAAAACACTGTCATCTATGGATATATTGCACTGCTTTTATACCACAGACAGCATCACACACTGTCAAAACCAGCATCTGGTTTGCTTCACACAGGAGTGTTCCCAGAATGGTCCCCTCAAAGTGACAGAAAATAATAGATAGAATTGCTTCAAATCTCTTTAAAGTGAGAGTGAAATGCAATGACATTTGCAAGGATCCAGCAAAGTAAGGCAACTGGTAAGGTCAGAACTTGAAGAAGGGCAGGCCTTGTCATGCCAAGGCTCAGCAAGCATATTGACAGCCATGTCAGAGAGTAAACCTTAAGAATACGGTCCAGTAACCATATTAAGTTATTGTTGCAGAAGGGGACACACACTCAGTGACAGTGCCTTGTTTCTTGGCTTTTCTGTCTGTGATAACAACCTCAATCAAACACACTGTCTCTTGGCATCACTGCATCCTTTGATAGCTGACAACCTGCTAAACTATGGGTAAAGCTGACAGACTCACAGCCAAAGCTACTGCAGACCCTTTCTGCTTTTCCTGAGCTTTAAAGAAATGGGAAAAATGTTTGCAATACAAATAGGGTTTTTTAATTAAAAAAAAAAAAAAAAAAAAAAAAAAAAAATCCTTGAATTTTGGTAAATGTTCATTCTATTGCACAATTATATGTATCTGAACATTTACAGAAATAAGGGGGGGAGGGGTATGGCTAGGATGAAACATTCTTTTTTCTTTTTTGTAAAATATTAGGGTAACATGATTTTTCTAAAGGCTCTTACACGCAGTAAGGTACATTCTGCTCTTGATGCTGGTTCCCATCACAATGAAAGGTAGTCTGGGATTCTCCTCTATTGGAGGGATGCCTATCATATTTGATGGCACAGTTAAAAACGACACCTTTTAAAAAAATCTGCCATTTTTTGGAACAAAAACATGGTTTGAAACAAAGGCCTGGGGATACAAAAAGCCAAAATCATGCTTTACTGCTGCCATCTTCTGACTTGCAGGCTAAATTGCAGGGGTTTGAAAGAAATTAGGTCGGACTGTTTTTTCCTAACGTGTTTTCCAGCAAATGTCATTACATCGGTGATAGAACAGAATAGGATTTCAAATACATGGCTTTGGCTTACAAAGGCACCATGGCTGCACAAAGTATACTCGTATGCTCCAGATACTCCAAGATAGGAAAGGCAGAATCTTGTTGATTAGAGGTACTTCAATAGGAACATGAATCTGCAAGGAAAGAGGGAGTCTTATGTCCTCTTTTACAATTATTTTCATTAATTATTATGATCTAAAGTTATCACCTTGATCACATTTCTTAAGGAAACTCTGAATTGTAGTTGCTTATCATCCAAAAGCTTATTCTCCATTAGGAGCATAACTACATGGAAAAACCACCTCATCAAACAGAGAAGGATTTAAAAGAGAAGAAAAAACTGAAAAACTGAAGCCCTCCTACCACAAGGAGAGGAAAAGTCCTTGGGCTAACTACACCCATGTACTAGAGTTCCAAGTAGTATTGACTGTGTAGAGGGCTCAGATACCATCATAAGAGTTGATATGAAATCTTGAGATGGAATAGTTGGTGTGAATTTCCTATGAGTGGCATTACCTTGAAGTGTCTTTCACAATGAGATAACGCTGTGACACAGATGGAGGCTTTCACAGTATCCACTTCCCATATCCTACTCAGACATTTGGACTCCTAATACTTAGACTCTAAGAAGATGTCAGGTGATGAATTCAGCAAAAATCTGGGCCAGAGGCTGTGGCCAGATTAGTCTCACCCGAGAATACTCATTCCCCTCCTCAAGCAATGCTTGACTTGCAGCCACTTTGTATATGCCTGCCTTGCAGCAAGCTCAGTTAATGCACAGTTCAATACAGTCTGCAGTAATACTTTCCTTTGAACCATTTGTGCTGGAGCCTTGGAAGAAAGAGTGGCTTGGGATTAATCTGTGCTTCTTAGCAAAGCAAAGCCCAAGGCACATTCCACCATAGCTGTGACCAAAAACCTATATAGAGCAGATGGTTTACTAAATAACCTCTAAAACATAATGTTTGCCTTGGAGAGAAGAGAGGATGGTTTAGTTTTCATTTTAAAAATAATTACTTCAGATACATTGTCAATAAAGTTGTACCAGCCTCGGTAATGAGACAAGGCAGAACATCAGACATCCAGCAGACTCTAGCCAGAGAGAGACAGTATTGGTCCATTTTTAATTACTCTACAGCCCTGTTCTCTATGGCAAAATCCAGTCTTCCCACTGATTCGATGCTGTTGGGTATCAGTACATGTTTACTGGTGTTTTGCACAAATTTATTTCTCAGAGGATGTTGTTAAACATCTGTTGTCATATGGCACCTACTACAAGCTATGGCTGGTTTCTGGCAACTGGTCCAGACTGAAGCCTCCCAGGGAATGTGGTTGTAGGAGGATGCTTCATCTGGACACCTGACTATAGCTACCACTGTTTCTGCATCATTCATCATACCCATCAGCCAGGTTATTTTAAGGACTGTTCTGACACTTCTGCTCCACTGTGTTTTCAAGCCTCTCTTTTACATCCTATTTTTTTACCATGTGTTCCTTACTCCTCACCTATTCCGCCTTTCTCCTCCAGCGTGCCAAATGCCTGCTCTCCTTTGTGTTAACATTCAACATCTGTATAAACAGAAAAAGAAATTTTGTAGATAAGAAATCTATTCATGTTTGATGATTTCCTACCCTTTGTATGTCATCTTATATGCATGTCATGGAGAAAAATAATCCCTTATGGAATGGTGCAGCCCTTGACAGCCCCCTGTTTGGAAACAGTGGATTTAGATCTTCATACATTGTTAATTTCACATTTAAGAACTGTGTAGAGATTTTGAAGGATTAGGGCTTGGTTTGCTGGAGATTCCTCTTAACTCCTTTGTTTAGCAGAAATCAGTTTCTACTTTCTTTTCTTTCTGCACCACTAAAATCTCTAGTGATAGAGTAATAATCCCACGTGATTTACTGGTACTTTGGACTGATGCCAGCTTTGTTTTAATCCCAGCTGCTGTTTTATCTTCTGGGTATTTCAGTTCATAACAAAGTGCACAACACAGTCCCCAGAATTTCTTATGAGCACAGATTTATTATTTTTGTTCAGTCCCTTTGCTTTGTCCCTCATGGCAGAGCTCTACTGGTGCTCAAACTTGACCAATTTGATTACATTTAAACTATCTTTAAACAGATGCATCCCCTGGGTGAATCTTCTTCCCTGATTAGTCTGGATGGAAAGCATCTGTTTTCCCTCTGGTAAAGAGAGTTCCTAAAATCAAAGCACAAAACAGGCACTGGTCATGTCTCGTGGCATTGGCTGAAGTCCAGCAGGCATGTGGTGCAGCAGCAAAACTTGAATTTGGGCAGGTTGACCCAAAGAAAATAGCACAACCACCCTAAAAATAAATAAAAAAAAAACAGAGGTAACACACCTACACTGTGATCTCAAGCTGCTGCAATTTCTTTTGGCCTTGGTGATGGTGTGTGCGACACTGTAGTAAATGCCACAATCCAAAGCACATAAAATGTCTAAACCCAGAAGTATTACCAGCTGAGAGCTACTGCCACTGTATGTACAGCAGTCCCGTGTTCCCTTCTATCCCTTTCCCTGCCTGGGGCCTGGGGAAGGCTCCACTCCCTGAAATGTGCCACACTGGGAATAGGTAGGGGATGCAGCCAGGTCCCACTCCTCTCTTCCTGCGCATGCTGTGCCCTGCAGGACTCCCTGGCATTCCTTCAAGGAAAGGCCCGAGCAGAGCAGAGGTGACTTGTGACCTGGAGCTATGGGAGAAGTGGGAAGGGGACACCTGGGGGTGTTCTGTCCTCCAAGAGGGGAACAGAAGACCCTGATGCACAGTACAGCCCTGTGCTAGGTTTGCCACCACAAGGTGATATTGCTCAGGGGCAGGGCTTCTGAGGGAAATGGATGAGTCCAACCAACCCTTGGGTGGGTTTCACCTTGGAGGGAACCAGCTGGCTTACTCTGGAGATGCATCTGGAATTACAATCCCATATGTATCATGTGAACCCTCTGTCATTGGGCTATGCAGACATACCCTAAACCTACACCATCCACTGAAGAGAGCACTGAGCTGCAAACACTTCTGACTCCAACCTGTCCTTTCAAAATCACTTTTCCTCTTCACCTCTGGAAATAGGCCAGTCTCTCTCTTTGCAGTGACTTTGTGACCCACAAAATTGGCTGTTTGCTCCTCAAATTCTCCTACTGTCAGGAGTGCACCCTCTTCCTGACAACTACCCCAAAATCAGCCCAGTTAGCTGATTTGCTGGTGTGCTGCAAGCTGATGAACACAGGGAGTGAGGGAGGGGAGGTGGCCCTGCTGCTGTGCACCAGAAGCTGTGTTGCTTATGAGGCACATGAGATAATCAGTCCATCAGCAGACTGACATCTTGATGGCCTAGTGACCTCCTAAGTAGATATGGACCCATGTGGCCTCATGCACATGGCTGAAGCATCATGAGGGAGGTTCTGGAAGGGCCTGAGGTACAGCTCCCTCTCATCAAGAAAAATTCAAACATTTATGGATAATGAAGACTTGCAAGCCACAGGCTTGATTACAAACCAAATCCCTTGCTGGCTCTTGTAGCTAGGAAACTGTGAGCTGGGGATTCTCCAGAACACATGGCTCCAAGGGCTGATTTCTCCCAGGAGAGATAGGCATTGGGAGCAGAACCCACACATGCAGATGAAATTTCACCTGCTTTTCATTTTTCTTAATAGGAAGGTGTGTTTTGTATTTGTTACTTACTTCATGCAGATCTTCTCCCATTTTTGTGTGATCCCTCAGAGGCCTTTTTCACTTGCAAACTATTATTGCCTGGTGTTTGTGTCCTATGCTAGTTCTTTTAGTCTGCTTTGCATCCATTTCCCTCCAGTGCTGAAGCAGTGAAGAGACAAGGTTAGCACAGACCTCAGTGAGGTGCAAATCTGGCAACCAACCAGTAATGCCTGATCTGGTAGGAGAGTGAGATGCAAGGAAATTTTCAACACAACACAGTCATTTCAACATCAGAACCATTCCAGAGTGTCTCCAGAGCAAAGACTTCAAAAGTCTTTCAGTGAGGCAGCATCACTCTCACTTGAGAGAGAAAGTCTGTGAGCAACAAGGCAAGATGTTAATACTCATTTGCTTGCAGAGTTTGGCCTCAGGGTCCTCCCCATCCTCTCAACACACTGTGTTGGAGACAAACAATTTTTGGAAAAGAAACATCTTTGGTCCTTGCTGAAAGAAAGAGTTTTAAAGCAGCAGTGACTGCAAAAAAATGATAAAGGGAAGTAAAAATAGTTTCAGTCTACTTATAAGTGAACATATCCTCTTTCTTTTTGTCTGGATTGCTTTTTACAGAGTACCCTTGTGGGCTACATATTAGCAGGGAAAGCCTTAACATTGTAAAATGGGCATAATTTTGCCAAGCAACTCCGTGCATATTTTCCTAATTTCCAACATGCTGGAAGCTCTCATGTTTTGCTACTTGTCCTTAGCCTTATGTCCCCCTATAGCTCTTCCCACCAGAATGTAAAAATCCAAAAATCAAAAATCTTTATATTAGAATAAAATAATCCAGCCTCATCAGGCTCTGAGGAACATGGGGTGAGTTTCCACAGTGCAAACTCATCCACGGACACACATACTGTAAGTGTCTGATTAAATGCCTGTTACAATTAACCCAGAGGCAGATGTTGCTGGGGTGGTGACGAGACATGTCAGGTACTCTAGACCATTTAGATCAGATACCACATGGATTTTGTACATTCCATAAATCAAGATTATTTGGGAGAAAACAAAGTGTACATAAAAAAGGCCACATCACAAAGATCGGTTTGTGCAGTATTTGAAGTCTGGGGACTTCAAATGGGGAAATCTGAGTGCAAAGTCAGACCTATGAGCCACAGCAGACCTGCTGGAAGCTGCCAGTGCTCCTGTGACAGGTAACAGAGGGCTGGATCCAGGAAAGTTGGAGCTGTGTTAGAGCTGGTGTGCTTGGACCCCTCTCCACAGCATCCCAACAAGCAAGACAGTCTCCTTTGGGGGTTGCCCTGTCTCAGCTGATGGCTGCCTCTTGTCCAGCTGTTGCTGAAGTCCTCAGGATGAAGAGGCATGGAGGATTGAGGATTGGCACCCACGGGCCAGAGCTTACTCCACGCTCAGAGGCAAAGAGGCACTGCGTGTGGTTTCTGGCCACACCAAGGAATTATCACACTGCTCTGAAGCATGAGATCCTGGGATGAGCCAAGCACCTGTAATTCCATTTGCTGATATCCATCATGTCTCAGAAACAGGCGCCACGGCTGAGAAGATGTACATTAAAGAGACACCCATTACATGACTCATACACAGAATTACATTAATTTAATCAGATGCTAAGGAAAAAAAGCCAGGAATTATGCAAGGTTATTGTCTGTGCCTTTCAGACCAGCTCACTGATCCCATGCTCCCTGGCACCTGGGGCTTTCAGATAGGGGGACAGATGGATTATGCAGATGAGAACAAATCACATGCAGTGTAGCTGCAGGAAGACACAGATAGAATTTTCCCTGGAGCTGCTAGAATTAATAGACCACTGACAACCATCATGGAAAACACACCAAGCATGATTTTCAGCTGAGAGATTCCAAAATGTTTGGGGAAAACAACATAAGACTGCAGGAACATGAGGGATACAGCCCCTGAGTTTGAAATTATTGTGGTTCCTTAAAATCAGCTTCCCTTTCATGACTCTGAAATATTATTCAGACACTGAGTACATGATGGCTTGTGGAAACCCCTCTGCAAGTATGCTTACGTATGTATTTACCTTCATGTGAGGATAAATCACCAAAGTATGAATATCTTCTGAAATGTTCTTCAAGGCTGCTGCCCAGGATCAGGAGTTAGGAAAGAAGAGGCAGCAGTCCTTATGTGAAAGGGAATGTGGATCTCCATGACACTCTGGGAGGAATGAATGTTTACATGTAATCTTTGACAGATGGGGATGTTAATGCTTTCATTTTATGGATAAAGAAGAGAGATATTAGATGATTGCTGTGTATTACAGAGTAGTAAAAGCTCTGTGTTGAGGATAAAATTCTGGTCCTCCAGGGAGAAAATCTCTTTTCTCAAATTCAAGAGCAGAGCCTTTGTGAAGTGGATGATTTGCAGAGGGGAGACAATAGGAACACTGGCAGCAATCACTTTTGAGGAATAACTCAGGAGTGAAATACAGGAAGAATATACAGAAATACAGAGAGAGCAGGTCGTAGAATATTGATATTCTATTATCTACTCTCTCTGTATTTCTGATTTAGTGAGATTCATGATTTTTAAAAATCCCAAAACCCTGGGTTTAGAGACAAGGGTTAGCAAGAGCAACAAAACTTCATATGCATCCCACAACTTCTTGAGATTGCTTTCTGTGGTGCAACAAAATCCTGGAATGCATCCACACAAGCACATGGTATTAAATTAATCACTGTAATGATCTATGCCTTGTTATCCATCCTTCTTCCTCCTTCACCATCATTCCTCACTTCCTATCTGAATACAGCTTGCTTCATGTTTAAATTACAAACTCTGAAAAAAAAAAAAGCTATAGAAATGTCAGGGGATTTTACAGCCAGGATGTTTATGACTGTTGTCAATGTCAATTTATTTGCATATTCATACCCTCTCTCCTGGAGTAATCGATCCTGCAAAAATTACTGACAACAAGTGGGTCTGGAGCCCTATGACGGGGGAAATATGGCAAATTAGCAGTGTCTGTAGCAAAAAAGGAAGCCAGTTCCAAGGGCTTTCAAAAGAGCATCAATTCCTCTTGAAATAACAGGCAGAAATGTTCAGAAGAGGAAACTAACACCAGGGAAGGTCACTGCTGTAGGCACTAAAGGTGCCCATGGGTGTTGGAAAGAGGAAATTTAAGAAAATGCAAAGAGGGAAAGAGAAGGAGAAAAGGTATTTCTGGAGGTCACTGCACACGTAAAGCAATTGCTAATGCCATGGCCAACACATCAGTAACCTCAGGAAGTTTATAGGATTTGATGCTGCTGTTCCAGGGTAATGAAGTATTCTTGAAAGCAAGGCCAGTGGCTGATCAGTTTGCTGGTGCTTCTCCTGCCCCTGTGGCAATCCTGGCTGAGATAACCAAAGGCAAACCAGCCTCTGAAATCAGCTTTGTCAACCTGGTTTTATTTGGGTGCTTTGAAAAGATTCCAAATCAGGTCAGGATTCAGTAGCAGTCACTGGGATTTTAAAAAATGCTCTGTTAACAGTGACCTACCAAGGAAAACAAACAAAAAAAAATTGGCTTGTGCCCTTGCTTTTATTTATGTAAAAAAACAAGGCATAAGAGGATTGGACTGTTTCTTATAGCTCTAAAAGTAAAATATATTTAAAATATCTACTTTGGCTTTCACTATTTTTGCTGAAGAATTAGCAGGGTGTCTCACAGAGTGCTTGCCCATCCCTTAGCTGGGCAAGATGGCAGAATTATCCAGCCATTTAACATGAATATATTTTCTCCTACATATTTGAAGGCATTTCAATGAAACAGAATAAAAGTCCCCAAAAAACATGAATGGCCCTAATGAAAAACTGTTACTCCTCTCAGCAGAGCAGATTTCATATGAATCTCTATTATGCCAGTTATCCAGCAAGTCTATTAGGACAAGCCCTGGAGTTATTATAAAAAGAAAGCAAGGGGATATTATTGGATAAAGAGAGAGAAACCTCTTAGGCCTACTCCATGCAGCATAAACAAGGGAAGAAAGCAAACATAATTCTTGTTTCCCCTTGACAGGACACCCTTAGATGGAGCTCAAGACATTTACTAAAGATGAGATATAAGGGAAAAAGTGAGAAGGAAAGAAAAAAGAGGGTAATTTCCATTATGGTCTGAATTTAGACCTCTGTTGTCCTCACTTTTTAAACATGACTGACAAAAAAGATCCTATGGCCTTTTAGTTATTGTTGAAACAAGACAGGAGCCATAGCTGATGCACTGAGGCTGCCCAGAGTGAAATTCAACAGGATGTTGATCTTGCTGACAAATGGCAAGTAAAGCTGAATATTAAATGAAACGTTCATTTAAAAACTCCCAAAGCAAACAATAAATGCTCTATACATCTAGGCTGAATGTGATGAGAGCATGACAGCTGAAAGGCCACTGCACAAAAGATAGGCTGTAAAATGGTGTGTATCAACAGAATAACAAAAGCTTAAAAATGCAGAAGGCACAAAAGAAGAGAATTCAGAGGAAATCATCGATTTTAGTGTGAAACCTCCGTTCATGTATTTTAATACACTGAGAATTACATTTCAAAACATGAAATTAATGTACTTACCCTGATGGAACTACTTCCATGGCTTTCCTGCACCTCCTGTGCCAGGACCCAGAGGGCCAAATTCTGCTTGTGGGTACAGGACTAGGTTACATCACTGAAATACCCTAGAGTGCTCCTTTATAATGGAAATCAACAGATAATGGCCGGGCTACCCTAATTTCTTCAGTTTTTTTTTTTGTTTTTCAGGCAAGTTTACAGCCTCTGAGCACAGCACAGGGCAGTCTGTCTGCAGCAGGCTCACTGCAGCAGGATCACTGCAGCACTCCACAGCTCTGAAAGCAGATAACCCAGCATTTGAGAGGCAAAAGAAAAATCCCAGACAGACTCAGCACTTCTTGGAAGACTGTTGAGATTATAGGGGAAAGAAAAGTAAGTGATCTGAGGAATAATTGGACAATTATTGAGAGAAGAATTTGGCCCAGCATGGATATTAAGTAAAATCCATGCCCTGCAAGGCCTGGCAGTGCCTGGGGTGCCACCAGAGAGCTGCATTCTTCTGGATTTGCATTACAATTGATTTCTAAGCTTAACCCACTGATTCAAGCAGACTCTTCTTGGACAGACGTAGCACTTAGGCAGACTTACTAGCAGTGGAGAGGTAAATGTTGTATTTCCTCCACCCCATGGTCTTCCTTTGCATCTTCCTCCCTCGCACTCCTGCACTGCACCCTTGGCAATACAGAAGGCTGCCTGTGGCTTGGCAGGGCAGTTTCCCTCCAGCAAGCTGGGGAGAAGCCACAGCACTGCAAAGCAACCAGGCAGAGCAGTCATCACATCAGGGCCCACCGCTCGGCCTCCCGCCTCAGCAAAGCCTCTCCCACTCATGGGGTGCTCTTGTCCGGGGGGCCAGCATGGGATGGGAGCTGCCCCAGGAAGGGGTTTAGTCCCCTCTGTGCACGTGGGCTGCCTATTCCTCCTCTGCATGGCTTGCAAAGCACAAACGGCCAGGCAGGATCATGGCAAATCATTCCATTGCAAGGGACAGCTGGAGAGTGTCATGACTGGTTGCAAACTCTTCCTCAACAGCTGCTGGAAGATAACGGCAAGACCTGCACTAATTGGAAAAACAAGTGGGAAGATTCAGCTTGAAAGACTCAGTCTCTTCCCAGTCCCACGTTCAATACTGATCCTAAACACAAAACACACTGCACATGACTGCAACCTGTACACAAACTGCACGAGTGGGAATTTAGCCACAAGCAGGCAGAAGAGCCCCCAGTTAAGAAGGCTTTAACTAGATTACTACTTTTTTTCCACATTCAGAAACTCTTTTTCGCCATTGCAAAATCCATTATTAATTCCCCACCACACCTCCTTCTGCAGCCTCTGCACGACAAGCCTCTGAACTCCTCCCCACCGTCGGAAGATTCCTTCTCTGCCTACAGCCCTTGGGGATGTGAGGGAACGGCTGCTGGCTCTGTGCAGAGTGCGGGGCTCTGGCAGCATGAGGAGAGGGCAGCAGCATGGCCGGGCCCAGGGAGGAGCATCCTGCAGGGAATGACCAGCGAGGCAGGAGACGGCAGCTTGAGCACAGAGCCGCTCTGCCCCGTCTGCCATCCCTCCTGCCGTGCCAGCTGCCCAGAGCCAGCTCCCAGGGCCTGGCTCCTGGCTGCAGGCGAGGAAGGAAACGCTGCCAAAACCTTTCCCTGACACTTCCTCCTGGGCCCTGGGTGCCGCCTGCACTCTGCAGGGACACTTCTTAATAAGTGTTCAGTGCTTGAACGTGTTTAGCAAATCAGCTACAAGTCAAAATAGTTTTATACGAAAGGTTGTTTTTCTGCCTTTGACAAGGAGACGCGGTGGCATATGTGCTCTTCCTGCTCGGCTCAGAAACAGCAGCAGGAGCAGAGCTGGTGCTGGGAGAGTGGCAGGGCGGCGTGGCACAGCAGCAGTGTATTTCATTAACATGGCATTGATTAATTCTGTGTGAAATTCTCTCAAAAGTGCACTTGAAATGCATCAAAACTTAAAAAGCGACTGGGCAACCAGCAGACAGTTGTGTAGACAAAGAAATAATGTAGGATGTAGGACAAAATGGGGTTGTGTAGGTGCCAGTCTAAGGGTTACCACTCCTAGCTCTTACACAGGGCACAGTTATGCCAGGAGCTACTGAGTCACCTCCCTCAGGTTCTTTGAGGTGGAAGTTCCTATGGCCACAGGTCACCTCCAGCCAGATTCCTAATGCTGGCAAAGTTACTTTGTCATATGACAGGGTCCTATTACTTGAGTTTCTGTAGCCTTTACATCTAATGCAGTTGTTCTTTCATGGCTTACAAGTTGAGTGAACACAGACTCTAAAAAAACCCCAATTTTGTTTGGTGGAAATGAGAAATTGAAAATTGAAGTCATGGCTAGCAAGTCAAACAGTGGATACCACAATTCCCTGGGTCTCTGGTGAAGCAGGTTAAATAAGGACAAGTGGTTTTGCATCAAATTTTTTGTCCCAGGGCAAGTAGATTTTCCCAAAAGATACTTTCCCCATCTCCCACATTTTGTGGAGGGTTTCTGTGGTATTCAAGAGAATTAAGACCTACTGTAGAAATAAGTGTGATGTCTCAGATGACATTTGTGATTTGCATTACAGATGATCAGTCACTAGATGAGAGAAAAAAATTTAGGCTGAGTCCTGCTATGGTCCTTGGCTGGCTACTGGCAGCTGCTTTGCTGGGAGCCTGTGTGCTGGGAGCTGCATGGACAGACAGTGGCACCTGTAAAACCAGCAGTGAAGCCCTTAGGTACAGCTGCTTTACACCAGCCATAGCCCTGAATGGAAAATGAGTTTGTACAAAGGCCACAGTGTAACTCATGCAGCAGGAGGGTGTTGAAAACACCTCTGACCTGGCTGCGTAGTAACTTCTGTGGTGATAGGGGTGCCAAAGATGGGTGATGTTTGGCCATGAGGAGAGGTCTCTGGAGAGGTATGGCAATGTTTCACATCGTCTACAGCTGGCACTAATGTTAAGGCACAGACCTGTCAGAGAATACTTCCCAAACCAGTGCACTGGTTCCTCTTTTGCCCTCTTACAGAGTGATTGCAGAGCTCCCAGGCTCACAGGGGAATGGCACACATCTTTCAAACTGCTTCTAATCCAGTCTCAAATTTTAATTTGCAGCAGCAGCAGAAGCTGTCCAGGTTTCCCTCATTTGTGAGGCTTACAGCTGTGAGTGTCATTAAGGTATTGTGTCCCTGCACATATTTACCCAAACCACCTGTGAGGGATGAGAGCAAAGTGAGACATCAGAGGAGATGCTGAGGTCAGCGTGGGATGCCCAGCTTCTTCCTTATGGATGAGTTGACCCATGACAGCGGCACGAGCTGACAGGAGAGCACAGCACTGGAGATTAATTGCTTCTAATGAGAACCACTGCAGCCCACAGAGAAGGATGAACACAGGACTGCCTCAGAAGCTACAGCACTTTAACCCTCTGTGGTGCGAGACCCCACATCACAGCTTTTTGGGCACCACATAGACAGCCTGAAAGGGAGAGAGGGTTTCGGCATGGTCTGTTGCCCACAGCAAGTGAAAAGGAGGGATGCCAGCTCAGCTTGCTTGGCCACAGCACTGCGCAAAACACTGGTCCCACCACAAGCTTCTAAACCCAGCATGAATTTGTTTAACTCTCCCCTTTCAGTACAGACTTGTTTTCTAATCTTGCTGCAGAGTCCCTGTTTCCTCATCATTTGTCTTGCTCTACTGCAGCAGCTCTGCCAGCTAGGACTGCTTGCACTCCAGGGTAAATTAAGGGTAACTCCATGGAACTTCAGAAGTGCACACTGTACTTACACCTCTGAGAAGGAGCCTGGGCTTGGATATCTGTCATCTGTCTGGAAGAGCTCTATGAAGTGACTCTTTCTCTCTCTCTCTCCATGCCCCCCCCCCACCCCCCACCCTGCTTTTTTGCTTCTCCCTTTCTGTAGCGCTTTCTTTGTCAGTAGATCTTTTAATAAAAAATTAAAAAACAAAACCCAAAAATAGAGCATTCCTGCCTTCAGGCAGCTATCTGGGGCAGCCATGAAAATAGCAGCAACTACTGGGTAGCTCAGGGTTTAGATCAGGTCAGCAGCCCAAGGTCAGCTACCAGTTCTCTTTTAGGCAATTTTTTCAGGGTTCATCAAGTTTGCCATTGGGTCTGTCCGGGTTCATCGGGTCAGTGCACAAAGCACAGAAACTATTCCTGTGCCACCATCCCATTGAAAAATCTCCTCGAAACTTCCAGTGGAAGCAGGAAGAGGAGACAGCATGGCTTCATACACACAGGAGGAAAGCTGTCAGTCAGCAGGTATCAGATCCATTTGCAGTGCCCATGCCCTGGCACGTGTGTCCAGGCTGGGCTTGGCTGCCAGAAGCTGGCACCCTGCTGCCATGCCGACTGGAGCAAGGGAAGAGCCCTGCTGGCACATAGGTGCCTGGGTTGGGAGGACCACCCCTCTCAGTGGCTGTCCATCCACACAGGCTTTAAGTAGAGGGAAAGAAGCAAATGAGCTGTAGGTTTCGCCAAAATGAGTATTTTCAGCTTCAGGGGGCAGAGGGAAAAACAAGCAACTTGATCATTTGATCAGTTTTAGCTGGAAAAAGAAACAGTGGAAGAAAAAATAGTTCGTTGACTTGTGACAGTCTGGTGGAAAATCACTAAGGCTTTTGCAGGCTGTTTTCATGTCAGAACTGACCTAGTTTTAAAAATGCTAAAGAGGTGGGGGCGTACTGAGCTACAGAAGAACCAAACTATCCCGGGCCAAGAAGAACCATAAGTTGCGGGAGTTTTTCTTAAGTCAGTCCAGACTGAATTTGTTGGAAAGCTGTAGCGGTGGATCTTGCTTTGTCTTTGGGGACATGGGCAGAAGATCTTTTCTGGAGAGCAGGAATGGGTGATGATCAGGAGCCCTAGGGAGGGAGATGCTGGGCACTGCATGAGCCACCCGACAGCTGGTTGTGGGCAGATATAGGTCACTTAGAGGCTGGTGAAAACAGAGCCCACTAATTAGGGCACCAAATCACTCACCAACCATAGAAAAGAGATCAATTTGCTCGGTGACATGAAAAAACCTGAAGGCTTGTGCTGTTCTGTTTATTTGGGCACATTCACCGTCTCTATGATCAAAGGCATAAGGCTAAGAAATGCTTTTCTAGAAACCCTCAAGTTGCAAGTGTTTCAAACAACTTTGCACAATTCAACAATTGCTCCATAAATCTTTCCTAAGGATTTTCATCTTGGCTAAGAGACTTGGTACTGTTATTAATGTTTTACTGAAAACAGGAGAGAGTGCTGTATTCCACCTGGCTGCTTTTGTACTCTGAGACCGTGTTCCATGGAATGACAGGAACAGTAGTTTAGCTATTCTTTAAGGGTTTCTACTGAACATACCCTAAACATATAAGCTAAAAAATTATTCGATTTGGAACATTTATTTTTAGAATAATTTGAATTGCATTTAAATAATTAAACAAGCAAAAATAAATATTTTACTTATTTTATATACGTTTTTACAAATATAGGAATCATGTTCACACATGTATAAGAACAATATTTTAATCAATTTTAATGCTTTAGTGTTGAAGTAATTCAACTCCAAACTATAACATATGTTTTAATAAGTAATATCATATAAAATTATTTTTACTCAAATAAAATTATGTATAAAGCTAGTATTTTAAAATAGTTGAAGTCTGTCCTCTAGTGATAAAACCTGCATATTTTCAGGTCAGTTTACAGGATGTTGTCCGTTTTTGCAAGAAACTGCTGCTCTAGAGCATCCTAAGCTCATTCTTATTGTAGAAGGTGGTAGTAAAAACAAAGCATACTATTGCATACCATAGATTTAACTTTAAAATCTATTTTATAATACAGTTTCCAAGGGGAAAAAATCACATGAAAATGTTGCTTGTGAGAGGAGCTGTGTAACTGAGCTTGTTTTGGTTTGTTGGTTTTTGGGTTTTTTCCTTCATGTATAACTGATAAAGGACGTGCTTTTAAGAAACTACCAGGCTAATGTGTGGACGCGGGAAAATGTCCTCCTACAATAAATGAGAATTCTCTCATTAGCAAACTGCTTGAGTGCTACTATAAGGCCTTAGTGCAGCTGGCACAGTTCCTAAGAATAGAATTACTCATTGCCATGGTTACCCATGCTGGAAATATTACTCTTTGCAATCGTTGTAAACAAAGATCCTTTCACAACAGTGTAAAAATTAGAGTGCTTCAAGAAATTAAAGGAAATTATAAATTGTACAGTGGTACAGTGGTTGAAGTTATGCTTTGTAAGCACTGTAGCTTTTCTAACACATGAGGGATTCAAAACCCTCTGCAGAGATGTGATCCTCTCCCAGCCTGAGCAACGTGTGAAGATCTCACCCATCACCTCCGAGAGCAGGGTCAGAGCCTGAGAGCCAGAGTGCCTGTGTAGCACACGAGCCCTTCTGCATGTCACAGGTCCTCACTGGAAGTGTGCTGTAAAAGCCACTGAAAAGGGGATGGTCAGGGGAAGGCAACAGGTGGGAACTTATCACACGTGTCACCCACAGAGCTCTCCAGATGAAGGGTATCACGGAGCTAACTTGCGTCAAACCTTGAATCATGGAGGAGAGCAATCCCTGGAGCTGGCACAAACTGGGACAGAAACAGCAGCCACAAACTAATCTGTTTCACCACACTTGAACAGCTAGCTGGAGCAGAAAGTATTCCAGCAAATGACACTTGCACTGTGCAAATGCCCAGCAAGGAGGTGCATTGGTTCACATGCAAGCAGGCAGCAGGGGAGTGGGAGAAGCAGGACCAAAACTCAGGCATTCTTTGCTCCTGCAAGTGCCTTTTCCACGTGGACACATTTCTCAGGGTGGGCTCAGTTTCTCCAGATACCCATGCCTTCCTTCTGTCTGGTCTGTTGGCACTTTGGGGCTGTGGCTCCAGCACACACGACCTGGAAAGGCTCTCATCCCACTGGCAGTTCACAGCAGAGCAGGAAAACATCCTAAACAAACACTTGCAGCGGTGCAAAATTTGAAGAATTTGGCCACGTGAAACGTTTCCCCTGGAAGGCTGGCAATCCCCCTTTAGAGGTGGAAAAAGCAAAGGGGTATGGTTCTGCACTGAAGGTCACAGGAGGACATCTGTGAAAGGATATCACAGCCTGTCTCCAGTTCTCTGCCCTGTTCTGCAGCCATTCTCCTTCCTGAGCCATGTTAAACAGCCCCACAACAGTGCCGGGAGCCTGGAGAAGCCCTGAGGAAAAGCCCTAGGGAGGAAAGAGTAAGTTCAGTGGTGCAGAACAAGACAAGGAAACAAGCAGCCTACAAACCTCAGCAAAGTGGTCCTTGCCTCTGCTGGGCAGCCGGAGCACAGCAGAGCATCAGTGATCCTCGCTGTGTGGGAGCGTTTCTGCAGCGGGGAGGTCTGACAGGCCACGGGAGCTGCAGGTTGGTAACCTCTGGAGGAGCTCCTGCACATCATCCAACTGGAAAAAACCAGATGTGACAAGATAACACTGAAATGGAATCCCAAGGGGAAAAGAGAAATTGGGGTGCTTGTTAAGAACCCTGCTGCCATCTGGAAGGGAGGAAGAGGCAGGCGTCTGGGAGAAAGCGGCATCTCAGGGGGGAGCCTGGGTGCTCGCAGCTGACGCTGCATGATGGAGGGATGGAGAGTAGCTGATGGGCCGGGCCTGCCCTGGAAATCGGATCTGAGGGTGAAAAGAAGGGTGATTTTCATTTTCCCAAGACCTCAGGGTATGTAGCGGAATCTAAAATAATCACCTCGTGCTGATTGTTGTCCTTGGCAGGAACAGTAACTTTGTGGCCCAAAGGGTTTAATTGGAGATACAAGGGGGGAGGGGGGGAGAATAGGAACACATTGGGCTCTTGATTTGCTAATAGGAGCCTTTTGTGCTGTTTATTGGTTCGGAGCCATCTCCTAGGTCTTAACCCTTTACTCCTCAGTTGCCATGAAAACATGTGGTCTTCCTCAACTATGCTTTTTTTTTTCAGAGGTAAGAACTGTTCTTTTTGAGCTTTCTCTAAGCTCCCATCATTGGTGCTAAATCTGGGGCATGGAGAGAGAAGAGAAGGCCTATGCCATGGTAACAGATGCCTTTGAATTAGTAACTGGTTTTCTAGTAACTGATATTTTCTGTAATTCAGCCCAATGAACACCAGCTTAACACTGGCCTTCTCTTATGGAAATGAAGGACAAAAGGCTTTTGCTTTCGGTTAGCCATGTAAATCCTCCGATGAAGCCTATTCTACCAGAAGGGTAGTAAAAGGCTGTGCTATAAATAGTGCTGTGTGTTTCCCTGCGCTGAGGCAGAAATGTAAGGTTTCATAGCTCGGAGTGAGGACCCCAGTCGTTCCAGAGCCAGGGGCTGACATTTGCCTTTCTGCTTGTGCTCTGATGTCTGTTTTGTTTTCAGATGCAGTCATTTATTTCAAATTGGTCTGAATACATTACATTTTGAGAAAGAATTAAGGTCTGGCATAGACAAGTTAACTCGTCTCTGTAATCTGGTCCAACTGTTTTTCCATACAACATGCAGATTTATGGTGTTTCCCATCAGACCCCCCAGGAAAAAAAAAACACAGGGAAATTTACCAGCATGTAGTGATGATAGACATAAATATGTTAAGCCCCTGAGAAGGCAGCAATAGGCAGCTCAGCAAAGGATGCAAGCACCATTTCTGCACTTGGCTGCATACAACTATTTCTTACTGATTTGAATGAAGCTGTTCAGATGCAGCAGCTGCGTAATCAGACGCTAAATCTGGTATGATAATGACTGGATGTGGTCTAATCGCAAGGATCAAAAACTTAATTAGTTAACAGGGGGGAAAAAATTAATCTTCAAGAAAAAGAGTAGCAGGGGTGATTTCTTCATTATAAATGCTGCATTTTTGTGTAATTTGTTATCTGTCAGTAAACAACATCTATTAATGCAGAATGTGAAAGGTAGAAAGTCAGAGAAAGAGAGATGTAGATTCAATATATCCCAACTGTTAAGATAGACCAAACCTAGCTAAATCCTTATTTGTCTCTATTTTTCCTTAAGGACTACTCAGAACAATCCTTTTGATTGTTTTCAATGTTTTTCTGATCCTCTGCATTACTTTATTAGAGCAGATGATTTTTTTACGTCCACTTTAGATTGGGATCAGTGTCTTCACAACCATAGTCAAAAGGAGGTTTTTCCCTACTCATATTTACTAAGACATATTTGCCTTTATTTATTCATGTGTATTTCCTTTCAAAATTAGGCTGTGTTTTTGTCTTTACAGGTGAACAAATGAAGCCGGGGCAGGAATGAAACACATTTGCTTTACATGACATACATAATTTCTGTCCTTAAAATACTGTTTGGTCATGGGATTTCTGCTTTCTTTGCATCCCTCACGTTACCCTGCGTGTTCCCAGCTCCATACAAGGAGCTCAGCACCATTTGTTCCCACGCTAGCCTACAACTGAATATGCTCTTGAAGCATGTTGAGCCACATCAGTGCCCTGGAGGCAGCCATCTCCCTGCGAAGGAAAAGAGGACACTGCTGCCTGTGAGGCTTCTGGCTGCCCCAGGTTTACTGCCTCAGCCTCTCCCATCACCTCCTTGATTCTACCCAGGCAACCTCTGCTCATTCAAGCCCCCAGAGAATCTTTATTCAAGTCTCTTCTCTTTCCAAGGGACTTAGGAGTTTCCAGTGACACCAGCAGAAGGCTGATGAGGCCAGAGGAAGAGCCTGTCTGTGACTCCTGGGAGAGCAAACCCAGCCATGCAGTGTTTTTGAGCCTGCCCAGTGCAAGCACTTAAGTGATAGTGAAATTGGATCATAAAACTTCAGACCACAGGTTCTGAGCAGAAACACCAGGGAGTGCAGCTGATTTTGTGGATGCTACTTTAAAATGTGGCACCTGCAGACTTCTGTGAGCTGGGAAAGGAAGCAGTGGTAGAAGGACCCAGACCTTCCTGGTCCAGGACAGCCCTCCACCACAAGCCCTCCCTCCCCTTTCTGGTGGCACCCTTTGCTCAAGGTCACCTTTCCCCTGACAGCCACCTGGAAGTGCTGCACAGAGTCACTTTGTGGGGACTTTACATAAGGATGAAGCATCAAGATGGGTCATTTGTTAGTCTTTTCAGTAGCTGCAGGGTGTTGTAATTAAGAAACTCATTGCATTTAAGCTGGAAAATAAGCTGGAAAATGTACACGTAATGATCAAGGACAAGTCTCCTTCATTAGTCATAACAGAAGATCTTCTGTTCCCAAGGTCTAAGTGCATACCTGATCCAAGTGCTAAGGATCTTTTCTAAACAGTGATGTAATTAGAGATGAAGCAGTTTCTTGGTCCGAAGCTGCCATAGGAGCATCCATGGCTGCTGAAATAATCCTTTGAAGAACTTTAGAGCCTCCTCCCCAGCCCCCTCAGGGCACTGTGGAATGGTTTTAATTGGAAGCAGACATGCAATGTGGTAGGTAGGAGCAGGCATCTGCTCAATTTGAGCTCCTAGTAAACAACTCCTCTACAATGACTTTGAAAGGGAAAAATACCATGATTCAAGAGAAAGATTTTAAAATTAGACTGGTACTTAGACTCATGGTCAGTTGACTGGCCCATTAGACTTGCCAACACTCCTTGCCAATTATCCAGAGTCAAGAATATTATCTTCTCTTTGTTGCTTGACAGATTTTGGAAGGAGCATTCACCTTCAATGTATGGGTCACAGAGAGATTTCCAGGTCATCGCTTCCATTGCAAACACTTTTCCAGTAAGATGGCCTTGAAAGTCATAGAGATGTATTGTTGGGAATGATTAATTTTGGTTTGAATCAGGAAGGGACTTTTAGCTCAATATCAGAAACTTCATTTTGATTTAAAAAAAAATCTGGGTGAAGTCTTGTTTCAGCATATTTTTCAATTTTTTTTCTATCACGGTGGATCTGCCACGTTGCTGTCATCTGAGTTTGTGGAAGGTGTCAAGAGCTGCATCACACAGTTCTGCAGTTATCAAGGTTTATGAGGTTGCTGTACATTTGCCATGCACTTCATTGAAACCTCTTTGTTCCCCAGTATCCCAGTAGCTATACTTGGACAAAAGGAAGGCAATCACTAGGCAATCTGTGTGGAAGCAAATTTAAAACACAACTCTTCTGCTTTCAGATGCATAGGATAAAAGACAGGAACGTGCAATAAAGGACGCAGAATGAGAAGGCCTGCATGTAAAACTGTTTGTGCACTAAATCACCAGGAAAACATTTCTTTAGCCTCATTCCAACTATTGGAAAGAGGAGTTATGCTTTTGTGAGCACAGGATCAATTGTGTCACCGTGTCCTGCTCCTTACTACCATTAACGAGCTTTTCACGCCTTTTGTTTTGTTGTTCCTCAAAAACTGTTGAGGAGATTTTATTCCAGTTCTTATTTTGGCTGGCTCAGTATATTCCATGGGAGAACATTCAGCCCTACTTGGCTCAGCAAAGTAAATAAACCTAAGGATTAAAACTTGAATGATGCAAATGCTTTATGCATGTTCAAAATGCAAGAAATTTAGAGAAGGTTGCAAACCAGAGGTTCTAATAATTGTAATTTAATAGTCACGGGAGGGAAGAGATGTTTTAAAGGTGGGAAATATAGATGACTGCAGACCGCATTTTGTAACTGTCACACCAAAACTGCAACTCCAAAGTCAATTTTTGCCAAAAGAACAAGCTTCCCCACTTTGCTCCTCAACAAGGAGAATCAGAAAACAAAGCTGATTTGAAAAACAAAATAAAAACTCAGTCCATTTCATTGTGTAAGTGGTTTAAAGGGAAAAAAAATCCAAAACCAAACAAAACCCACATGCTGATGAAACAGAAAACCAGAAGACCAAAACTCTCATTTCTGAAAGTCCTCCTTTAAGTAACAAATTCAGTTTAGCTATTCCATGTTATTATTAAAACTGCTAAAGGCATTTCTACATAAAATGAAATTGCACAGATGCCCAAGTATTCTCTTTTATGCTATTTTGGTGACATAACTCCCCAATGTCGTGCTTTGAAAAGCCTAGTATTTTCCAGGGCGCTCAATAGATTGGCTCTAACTTGAACATCAAAAAGTAACCTTCACGTTCATCAATGAAAAGTGACAACTGATTTTATTGACTGTTTTCATTATAACACATGACAGTGGGAATATTTTTCACTGTTAAGATTTTTGAATGGAAGAAAAGTGCAGTTAGTCTGAGTTCCTTACATTCATTAGAAGCAAGACTATTGAAACCATCAACGTTTACAATGACACATAAGCAAACACCAGAATCAGTGCCAATAAATACACAGAGTACCAAAATAAATATTTACAGAATTAAAAATATAACAAACACTGATTAGTATATCCTTGTGAACTGCCAGGGAAGAAAGACACCTATTGCTATCAGTTAGGTTGTAAATACATTAAGAATACAGTGATTCGAGAAGACACGTACTCATCAAAGTTTGTAGAGGTGGAAAGGAGCAGAGTGTGTCTAACAGTCTGTTATAAAAACAGCCCCCCGGAATGTTGTGAGCTTTCTTTAAGAAAAAGTTGGTGCACACAGGCCCACCAGATCATTACCAAACCTTCTAGATGAGAAGAGTGGGGAGTTCTGGCTTTACTCGCTCATTATCTCAAATAGGCCGTATGCTACCTTACAGGAGGTGGCTGGCACAAAAAATACAAGGAAATTCTGTAATTAACAGTGATCTGTCAGCTATATCACATCTTACAGAAACAGGCTGAGTGACCTCTAACAGGACATACACCTCCCCTTCAGCATGCAGGAAACACCAAGAGCATTGGTTTGTCTGATGCAGTCCCTGCTACCCTTTTCTCAGGCACACCATGATGTTTAAGCAGAGTTGGGCTGTCATAAAAGACTAAAGCCGTGTTGTATTTTCTGGGTTTATTGTATTTTCCATCATCCACATTCATTCTCCCATTCTCCTATTCTCCCATTCTCCCATTTCAACAGGACCTCAACACCAGAACTTTTCTGAGACAGAGTCTATTAACAAACAGAGCAGGGAAAATTCAGATGGAGCCAAGTTATGGGATCTTCACTTAATAAAAACCAACAGCACTTACAGATCCACTAATATCAGATAGAATACTGGTGGGATGAGTAATTGCCTAGCTGTTAAAATTTCACCCATGGTAGAAGATTTATTTTAATTTCGTGAAAAAACAACAGCTTTAGTCTTGCTCCTCCTTTAGAAAAGCAGGATAATGTTGCTTAGTACTTGGTGCTGCTGCACAGTGTGTCTTACACTCCCTCCCTCCTTGTCCTTGGGCTGCAAGGGTGCAGCCAGAGCTCACCACTCTGCCTAGGGTTTGGGTCTTTGCATCTTCCTGGCAAAATGAGGGTGGAAGAGCAGTGAGATGCCATAGGCCAGTGCTGGGCTGCAGGGGGTTTGTAGGTGTTTCTGTGCTGAAACTCCCTTTAGAAAGTAAGACACTGGGAACTGCTCAGGTGCTGATGAGAGCAGTCACACAGCAGACCACCTGGCAGGAGCACTGGCTTCAGCACACCCGAGCTCACAGTGGATCCTCACCCAGTGTAACACATGAACCCAAGCATCAGTGCAAGAAAGAAAAGATACAGGGGTTTTCAGGCATATGTGTAACTCTTTTTCCACAAGGACAAGAGGTCCAGGCCTTGCTTTCAGCCCATCTCCCAGATGCCCTATCAGCTGTCCCACTCCACTCCAGCACCATCACTCTTCCTTTTCCTGCTGCTGTCCAGGGCTGACACCTTCACATGGCAACACCTTGCACCCCTCTGCTGGCACCACATGGCCACGTCACACAGCAAATTCTGCCGGTGACTTGGGGTGCCTTGTTCCCCCAATCCAAAGGCTGCAGGTGAGTTGGGACACACCTTCCCCTCTGCTGCCATTAACCAAGAATTACATTTTAGGGTCAGCCTTAATTCAAAGCAGATACAACCAATTTTCTTTTACAAGCACATTATGTTCAAAGCTTCCAATGCATCTGCATAAAAAGCCCATGGAAACAACCTGACACTGATTTAGCAACAGTTTTGATGCAACATCTTCCAAAATAATAAAAATCTATTAAAGATCTTACCATTTAGTCCCCACATACCTTCTCCCTAATGACACATTAAAATGTGGCTGTGCAATAATTAAAGGGAGGCTTCATTAGTTACCATATCGAAAACATGAACAATGACAAAACAAGCAGGGGATTTAGAGCTCTGGAAAGAAGCTGGTCCTGGTTTTGCCATCAAGAGTTAAATTAAGGAAGGCAGTGATTGTGTTAGCTGTAATTTAAACATGCTGAGCACTGGAGTTATGTGCAGGAGTGCAGCTTGTTAAGATGAAAAACAATGGAAAGACATGTTTTGCATTCAGATCAGTGAAAACACTATCACAGTAATATAAAAGACTGCACAAACACCTGAATACTGTTAATCTTTAAAAAAAAAAAAAAAAAAAAAAGGAAGACTTGTTTAAGAAACACTTTATATTTCCTCTATTTCCTCAAGATTAAGAGATTAAGGACCTCTGCCAGTTCTTACTGGAGTCAGTGGAAGTTTTGCCACAGCAGAACTGGCCCCTGGCAGGAGATTGTCCTGTTGGCAAAGGCCAGTTTCCTAACTTTGTGGCCATAGCTGGATTAGCTTTTATTGCAGAGCATTGCTTGGATGTGATGTCAAAGTAGGCAAAGCAATCTTCTTTTAGCCATTGCTACAAGAAGCCTTTCATCCTGGCAGTTTAAATGCCTTGCCCTATGAGGTGCTTAACTTTTTCCTCTCTGTACTACAACTTAGGCTCTATTTATTTATGTGCAGAAAGGAAAAAGGAAAGCAGATAAAGTCTGGGCACAGTCTGCATAACAGCTCCTGGGCTTTCCTTCAAGAGTGACCTGCTCCCTTGCTACATTTACTAAATTGTTCACAACAGGAAATTGGAGGAATGTATTCCGTGCTATGCAAAATATCACTTAACATCCTCACCCATGTGTATGAGATCACGCAGCAGATATCTCCATTTTAAATATCTTTGCCACTTATTCTGAGGGGGTTTAATTTTTTCAAGACCAAGAAGTAGAAGCAAAGACCTCCTAAAGAGGAGGCAGAGTGGCAGCAGCTCATCTTTTCTGGTGCTGGAAGGCTAGATCAAAAATCTGTTTCCCAAGCAACTGCAGTATGGCTGAGAAGGAATGAGAGACATACAGGAAAAAAAACCCAAAACATCCTAGGCAATAGTACTGTTTTGAGTGGAGAAGCCTTCTAAGGCAAGAAGAGTTTTAACAACCTGCTTTTGCAGGAATCAAGGCCCCCATGATGTGGCTCAAGTGGTTATAGCTATATTCCTTTGCATATGACAAGTTCTTCCATTTCTCGCTACATGAAATGGACCTAGGAAACACCCAATCAGTGCTGAATGTTCCTACCCGAGATGCTCACAAGGAAGACAAGGTATGAACTAATGATGAGTAAAAAATTCCTGTGAGCTAAATTAAAAATAAATTGTCCCCTGAAAACAAACAGCAAGACAGACTGATACGTCCTGCTCACAGTACACAGCACGTGGACTCAGGACAAGGGAATCCTATCATCCCATCCCTCCCATCCTCAGTGGAAGGGAGGGATGTTCTGTAGGAACCCGTCCCAGGCCACTGGGGACAACTGACAGTGTGCACTTAGCACTGAATCTCAGAAGAGTCATTTGTTGTGCAGCTCTGCTCGGACACGTGGGGTTATGTCACCATAATAAAAACATAAACAAAGGCGGGTGGGGGGAGGGGCTGGGAGAAAAGACAAAATGAAAACCAAAATCAAACCCTGCAGAAGCTGTCATGTGTGGACTGTACCAAGACTCATTTCTGCATTGTCTTTGAGTTGGTGTCAATTTGTTTTTCCAAAACAAAAGCCCCAGCCTTTCATATCAGTAACTATGAAAATACATTTTCAGGCCACCTTGCCTAGAATCCCCCATTGTGGCTGTTGGATAACCATCTGTCTTGTAAGTGGCTATTGTTACTGTGATCTGTCCCTTTCATACCTTTCATTATCTTCCTGAAAAGCCTTTTCTGAAAGTAGTCCATTAGGGCAGGGAAAGAAAAACCTCAGTGCATGGCCACGCAGCAGAATCAATGGCTCCCTTTGATCTGCAAGCTCAGTCAGTACTACAAATTTAAGAAACAACACGGTTTTGCTTTGCTAAGCAAAGCCTGTTAATTTGGCTCATCTGCACTCATAGCATCTTACTGAAAATGCCATCTGTATCAGATGTTTTAAGACTTTGGTGCAATACTCGTTTAGATAAATAATTTTGTAAGATTCATTAAAAAATAATCAGAGAATTAATTTTCATAGTGTATATCTATGCACGTAATTTTTAAAATTCAATCCTCTACTACCCTGAATGGTGGTGAGGATATTCACAGTGGATGAAAAAAATGCTGGTTACTAATGGAATAAGACTGAACATAGTTTTTTCTTATTCTAGTCATGGAATTTCTAGTCATGGGATTTCCTCTGAAATCTACTACGAGTGTTTGAGTCCTATTACTGGCAAGAGCAAAATGCATATGCACTACATGGAAAATAAAACCTTTTATGTCTGTTGCAGGCCACACATTTAGTACTGAAAACTTAGCTCCTATCATGACAAAACAAGTCCACAAAAACATAATTTCATGCTACTGAAAGGAAATCTTTTGTGCTGATATAAAGGACAGGAGTGTATACCACTGAAATCACCATAGATAGCTATAAAACACTATGCAATATATAGAAAACTCTAAGAACATACAAAATTTACCAGTAGGGACTTGAAAGTGCAAAGAGTACACATAACTAAATACCAAGTCCTGATCTATAAAATCCTTTATGAACGACATACAGCTGATAATTACAAAGCATCATTCAGACCACCAAATAACAAATGAAACAAATGAAGAAAAATATACTTTAAGGAAATCAAAACAATTACACCATTGGGAATGTTATCTTTGGGACTCAGAACATCATTTCTACCTCAATACCTACCAAAGCCAAGGAAAATATATGCTTGAACAGGGTAACACAAATAAGAATGCAAGCTACCACAAAATGCCTCAGGACTATTACCTCTTTATGTCTCAGCCTTTAAATCCAGCAAGCCATTAACTGTTTGTTCTTAGGCATCTCACATATTTTACAGGGATCTTTCAGGAATTATGTATAGGTCTAAAGAAAGCCTTTGAACCTCCTTTCAATGATTGTTTTAGGCATTGTGTGGAGTTATACAAATATATTTGTATGAAAATTGAAAGCCCTGGTAAATATTCAATCTTCTATTACCTTTTGAAATAAAAAGCATAGATGGTTTAAAGAAAAGCGAATTTTAGAAGCACAAAAGTAATTTGAACATTAAATTGTGTCTTTACTCTCACACAACCATTACCCTGAATCAACGTCAGCATGTCGCAATGATTCAAAACACTGACACCCTACTACCAGCTACTTTCCCATTTTCCTTTTAAGGATATGATTGTCCTTAAAATATGTACATAGCAAGCAGCCAAACAAACCACCAAGAGGTTTTCAAATTGTGCTTAGATTGGGTTTGTGACAGAAAGCTTGAGGCCATGGAGCACCTTGGCCTGGGCAGCTGCCCTCCCACCCACGCTCCACGCCAGCCCAGGGCTCCTCGCTCCCGGGTTAGCACCGAGGAGGAGGCTGCCCCATGCAGAGCATGGAGGGAAAAACGTGGCAGAAAACAAAGGAAAGAGAGAAGAATGAAGGGAAGCCAAAGCATTTTAATGATGATTCGTGTTAGTGGTTACGTGAGAGGAAGTTAGTCTAGTGTCACACTACTGGTTTCTCAATACAGACATGCCACAATGCAAACAAAACACATATGATGAATAATTTGACACACACAAGTCCTGTAGAGATGGCAGCTGGTATCTCCTAATGGGTTTAAAGATGCACCACTCCTACTACCTGTACCCACTGCTTCCAGTTTTTATGGTACTACCACCACATCCTCCCTCCCTCTCAACTTCCAGTATGCTGTAGAATGTCTCAGTACAATTTTTCCTAGGAACAAAATGGGAGATTATGATTATTCTTCAGAGTTGTCATGCAAGGAAAAATGCATCCCTCACAGTCAAACAAAAACAAAAGAACGGGAAAAGGAATGTCATGTTTAGGGCTGAGGAGCAGGATAATATTCCGTGTTCTGTACATACATCCTTTAGAGGGTGTTTCAGCTTTGACTTTCTGAAATGCACGAGTGGAGTCAGACCAAATGCAAATCCCTTTCTCAGGCAAAGGAAACCATGGCCAGCGTGTTTGGAGGTGGATATGGAGCACAGCTCCCAGGCAATGCATGGGAGCGCTCACAGGAGTGCGAGTGTGAGTGTGAGTGAGTGTGAGTGTGCACAGGGAGCGCCTCGGCTGGCGCAGGGACCCTGCCAGGGCTGCGCGCTCGCTGCACATGCATATGGCATATGTACAACACGCCTGCGTGAGTGGGCACACAGGGAACCACACACCTCCATGTCACGAAGAAAACATAAAATAATCCTCTTTGAAGTGTATTAAGGTTCTTAAACCATGAAAACAGGGGCTGGTCAGGGAAGCTAACACTTTCACTGGGATGCTGCAAGTTGGTCTTAAATTCTGCAGCAATTTCAAACGGGATGTCAATTTCACCTTCATGACTCTAAGGTCATTTCCCCAGTGAACCATGAATCATGCATATACATATATACAATTCTTATTATGGTATTTCCTGGCTTTTTATGGCTTGCCTACAACCTTAATATCCTTCAAATGTATATTCTGTATATTTATTTTCCTTTTTTTTTCTTTTGATTTAAGAGACAATAAAACCAACTGCTATGTAAGATCAGACCCATTAGTTTCAATGATGTGGATTTAGGATTCTCTGCATAATATAGAAATGTATATTTTTAAAATGTATATTATTTTTTAGATACGCTGGAGCATATATTTTATATTAACTGTGGTCTGATGATTAAATACTTATATCAAAATATTTTGTAAATACATAACATTTACCTTTAGACTTCAGTGATTTTTAGAGTTTTTTCAGTGTATCATAAAAATATGTCCTCAGGCACATTAAAACCCTATTATATTTCTTTGAAATGTTGCCAATGTCCATGTACAGTAGCCACTATTCAAAAATGTCATGGCCATTAATACATTTTTCCTAAGATCCAAGCTCATCAGACCATTTTATGTACCACTAGCTTACCATATTTTTTTCTCTCTTAACATAAAATTATTCTGATATTATTGAGAATGAAAATAAAAAGCAATGAGAACCCAAATTTTTTTAAATAGTCAAAAACTAATTTTTTATATTTTAAAAAATAATACTTAAAAAACAAGTTTCTTTGCTGGGTTCCTTCTCGGTAAGGTTTAAGCCCAGATCAACTTTTGTCTAAACCCCTGAAAATAGAGGTTTGCAGTGGCAGTGCTGTCAGAACATCAGCTCTGAGCCATGGAATGTGCCACTGGAATAAAATCAGCACTTCAGACTTACTTATCTGGGGATGCATGAGCCCATACAAACCAGAGTTTTTCTCTAATTTAAGGTACTTACACAAAGTTCTATCCTTTTAGAACTGTAAAATTATCTACCTATAAAAACTAACTCTTGCTTAAACTCTAGATAATAAGGACAGGCGATTTTTTTTTTAATAAAAAATCTGCTAAAACACATATATATTTACACATGGCGAGCAAGTTATTGTATAAATGTGGACAGTGTGTATATATTGGCATTTAGTAAAATGTTTCCCTGAACCTGATTGTATGCATTATCGGACAAGTATTGATGTAAACATCTGAACCTACGTCAGGTGTCTCTGTTATCCATTTACATTAGACCAGATCAAAACCAACCAGACAGACAGACAAACGAAAATATGTTTTCCTGTTAGACGAGTCCACCTAACTCCTTAGTTTTATCTCCTGCACACAAGTCAATCAAGTCTGCTGCTGAGCAGTGTTCTCGTTCCTACAGCAGGTGAAATACCTGTTAGGTGGGTTGTTTTCTGCTTGGCATTTTTTCCAACATCTTGTGGGGCTAACATCATTTCCAGAGCCAGCCAGGCACCCAGCCTCTACTCCTCCCCCAGAAATGATTAAAAGATAAGTGTATAGGAGAACCTCTCATGTCGCTCCTTTTGTAGCTCTGTTCCCTTGAAGAACTCATGACACTGCTTTACACGACGAAGGATGGTCATAATCCAAGTCCTGCTTCCAGAAAGGCATGTAAAAATGAACCTCCCCAGTGTTTAGTGTTGCAGAAAAAAGATACAAATGTAAAAAAAGTGCTCAAAAAGAAGTTGACTTTTTGTATTCAGCCATACAGTCTAGTAAGAAGAGACTCAGAAGTGCTGGCCCACAGAGTACAGTGAAGGAAGCCTTTTAGGTGACTTTCTTCAGGTGATGCAAAACTAATTCATTATCTGCGGTCTCCTATGCAGATTTTCCCACATGGACTTCGTTCTCTGCGTTTGCCTCCACCTCTTACCCAACTACTTTTTGGCACTGTCCTGGTACATGGCAGTTTTCACTGTTGTCCCTGTTACTGACCCAGCTACGCCCCTGTTACTGACTCGGCGTACCAGGACTTTAGAGACGGGGATTTTTGTTCTGTGCATCTCACTTTTGGCCAGGTGATGGTGTGCAACGTGATGGCTGTTACTGGCATCTGCTCCATGGCTGGCAGGATGCGAGGAAAGGTGTTTAATGCTGATGGGTATCTTGGAGTCCTTCGCGCTGCTGGAGGGTGTTTTCAGTGAGCTCACGTTCCTTATTGGAGACACGGGCTTGGAGCGTGGCACACTGGGGACTTCGTTTGTGGGCCCCGCTGGTGGGTTCTCATCTGGCTCAGCATAAAGGTCATAGAGAGCATCCCCACTGTAGCTATCCCTGGGAAGGGTTTCCTTCTGGATGCTTGTGGAACTATCTTCCTCGGGACCAGGGGTGGTGGAATCCCAGTAGCCCTCATCGCTGTTTGGGACACCCTCGTGCTGCTCCTTTTCCCTGCTCTTCTGCTCCTCTTTGTGGTTCAGGTGAATGGCAATCTGGTGGAGGCCACCACGTTTCACCACCACCCTGTTCTGGGCCCCCTCGGTACCTCGGGTTTCCTTCAACCCCTCGGGCTTCTTTGTCCCTCCTCCGCTTCCTCCTCCTTGCGTCTGAGTCTCGTCTGTCTGTGACAGCATATCCCAGAACTCCTGCAGGCAGGTGTCATCCACCTGGTCGGGGCTGGCCATCTCCTCCCCTCCTCCCTGGTAGGCCACCATGGTGGGGTGCTTCTTGGTGGCACCCAGCTTGCTGGGCCCGGGGGTGCTCTTCTCGCAGACGCCACTCCCGCCGCCCACATCCTCCTCATGGTCCGCAATAATATCTCCGCAGCCTGTAAGAGAGTCAAAGCTTTTCAGTGAAGTCACGTCAGCAAACATCAAACAAATACGATCAATCGATTGCTCTGAGGGTGGATCAACAGAGGAAGGGTCAGGGGCGGCTGCCGTCTCTTGACCGCTATCACAGTGAGGTTCAACAGGGGGGATAGTCGTTATTGGAATGTCACCTGTTATCGCTGCATCCTTCGCAGTCCCAACCTCTCCGGCGGCCGGCTCCGGTCGCTGGCGGCTGAGCTCCTCGGGTGGCCGCACGGCGGCGGGCGGCTCCTCCCGGGGCGGGGGGCTGCTGGCCCGCGGCTCCCCTCGGGGCTCCTCGGCCGCGGCGGGCGCCTCGCCGCTGCGCTTCTCCCGCGGCGGCTCCGGCCCGGCGTCTCCCGCGCCGCTCGGGCTCTCAGACAAAGGTTTCGGCGTCTCCTCCTTGATGCACTCCAGGCTGGCGGTCAGGGACCCTGGCATGATAAGGCCGGACGGGATGTCTGAGGTTTCCCCCCTCTCCTCCTTGCCGTTTTTGTCCCTTTTGTGCCACCGCATGCTGCTGAAGATCCCCTTCAGCCCCTTCTTTTGTCTGCCGCCGACCCGCGGCTCCGCGCCCTCCGCCTGCCTGCCGTTCTTCCTCAGCAGCGAGAAGAAGCTGTGCGACTTGGCCACCGCGCTGCCGGCGGGGCCGCCGAGGCTGCCGGCCGGCCGCTCCTGCGCCTCGCGGCTCGGCGCGTCGCCGCCGCCGGGTTCCTCCTTCTTGCTGCTCTCCAGCACGGCTTCGGCCAAGCCGTCGTGCGTCCGGCTCCGCACCATCCCCGGCTTGCCGGCGCCCTTACCCTCCCCTCCTCTGCTCCGCACCCCGAAGATGCTCGGCATGGTTCCCCCGGACTTCCTCCTCCTGAAAAGCTTGAAAGCGGTTTTGTTAATCCTGCCCGACGGCTGCTCGGCGGCCGGGGGCTCGACACAGTCGCAGTGCGAGTCCATTTCTGCCTCTGCCGCTGCTGCCGCGGCCGCCGCGGCTTCCCCTCCGCCGCGGAGCGCGGTGCGATCCCTCAGTGACAGCCCCGCCGCCGCCGCCCGCCCGTCTCCATGGCAACCCGGCGGAGGGAGGGAGGGAGGGAGGGAGGAGATAAGCCGCTTTCCCCCTCCGCCGCCGCGGGCCCGGCCGCCGACGCCCGTTCCGAGCCGCCCCGCGCCGCCGCAGCGCCGCCCGCCCCGCGGCCCTTACATAACGCGGCCCCTGCCCGCCGCCCGCCGCCTCTGCCGCGCACAGCCGGGCTCTCGGGTGCCCCGGGAGCGTGCCGCGCCCGGGCGGGCAGAGCTCGGCTTTTATTTGTGACGGCGTTGTGCATCGCCGCTGTGTCCCGGCGGCACGGTCGCTCCACGCTCTGGACCGCGAGCATTGCGTGGCTGAAGCCCTGGGCTGGGGGATGCAGCGAAGCGCTCGCAGCGCCGAAAAAGGGCCGGGGTCGCTGGGGGGTGGTGGCGGTCTGCAGGTGCCAGTGCACCACACGACAGGGACAGACGGGTGGGAAAATGGGACACACAGGCAGAACCCGGTACGCAAATACTCCCGGGGGCAGAGGAAAAGGATGCTAAGTTCCCCCCACTCCCCTTGCTTTTCCATCTCCCACCTCATCAGGACAACTCTCACCGTCCCCGTGTCCCTCTTTCTCCGCAGTGCCCGGGGCCACATGTGCCCAATGCCGACGACCAGAGGGGAGCAGTGGTACAAGCTGGGGCACAGCCCGGCCTTCTTTCCAGTTGCTTCCCCTGCCAGGGAGGGGGAGCACGGTGGCAGCCTCCACACAAACCTTCTCCTGGCCCCTGTAGCCACTGCGCACAGTCATGGCACCCAAGTCATGTCCATGTCGAATTGCCACCAGGGATGATGGTCAGCTGTCCAGTCACATCAGGGTGGCTGGCATCACCCTGACCACAAACTCTTAACTGGCTGCAAAGCGATCCCAGGTGAGAACAGAACAGAGCAGAGCAGAGCAGTTGGAAGGAACCTACAACGGTCATCCAGCCCAACTGCCTGACCTAAGGGCCTAAAGCACATATTGTCCAAATGCCTCTTAAACACTTTGGCAGACTCAGGGCATCAGCCACCTCCTTAGAAAGCCTGTTTGAGTTTTTAACACCCTCTCAGTAAAGAAATACATCCCAATGTCCAGTCTGAACCTCCCCTTTGAATCATTCCCATGCATCCTGTCACTAGATACCAGGGAAAAGAGCTCAACACCTCCCTCTCCACTTCCCCTTCTCAGGATGCTATAGAGAACAGAGAAGTCACCTCTCAGTGTCATTTTCTCTAATCTAGACAATCCTGGCCAAAATAACCAGCCCTGGGCTCCAGACTCACTGAACTCTCGGCTGGGTTATTTCAGCTCGGGGCAGTGCTCTGCACCAGAGCTGCAGAGCAGACCTGCTTGCACCCAGAGCTGTAATAGTGCCTGTACCCTGGCAGCCCAGCTGTGCCATACAGCACTCATGTGGGCTGCTCAAAACAGAAACATTTATATGGGTTTAAGCTCTAAATGCAAGTGAGTACCACTAAAGAGAAGTCGTGTGTGGGCCCACTGGCATGGAGCTCCCTTAGAAGTCAGTAAAAGGCTTTGCCATTAACTTCACTGGCTGGAAGAATTAGTTGTAGGTTTGGGTGTTTTTTTAACATCATCAGACATTCATTGCACTCTCCCATGAGAGCAGGTTAAATTATCTGTTGTGAATAATTTATCCAGTGAATTTAGTCCTGTTCATGTATAAAAGTGCCATTTGCATTCAGAATTAGAAGTGTTCAATAAGAGCAATATGAGCGAGCACATCATTCAACTTACAGGTCTCTTCTGCCTTCTGCCAGAGACAGAGGAAAGGACAGATGAGGCAGAAACCAAGATACTGGCTGGAGGAGGAGGAGTGAGTTACATTTTACAGAGTACAGCTTGTAAACGTGCCCAGCACCCAGAAGCCACAGACAGGGGAGACCAGAACTTTGACGCAGAGGTGCAAGTTCTTCACCTTGACTGTGCCTCCATCAGTGGTACCACATCATGAGTTTCCCCATTACTTGGTCATATTTCTGCTTTTTACACAAATGAAGGAAACTTGATAAAAGAGAAATAATACCAAATGCTTTTGAGAAAATTCAAATACAAAGAGCCAGGCATACTTTCGAAATTCAAAAGATCAAACCCTGAACATGTATCTTGGGGAAAAAAATGGGTAAAAAGTCTTAACAAGTAAGACTTGGCCACCTAACTAAAATTCTCTGGTTTTCCACTTTCATTTCACCAATCCCTTGTATTTCACCAGTTCTTCTTACAATCGTTGGGTCCAATGGAAGGAGACTCAGAGATATAAAAGGCAGAGGAGAGGTGACTTAATGCTTCACAGCTGTATGAAACAGACAACTTATTGTGCCTTCTTTCTTTTTGAGTCAGTATTTGTGGCTATGACAGAAAGAGCTTGTTTTTCAACCAGCTTAAAATCCAGCTGTTAGTGGAGGAAAGTGACTTGAAGTCAACCTGAAATTACTACTTGGGAAATATTTTGACAAATTGATTTTTTTTCTATACATTTGGTTTCAATACTTTTTGCACTTTAAAAATCATTATTTAAGAATCTTGAAGTACCTATGGAAATGGATAGTCATTCCAAAAAGGAAATGGTAAAGCACTGAATTTTGAAAGTGACTAATGAGATATTCCCATTTTTTCTTTTATCCTTTTGTTTTGACCTGAAGATATCTACAGATTCATTGTGAACTTCTGACATGCTTTTCAGTCCCCTGAATTATGGCAGGGATCTCTTTACGGCTTCCCTTAATCTCTGTAGGTCTGAAATGGAAGTCTGCTTCTGACAGCGAAAAATGTCATAACTCTGCACGCTTAGCAAGGGAGAACGACTGACAGACACCTTGCAAAGTGAAAACAAATGAGGAGCTCTAATTTAAAACCACAGAGAGCCAGCAGGAAGCTCCTGATGACATGCAGACGAGGGGCAGCTGAGCCACTGGTGATGGGAGAGCTGTTCCTACTGCATTCCCTCCGACCTGGCTTAGCCTGAGGGGCTTCTGATGTGGTGGAAGAGCTCCCATGCTGAGCTGCACAGCACGGCCACACCAGCAGGTTTTATTCTACCTGAAGGGGATATCACAAATGGTCTGTTCTACAAGGTGGATTTTTTTTTTTAATGTTTAGATTGAGTATGAATGAAGAAAACCAGACAAGAAACACTATATTAAAAAAAAAAATCTTCAAAAAGGGTAATATAAAAAATGTAGCATTTATAGGTAATTTTTTTTAATAGCAATTAAGGACTTTATCATGAAGGCTCGTTTCCTGGACGTACCCTGCAGCTCTTTTGAGCTGCCTATTAAAGGTCACTGTCACAGACTGCTGGTCCAGCTCTCATCCTTGGCTCCACCACTGACCTGTGCTGTGATCCTCAGCAAGCCAGGGCTTTGCTCGTTTCCGACCACGGCGCCTTCTCCAGTGACCCAGGGGCGCCACGTCCTGTCCCCGGCTCCATCCCTGCGGAGCCGCAGGGACACCCCGCAGCCGCAGCCGTCGGGTGGAACAGCAGGATCGGCGGGAATGGCAAACCAGCTGCAAGAAGCCTCACCCTGCCTTCTCCCAGTCATTACAGCAGGCAGGGGCTCTCCATTGCCCCAAGGACTGCAGGGTGTGGCACAGAATGACTACTGAATAACATCCTAGGTTTCGTCAGGTATGGATTAGTGATGGAAGTGACAGGTAGCAAACCATCTTGTCCCTCATTTTGACAGAAGCCCCAGTTTTTGGTATTTCAAGGCTGTCTCACGTGCTGAACAGGAGCACTGGGCACAGGGTGACAGGACAGAGGTGTTTGAACATCTCTGCAGGAGCTTTTCACTTCATGCTTCATTCCTGTGAAGTTTCTGTGACTCCAGAAAGTCAGGACCAGCCTTCGCAACATAAGCAGGATATGCTCAGTTTTAAACCAGAAAACTGACACAAAACTGCCTCTTTTTCTTTTTCTTTTATTTTTATTTATTTTTCTTTTTTCTTTTTTTTTTTTGGGGGGGGGGAGGGGTTTGGTTTGTTTTTTTTTTTTTTTTGGTTAGCATTCTCTATGGTTGTATTTCAGCCACCACACATACTATAGGCTCATGGAATTATTTGGGTCAGAAAAGACCTTTAAGACCACTGAGTACCACTGTTAATTGTACGTATGCATATATATTTCATGGGGCTCAGAGATGCTACATCAATTTAAAACTTGTAGGTCTTCTTAATGATAAGCAATGAATCTAAATCACTGGCAATGTGAATTGCAAGACTTTGGCTGGCACACTGCCTGCATCTAGGCCCCAGCTGGTAATGGGAGAAAGTCAGCAGGCTTTTAGGAAGCAATAGATAATTACCTTGCCAGGGTCTAGAATTTAAGGATGAGTGCAGGGGGAGGCCCAGAGCAATAACGTGTCCATAGGGAAAACAGGCCCACTACCTGAAAATGTTACTTTGAACATAGCATTTTGGTTTTACATGATTAGGTGTGCTACTGCACAGTTAAACTCTTCAGTGCATTACAGTACCAGGAAATGGGAGAGATGCTCTTTGCTGGATTACTAAATCAATGGGCTCATTAAGAGAGACATAAGTAGTGTCAGATCTCTAGTGATACCTTAAAATCTGCTTAGGGAGCCACTGGGACTAGAAAAAGAGAACAGTTAAAAGCAGCAAAAAAATAAATCAGAAAAATAAATGGGGAATTAAATAATCCCTCTTATTTTCCATGTGAGCATTCTTGCTGTAACATGTATCAGTGGCAAGTGGCTGCTCATAAAGGTAATGGGGGAAAGTGTCTGGATTTCTAACATTTGACACTTGTTTGCATTTGTCTCCCAATGGATCAATATCATCTAATACCACATATTTCCTTCCTGCCTCTCCAGCCCATTCAGCAGCACCTAACACCACTCCAGGACAATTTGCTTTGTTACTCCTACCTCCATTTTCCCAGGCCAGACCATTTTCCGTATCCTTTCCTCAAACCAAGCTTTCCTCAGCTGCAGAGACATGAAGACCAGAGGTGTGCAGTCCAGCATGACCAGAGCCTGGCTGACTTGCTCACAGGCAGCTCAAATCTGGGGATGTGTCAGGGAAAAAGTTCCTAAGAGAATCTAAAATATACAATATATGTAAGGAAGACTAAAGAGTGGCACACAGAAGATTAGGGATAAAGTGAGAAAACTCTATCAGACTGTCATCTCCACACAGGCTCACCAGAAAATGCCTGAATAACACATGGAAAACCGTCACCAGCAAAATCTGGTACCAGTAGAGATAGCAAAGTTCATCATGACTAGGAGATGTGCGTGTCCCTGTACAGTATATCTCCAGTCTCCAGGGAGATAATAAACTGTCATTACTGTGTTTTATTGGCTGAAGAGCTGCAGTACTGGGAAGTGTTCAGTGAGCAGAACAAGACCTGTTTCTCAAAATAGAGACCTGGACTCTATTTTCAGAAAATTACGTCTAAACTCCACAAATTTATAGAATTTGAAAGTGCCTGCTGCAAAGCCCTGTAATTCAAGTAAACCAGAACGTCCTCTAAATCTCCAAGAAACCACACCAAGCAACAGCCAGGGAACAGAATCTTGAACAGGTAACAACCATGCCGTTCCACAGCATAAATGTGGAGGAAAGAAGAAAACAGCCTCTAACTTTTCACATGTTTAAACACTGTCCCAGTCTAGCCAAAATAGGAAGTCTCATTTCATGAGCCTGGCAGACTGTGTGTCAGACCTGAGACCTCCTAGTGAGGACTTAATGAGAAGGAATACTTGTCCTCCCTGGGAACATCCTTGCAGCAAAGTCCAACAACTCCTCTGCACGTGAAAGGAATCCTGTGGCCACACTGTTTTGTATTAATGTCCCTCAGTCCCAACATCCCTTCTGGGTGCAACTTCAGAGAGAAAAAAAATGGTCAGCAAGAAATGGATGTTCAGGTTGAACAAAAGAATCACGGGGTTTCTGAAATCAGGTAAACCATCTGAACTGAGAAAGGATGAGGATACAGTAGCTCATCCAAGATTTTTGTAGAGTTTTTGTTGTCAAAACAACATTTCTGTATAAATGGCTTGTGTTTTGCTGTTTTAAAGAGCAAAATAGGAAAATAATAGTAACTCGCCCAAAATGAAGCAAAACATGACTAGACCCCAAAGAAAATTCTTTAATGTTTTCCAGTTCAGTCAACAGATTGAAAAAAATCAATTCTCTGCATACTATCTCTGTGTTATCCAACTGTTCTTCCCAATGCAAAACAAAAGGATTACAGCAAAAAAAGGAAACAACTGAGAAACTGAAAGGGAGGAAATATCCATCATTTATCTTAAAGCTAAATACAAATTAAAAATGAAGGCAGTGCATGTAGTCCCCCAAGGGACAGATTTACTTCTAATTAATAATATGTTAGTGTCCTAGCCCTCTGCATTAAAAACCCAAAACCTTTTAATCCTGCTGGAACAGTATAGCTAGAACCTCTAAGAATTAACCCAGCCCAATCCCAGATTTACTTGCACTGTAATTACTGGAAATGTTTAGAGTTTATTTTCTCCCATATACTGGACTGAACTGAAACGAAGAAGGTTAAAAAAAATCACATAAATATGGTTTTTAGATGGAAATGCTGCCATTTTTCTTTGGGTGTTTGCAGTATCTGAGACATAATAAAAGCTTAAATTTTATTTTTAATTCTGCTAGTTAAGTTTTTCTACTTCAAAAATAAATGAAAATAAAATCTTGGCTGTGCAGACTCAGCAGAATTGACAGACAATAGTACCACAGGAGGGATAGGTCTTCCCCACTATCTGTAATTAAAAGCCCAAACAGGAGTATAAGCAGATTAGGGGGACCACGGGGAATACTGGGTCAGAATATGTTTTTCAAACAGCTGAGATGCAGCTGAGCATGATTTTTGGAGAAGAGTTCTGCTAAGACACTTGTATTGACAGGTAAGCATTTAGAAAACTTTAATCACATTGAGGATGCCTGAGGTTTTTCCTTACCTTTGTACTATCTCTGACCTTCCCATTGACTTCAGCAGAAATACTTCTGATTAGTGTCAGCAGGTGTAAAACTCAGAATTGGGGCCTTAATTAAAGATTCAACCTCACTAAATAGGATACCCAGACAGATGTGATTTTTTTTTTTTTAAGTAACAATTACTTACCCAATTAGCTAACAAAGCTGTTGTGAGGTCCAGCTGGCACAGATAAATTTTTAAAAAGTCCTTCCATTACAATTATTGATAGATTCACTACTAGTTTGATTTCAGGACTGCCCTGTCTCACTTTCCTCCTCTCCCCTAATTTCACTTTGTATAGAGCAACCGGGCCCTGGGCAGAAAATGGGTCAGAGCAGTTGGGTGCCAGCACCATGGTAAAATGTGGAAGTCTTTGGGCTCAGATGAAAGGACCCAGAGGCCAAATGTGAAAGAGGAAAAAGGCACCTGAGCACATGTGAAACACACAGACTGCAGGGGAATTACTGAAAAGCTTTGGGACTAAATCTGTGTCTTGGGACATGGTGGGAAAGGAGAGAAAGTATTGTGGTTTTTATTACGACAGATTTTCAAAGCTAATGATAAAATTCACTGTCAGGATTTTTTTTTAGGAGCCCCAAAACTGCAAATACTCCTGTGTACAGTTACACACTATGTGTTTTGCATTTGATACAGGGTATGCCTCAGAAGCTTCCAAAAGGGTTGGCTATAAGATGCTACACAAAACCAGGTTGTGCCTTGCAAACCTGTAGGAATCACTGGCTTCCATCCATCTCAAACCAAAGGTAGGTTTTGTCTCCCCATGCTTTAACCAGCTGCAGAGTAAACAGCTGCATCTCAGCTAGTTAGCTTAAATCCCCTTTCTTTAATGTGGCAAAAGGCAGGTATTCTTAGGGTGCAGTTTATTTGACATGTTTTATAGGACAGCTTATGGGTGGATGGGGTAAATCTTATTCAAAAAGCTCTGAGCTCCATTAAATGTTCAGAGAAAAACACCTAAGTTTGCTCAAACCAGCCCATCTCTAAATGTTTTGATATTTGTGGTGTTTAAGTTATTTCCCCACTTTCCCAAAAATAGCAACCAATGTTTTTCAGTTTTCAGATTTTCTGTTTGGGAAAAAAAACATTGTTGCACAGAAATAAAACATTTTCCATCCTCTCTAAAGCAAGCGTGTGCATTGCTCAGTGTATATGCACATGGCAGTGCCTTCTCCTCGCACTGCAGGAGCTGCTAAGATGGCCGTGGGTTTGCAGGACTGGGACTCTGGTGAAGGTTACCCCATGAGAAAGGCTTGGTGCAGCCTGGATTTTGCTTGTGTTGGTCCCTCAGAGCTGTGAGGGTTTCTGAAGAAATCTGACCCTGCTTGTTCCTTCTGGAAACTCTGCCTTGCTGCACGTGGGTGAGCTCGTTGGCAGGAGGCAGTGGCAGGGCTGCTGGTGGCTCGTGGAGCAGCACACGGATAATTTCACACCCGGCATTTCCCCTGATCCCGTTTGGGTGCCGGCCCCTGACATGCTCCTATCACCGAGGAGCATCGTGTGGGACACACCACACAAATAACACCAGAGGTTTATTTCCATGGGGCTATTTTTGACAAGTGCTGTTGCTTTGGCAGCAGATCGCTCGATCAATTCTAACTGAATGTCAGCTGAAGGATGGCTTTTCAGTTGTCTCTTTTTGCTTTTTTCTTTTTCACCACTAAGAAAAACGAAGCAGTGGGTGTTGATTTATGACAGTTTTACTGAAATATCTAAGGAGTACAGTGCAGTTTAAGAATAGATTTGTACCAAGAGGAATAATCACTGGGGCTTCCACTCCTACTCTTTTTTTTGCTTGGACAAAACAGGTTTCCAGAGAAGCACCGTTTGAAACAGGACCATGTATAAAACAGGCTTAGGCCCTCTGAGTTGGCTGGTAAGGTACCTGGTAGGCAGAGCAAGCCTTCACCAGTCTCTTGCAAGATGAAAGTCTCTCCTCAGTGATGTTTCCACACACAATAGCTGGGTTCAGCATCTACCATGAAGTGTAACTGCAAAACTCCCACCAAACTCCACAGTCCTGGATCAGGGCCAGGGGCAAGCAAACTGGAAACCAGTAGCACCAGTTTGCCCAGTATCTCTGGCTGATTGGGAAAAGCCCATTTCTCTTGGTTCCTGGCCAGGGCATATCATCTCCTGCTTCCAGCAAATCCCAACGGGAAAATTACGCACTGATCCAAAAGGTGTTGTATCTATCAAATGGGACAGTCAAGACCATCCACTCATTTTTGTGGAATTTTTCAGTGGAGATTCACAAAAATAGGCTGACAGGTGGTCACAGAGCCTTGCCTGAACTCATGGATTACCAGGACAGAAGGAAGCATCCTGTGGCTGTTAGATCTGCAGACTTGGAAGAAACAAACTGGAGAAAATGACCTGATTTTTTTCAAAAACACATTACTATGGCCTGTCTCTCTTTTGACTTTCTTGCTTCATAACATACATGTGCACACATGGATATGTGCATATCTAAACACACAGAAGTCCCAGAGCATTTTTTTCAGAAAGATCTTCTCCTTTTCATGCTTGTCTTAAACATGCCTAACAGTTTTCTCACTCTTAAAGTAACTCTTGGTATTAGTTTTTTTATCTGTATTTGAATCCATGAAATAGTAAGGGGATAAACAGACAACAATCTGCATCCTTCACTAACACTTATCTCAGATTAATTGATAGCCCCTTGTCAGGCTGATTGCTTCAAAACCAGGACAAGCAAAGGCATTTTTCATTCCCACCATTGCAGCTGTTGTCTTTTTCTGTTAGCCCAATTAACCAAAGCAAAAAGGAATAGCACTGTATCAGAGCCAGTTTGCCTTAGGATATAAATTGTCGTCTTTTATTTGTTCATAGCCAGTGCTGCAAGAATAACAAAGCGATGCCATAAAACTCAACCACTGTGCTGAAAACACAAAGGAGCCATTTTTTTCTCCTCCAACTCTTGATGGCATCCAGCCATGCTGCCCCATGGCAGGCGCCGGCCCTCCCTGAGCCTGGCTGATGGTAGGGCTGTGCTCAGCCTGCCTGTGCTCTCTGTGGCCAGCCCTGTGCCCCCGCTGCTGGGCACCAGGGCTCAGCCTCCCTCAGCCTCCCTCAGCCTTCCCCCCACTATTCCAGAGCCAAGAGGTTTTGCTGGGTGCCTCCATGACATCTGTTTCCCCTCCTCCACTGCTCCTCCACACTTGGCAGGAGAGCGCCCTACACCTTTCATCTTGGAAAGCAAGAGGGAGCCAGTAATTTTCTGTGCCACTGTTAGCCAAGCCCTCCTGGAAGGTAGCTGATGCTATTATTGTAGAAGTGTTGCTGACTTATGGCAACAAATGCCAGAGAAGTGCATCACCCTTGTGGCTTGTTGTCTGCAGGACACCCTGTTGTGTGCTGGATTGTCACATGTAATCTATGCAAATGCAGTCATTAGTTTTAGCAGATGTTTTTTTATTACGCTGTTTCAAAACAGAAAAAGAGATCAGCAGGTATTTTTGTTCTCTTACCTAGATTTTGAGAAACAGAATAAATTGCAATGGCCTGTTGCTAATGTGAACACACCCTTTCTGACATGTAACACTCTGTACCTACTTCCACTCTATATAAGAACATTTTAATTACTGCTTTTCACTTTCTTGATCAAATTTTCAACAAGAACCCTCGTAACAGCTTTAGGGAAATAGGTTTGTGTTTAGTGCCTGCTTGTGACACAGGGAGACAAACAGAATAGGTTTGTGTTTGGTGCCTGCTTGTGACACAGGGAGACAAACTGATAACTTAGCAAAGCAGAGAATCAGCAGCCAATTTAAGTTCTTCATTCCTGGTCTTTTTTGCCAGGCAGTGCCCCTCATCACAGAGTACACTTTTTGCTCTCCTTGGCTTTGTGCATCTCCGTTGGTTGCCCACGACAGCTACCAGAGCAGCAGGCAAGGCAGTTTGGATACAGCCACTGGGTCTGAGGGGCAAGATGGTTTAGTGGCATGCATGCAGGCTGTTTTGTGCCTGGTGTCTCACTACCAGACAGAACCCTGTGCAGAGAGCAGATATAACCTCAGCGTCCCATCCTTGAGCTGTGGCCGGGCCATGAGAGCGCCAGGGACACAACCACAGTCTGACCATGAGAGCTTGCAGTGGGAATTGGGACTGGAGCAGGGACCAAGGCAAGACTGACATCAAAGAGGCAAGAAAGAGGGTGAAGCTGAACTAAGAGGATTTGCTGGGGGCTGTGCCAGGAAGCCCCTGGAGCAGCCATATGGCTGCAGGCAGTGCCGGGCACCACCAGCCTCCATCGCTCCTGTGCCCATACAAGCAGCTTCTCCTCAGCAGCAGGGCAGTGGCGTGCTGGGGTGGCCCTGGGCTCCCCACCTGCCTTCCCTACGCTCTGCAGCTGCTCACCCAGGGCCACCAGGCTCACCAGGGTGTGGGGAGGGGATAGAGAGGGCCGGGGAGTGGTGGGCAAGTGAAGCTGGGAGTGGGGTCTGGAGCAGCCCAGCAGAGCTGTGCACCCACAGTGCTCCCCAGCAGCCCCCGAGTGTGAGCCCACCCCTGGGCACAGAAGAGGGCATTAGGCTGTGCTGCTGTAATTAAGTGTGGATAGTGCATGTATCTCCTGGATATTTAAATGTGAACCAGTTTAACTGAGGTTTAATTAAAGCTGTTGAGAATCGGCTTAAATCTGTGCTCCTTCAGTTCTCTGGGAAGATTTGAGCTGCAGAGGTGGGATGCTGTCTCCCAGAAGCAGGAGGGTTTGAGCTGGTTAATTGTTGGAGGCGTGTGAACACCTGACTGTGCTGACCCAAATGCTGCTCTCAGAAAGGGCTCGAGTCAGTGTCCTTGGAAATCACTGAGTCTGTTTGCTCTGGAATGGAGTCTCACAGGAACTGGAGAGACTCAGCCTTTCCCCTCTCAGTCCCAAATATGAGGTACACCTTCTCTCTCTGTTTAAGCCAATATAAATAGGTTTGTGTATCCTAAATAAAACCAACCCTACCAATATACTCAGCTGCACCAATGAAAGGGAAAGGGTAAGAAAAAGACCAAAAAACACCAATTAGCTCCCTTACTAAACAGTTGGAAAGCACTTAGTGATAAGAAGGCATATAAAATAATAATAATAATGAACATATCACGGTATCACAGAGCCCTAATGTAAATTTGGTGTGATTCCAGCATCTGACTTGTCTTTTGCACTTCAAATGTGGTGAAACATTTAAAGGGAATGACGCTTTTCTATTAATAATTTATAGTACCAATAACTTCTTTTAAGAGTCTTTTTTTTCATACACTGTGCTTTATGGATGTTCAATTATATTAAAGCATTGCAAACAATTTGCTTCTAGCTAAGGAGGAAGATTTTCAGAGAAGTTTTTCTTAACATCAAAAGGGAAAAGGCATTTCCACAAAGGAAATACATTAGCCAGTTAAGAGACTACAGTATTCTCAAAAAGTCCTTGAAAATTCTAAATAGCATCAGATGATAAATTATTATCTTGTAATACAGTGTTTGTGCATAGTTTGTTGTGTTACTTTTACACTTAAGAATTGAAAAGAACAAGAATGACACAAAACACTCCTAAAATGGCAGGAAGCAATAATGAAACACTTTTATCCACCTTCATTTCACACTGGTAACATGTTTTTCTCTCTCTTTCTTTGAAAGAGAGAGTACTACAACACGCCACTACAAATCTCTGTCCAGTGTGTTGTTCTTTACAGGGGGTTTCCTGCTATAAGCCTTAGCTGGACAATCACACTACCAGGCTAAATGACAAAGGCAGGGCTCCAGAGTGTAGTTAGTTATTTTTATACCACAGCTGTAGCACCAGGATCAAGCAGAACCCTGGGGTCCTGGTTGTGTAAGGCAGCACTGTCAGAGATGTAGAAAGCTGCACTTGCCAGGTGAGAAGTACACATTTCCAAGCAAGAAGTACAGATCTAGACATTGTATAAACCACAACCTCAGCATCTACATTTGCATTTAAGCATCTTATTGCACAGCCAAATTAAAGTACCAAAAATCACGGTTGTGATGTAAGAATAGCGGCTGACTTAAACCAGAGCTCAGCCAGACCCTGCAAAACCTGAGCCAAAGACCAAGCAGAGTAGTGAGGCTCCAGGTTTAGGTGTGATGATGATGCTGGAGAGGGCAGCTGGATGCACTGGGGCCAGCCCTGGGGCCAATAAGGAGTTGGTTCCCAAAATCCTGGTACCTTGCTGCTCCCATTCCCTGGGTCTGGAGACAACTGAGGAACAGCAGGGTGATTACTCTTGCACACAGTCAGGGGAATATGGGGTTGGAGGTGTCACACAGAGCCAGAAGAGGATTTCCCTTTCCAACTGGTCTCACGAGAACTGCAGGAGAAAAGAAACCTTCTAATTCCAGCTCCTCAGACCTCTCCAAGGGGAGAGGAGCACCTCCTGGGGAAACAGCTGTGGGAAGAGGAGAACTGTGGACATGAAGGGCAATGCCAAGTGCATCCTTCCTACAAAGGCACAATGTGCCCAAGTTCCACACAATGCTTCCAGGAGCTCCCAGGCCCTGTGTGATACACCTCACACTCATCAATTTTGGATCTTCACCCCACCTGATATTATCTGTTGGTAACAAGGATGAAGAATATGTTTGTCTCACACATAAAGAAAGATTGGACATTACTGAATTGTAGAAGGTTCTGACCTCATATGTATCACAACATTTTTTTTTATTAATGTGTGCAGAGACATCACTATTAGAAACCTACAGGCTCCATACAGTAGACAGTAATTGTCAAAAAGGTTTTTTTCCTGTCCCTGTGCTCATTTAAGCAGTTTTCTGTAAAATTCAACTGGGAATTTCATAAAGATACTAAAACTACCAGTTTAATCCCTTCTTGCTTTATCTGCATTTCTAAGTCTCAGAATGATTTAATTAGTAACCAGCATTACAGCATATGTGGATTGTGGTCCTATCAGGACAAAAATAGTTTTAGCAGGATTTTAAAAAAAAAAATTGCACTTGCCTCCGTCCTCATTCAGCTGGACAAATGGGAGCTCATGTGTTTGTGAAAGAGTTTTGTCTTTGAGCACATTTCTTGAGTTTTTGCACAAGGGAACTGCAGACTTTTGAAGCTTCTTCTGTGGTTCCTCTGGAACACAAAGTGTATTGTGGATCACTGTTATCAAAATAGAAATGGCTATGTAGGGTCAGGAGTTGGATTTGATGCTCCTTGTGGGCCCCTTCCAACTCAGCTTATTCTTTGACTCTGTGATTCTGTGATTTTTTTTTTTTCTTTTTCCATAAATATGGAAATAATGTTATTGAAACCTGAGGTGGACAGTAATCTTTCCTGACATCCTGTAAAGCAGAAGGAGCTGGTGCATGCTGGGGTTCGTCCATGTGTGTGAATAAAGCCCCACACTCCAGGGAGCAGCTGGGCTAAGGAATGGAGAATTGTTTAAAAAGCAGCAAGAGATGAGGACAGAAACATTTTTAGGCCATGCCATATAGCAAAGCCAGCATGCAGACCTTGTCTTCTGTCTCTAACATATAGCACAGACCAGTTCAGCTGGGAAATACTCTTGGCTGCTGCAGCACGCCTGACACGTGGAAGCAATGCCCAGGAGCAGATCCCAGGCACCAGCAGATCCCAGCACTGGCATTTCTGTGATGGTGTCAGAGTATCAGCTGCACTGAAAGGCAGTCTGCTGAAAAGCAAAGCTGCAGACACTGCTGGAGTGCAGGCAGTGCTGGCTGACAGAGCAGCCAGCAGTCCAACACCTTCTTTTGAAGGCAGGAGTGCTGAAAGTCAGCCCCAAACCTGGCTGCTCTGGAGCCACACCACCAGAAGTGACCCAGGTGGGCAGACAAGGAGTGAGCAAGCACAGACAGTCACACAGGAACCTCCTGGCTGCAGATGCTGCCCATCCTCTGCTGCTTTCCAGACAGAGGAGGCACCTGCTGCATGGCTGGAGGAGAGGACCCTTCAGGCTGCTTTGTCCTGTGGGAAGTGACTGAGACCCTTGCTCCACACTCATTTCCATGCATGACTGAAAACCAAGGGAATGAAATATCCCTGAACTTGCAGGCAGTGCTGCATAGAGTAAGAAGAAGGAAAAAACACTCATCCCTTTCTCTTTTGTTCTTTCCAGGCAAGGGCAAACAAATCTGGGCAAGATAGTTGTTTAATAACTGAATCAAACTTGAGAAATATACCTACTTTTGCATGAACTGAGACTATTTGAGCTCTCTCTAACACCCAAGAGTTGCTGGGCTTGCCTGCCACGAGCCAAATTCCATCCAGCTGGCTGGAATTCTTTTGGCTGTGTCTGACCACAACGGCATCATTACTGGTGTGAGCGAGTTCAACTCACCAGTCACTGATCTTCTGGCCCTTCCAGATCTTTATCACGTAGTTTCTTCCCACTGTTAAAAGGCAAGACCCTCAAGAGAGAAATGTGGCAGTGTGGAAAGTGGCTAAACTTCACAAGAAGTCCCATGTAAAACCCCTTAATCTGATTTCTGTTTCTGATTCCTTATTTCCAGCCATTTTTCAGCTGTATCCTTTAAAAATTCCTTGAGGCAAACACATACCCCATGAAATTGTAGTTATCCTTGATACCCTTCAGAGGTGGAATGTTATACAGGTGATTTTTTCTCTTATTTTCTTCCCATGCATGCATGAAATGAGAGACATTGTGTTCAACAGTACTTTCAAACAGGTGCTTCATATTCTTTTCCTCAAAAGCAGCACACACATTCAGTTCTTTATTGCTTTGAGGCAGTAAAGAAAAAACAGGAAAGGATAAGGCTCTTTGAGGACCACCTCCAGGAGCAGAGGAAAAAATACAATACCCAAAATGGGCCAGTTATAAAAAAGAAACAAGAGCAAGGAAAAATCAGGAGTAACAGATGAAGGGCAGGGGAGAACAAGCTGGTGTGCAACAGAAGTGTGACTAGACTTCTTGCTGGGCCTGATGAAAGGCACACAAAACAGAGACTGGAAAGCCAAATGAGAGGCCAAAACTTACACTCTGCAGGGCTGTATCCCAAGATGTCCCAGTGCCTGGGGCCATTCAAAGGAGAGGAGCCAGGATGTCTGCAGCCGAAGCCAGCACACGCTCACAGAAAAGCCACCAGCACCACCATGTCCTCACTGCAAAGGCAGCCACACCAGCACCCTCTGCTGCTGAGAAGGGCATCAAAGCCCCTCTGGAAAGAAGTAGCTCAGGTGTGACACACAGATTTACTGATTTGTGCACCTCCCTTCCTTAAGGGGACCTTGATGCAATGGAGATGCGTGATTCGAGTAACTGCAGAATTCGGAGTCAAACTGATGTGTCTGTGACAGACAATTTCATTTAAAAAACCCCAAAACCCAGAATTGTTAGTTTTTCTAAGTGACAAAGACTTGGACAGACTACAAGGGATTCACAAGAGTTCAGTGAAAAATGAACCCTCAAACCCAAGAGCTGCCAGCTGACAAGAGCAGCCTGGAATTATTTCTGTCAGTTAGTTAAATTTGTGATTTCACTTCCTCCAAGGTGGTTTTGTTTTTGTGGTTTTTTTTTTTTTGTATGTTTACAAATAAATGCCTTAAATCCTTAAATCTTGACACAACAGCTGAATATCAAGACTCTCAATTTACATTACTTTTCCTTTCACCAGTTTTGTGGGAGAATACAGGCACATCATTTTCATAATTAGGATTCTGTTTCTCCAGCTACTCAACAGATTAGTAATATGATGAAATAATATTTTAGTGTTAATTTAGATTCCCAAAATTTACGCTGCTGTGGAAGTGGAAAACAATTAGCATGAGACCACTTAGTATCTACTAAACTTACTGCAATTGTGCTTGTAGAAAGTCATTAGTCTTTCTTCAATATAAAATTGAATTAATTTGTCAATTAAGGTATCAAGACCTTTTTTCTCGCTGTTATTGTTATTGGTTTTTTATATTTATTGTTATTTTTATCGTTATTGTTATTTTTATCTATGCGAGATCTTTAAGAGGCTGTGACAGTTTCTTACTTTCCAAGTACAGAAATTCAGTCTGTTTCAGCAGAATTTTGATATTTCTGTTAGTTGGTGTAAGGCTGTGCCTATTTGCCCTTGATTTCATGTTTAATTAGGTCTACAATATTCCATAATTAATCTCTTAAAAAAGATCTGAAATGGAGATCAGTTCTTGTTAGAACTCTCAGCTTAGTCATCTCTTTTTGCTACATCTCAGACACTATGTTAACTCTTCATGCTGTTACCCTAGTCTAAATATTCCAACACTTCCAAGCAATATGTACAAAAAAAAAGTTAAAAATAAAACAAACAAATTAAAAAAAAAAAAAAGAAAACAACGAAAAAAAAAAAAAAACAAAAAAAAAAAAAAAAAAAAAACAACGAAAAAAAAAAAAAACCAACAAAACCAAAAAACCAAACAAGCATTCTGCGATGGGTTGGATTTTCCCTCTAGCCAGGCTCCCACCTATAAAATTTCTTCCACCTATAGAGTTTCTTCCACCAGCAGCTCTCCTGCCTGCAGTTCACTGCCACGGATGCCAAAGTGAAACCAGCCTGCATGACTGCTCTGCTGCAAAGTTTCCCTCTTTCCACCCTAGCTCCCAGCCTGAATGTGCTTTGTCTGGGCTGCTGCTTTGATGTTACATCAGGCAGTTTTGGAACAATAACTTGAAGACAGCATTAAAGCCAGCCAAGGGTAAAACATCCAGCCACTACTGTGCAATTGTGCAGATAAGATGCTGTGGCTTTGCAGGAAACCTGGAGATGGGCACAGAAGTCCCCAAATTTGAGACCAGGGGTTGACTGGCTGCCTCTCACAAGGAACTCCACAAAAGCCAGGCCAGAGCAAAGCTCCCTCCTCCCATTTTGAACTGGTCACTACTTTGAGTGCAAACAGGACGGGCACAGCCTTGCCAGAGCTGTTGTCCTGTGTTGGTTTTGAACAATGGAGGATTGAGAGGGGGGAAAAAGAAGTTGTTTGTGTGTGTGTGTGCATCTGTCAATAAGGGAGCTTAAGTTGGGGATGAGAGACGAGTGCTGGAGAGGTACTTAGAGAGATTAAGTGCAGCAGATTTATAGGTGAAATCTGGTTAGTGTTGATGCAAAAGGTTGTGGGGGAGATTTTCAAAAGCACATGTGGGAGGAGACTGCTTGCATACTATTGATTTTCTATTTTGGTGCCTAGCTCTCATCACTGTATGACAGCCTTGTGAAGCACCGGAGCTTCTGGAGACACTGGAAGAGGTCTGTGAAGCAAGCAGGTGATGAGTCAACACTGACACCATCACCCACTGCAGAAAGGGAGGGAGGAAACCACGTGAAAGGGCCCCCTCCCTCCATGTTCCAAAGTGAAAGCAGTGCACTGGTCCCTATTCCCCATGTTTTCCAAGTAACTGGTGGCACAGGCAGAGGTCAGAGAGCAGGAGCACGATACGCAGCACACATTCATGAGCTGTGGGCAGGTTTCCAGCTTCGTGAGCAGGAGTCATCGCTGCACAGAGGAGACTGCAGCCCATCAGTCCACTTTCCCTGTAATTAACCCATCCTCATGTGGAAGCAATCCCTTCTGGTTTGTCCAGACCTGAGTGGACAAACCTGACGGCATCCAGCACCAGAGATAAGATTGCAGCCAGTGCCCACACACAGGGAGCAGGGAGAGGAGGATGTGAGAGCAGGAATGGTTTAGCAAAGCTCTGAATCAGGGGCACTACAGCTCTTCACTCAGGAAACAGCAGCTGCTGCTCCACCACGTGCACTTTGTTTTTCCTCTGAAGGCAGAAAATAAAGTAGGTCACTATTTTATTTTCCAGAAGCCGAGATTAAGGATATTAGGAAAGGGCACAGTGCAGCATAAGCTGCTGATGAAAACACCAGAGATTCAAGCTGCATGTGTTCACACATGATGTGAATGAGAAATTTAGTTGTTGACATGAAAAACAGAGATCATGTGTAGATACTACATAAAGAAGAGATGCAAGGTGCATTAATTAGTGGCTATTCAGGGAAAAATGTAAGGTTTCTGGCTCTTGAAAAAAACAGGAGACAAAGTCGAAAAAATATCAGCTGTCACATAAATTGAAGAGTGCTAGTCAAGTGCATGTTTATTTTCCTTAGGAAGTCTCAGTTTCTGTAGGTGTACTGTTTTACAGCCTCTCCAAACCACTGTGGGTAACCAAGAGCATTTAAGATGATTTAACTGGTGCTGGGAGCAACAGGACATCAGCTGTAGGACCACAGGTATAAATCCATAGCCATTAGGCACAACAAGCATTGCCACATGTGAAGAAATTGGGTGTTATTCCATTTAATCTTACACACTGAAACAATAATTGTTCACATTCCCAACTCAGGCATGTTCCATCCAGCAAGAAACAGGGAACATGATCTCTAAGTCAAATTACAAACAATTGGAAAGTCACTAGGAAAGTGAGAGAACCAAAAAAGGGATTTTTTGGTTTTTTTTTAATTAAGAAAAATAATGAAGACATGCAGTGAACAATGACAGCAGATCATCCACAGAAATTATACAATGCAACAAGAATTTGTACACAATTCTCATAACAGAATTATACATTTCAGTGAAGTGTGCAGTCTGAAACTTTGAAGTTCCCTTTGCCTTAGACCCCTCTCTTTTGCCTCTCCACACAGATGTGTCCTTACACAAACAAGGAGGTGGTAGTCCTTGTTAAAAGCCGTGAACGTTTTAAGAAACACCCCCTGTGGCCCAGGATGTCACTACTGGGACCTCTCCAGAGCAAGCATGTCATGGAGGAACTGAAGTTTTTGCAAGTGGTCAAAAGGCAGCAAGACTGCAATACTCAGTTCTGTATCAGTATGTGTGATAAAGCGAGAATTTTAAGGTTAGACGTTATTATAATGTATATTGCCTTGGAAACAGGCAACATCTGAAAGGAAGGGAGAGCAGAGACTGGGCAGGTTTATCCATAAGTCATTTTATGAGATTAGCTCTGCTGTTCAGAGCATGGTGCTAATAATGCCAAGGTTGTGGGTTTGATCCCTCTATGGGTCATGCACTTTGGAGTTGGTCTTGATGATCCTTGTAGGTCCCTCCCAACTCAGAACATTCCATGGTTTCTTCCTTTTTTTTTTTTTCTTTTTTTTTTTAATTAATTAATTTATTTCTAATTCCCCTTTCTTTCACTGTATGAGGAAGGATTCCTGAGAAAAGCTAGCAATGAAGTCTCAGCCTGCATCCCCATGTATGTTTCTGCCTAAACCTTCCCAGTACAGATAAAGGTTTATTTGCCATATAAACCCAAACCAGGGCTTTCACGGTGTCCAGGACTCAGCCCTATTCGCCAGAGCTGAGATCCCCCTGCCTTTCCCACACACAGACAGGGAGTCCCAGGAGCTGGCAGCTCCCATGAGCAGGGCAGTCAGAATTCAGAGGTTTGGACCTGCTTCACCAAAGGCAAAGAAATCTGGATTCTTGAAGCCATTTATCTGAACAGCTTTATGGAATGATTTTTGTTATTCACATCTTCATTAACCATTGCTTAATTCTGTACTTCCCAGTATCTCAAGGCCTCTGGATGGAACAATTTCAATTCTTCTCTTTACAGAGGAAATCTAATGCATTCAAACAAGTCACTCCAGACTTTCATTTTCCATCTTGTTCTTAGGTTGTTCTTATTCCTCCTCAGTTTTGCCTCAGAAGCTAATGGAAAAGAAAGATTTACCGTCTTCATTTCCACTGGCACTTATCTTTAGCACTTTTCCTTGCCCAATAGATCTGTTGCAACTGGTAATAAGGGGAGTTGCTACTGCCTGACTTCTGCAGAACTTATTTTTTCTCCTTTAGAAGCTTTTATGACATTATGTAAATACCAGCCATCTTAGATTAAGAACACTTCAGCATAAAATATTCAAACTGTGCCAACACTGGGGACCTTCCTATGGCAGCTTTATGCTGTTGTTTCAGTCATCTAGATATAATATTGCCATCCTGCAATTTGATAGAAGTTTAAAGCATTTGGGAAGAATTGTTATTCTGTGTGATTTTACTGGATTCATAGATTAATTGTAGATATTTTCCAGATAACACTATTAGAAAATAGAATTATCTGTAGATCCATCCTCAAGGCCCTCAGTGAAATTGGTCCACATAAACAAGATAAGGCTAAATCTTTGACCTGAATAGATTGCAATCTAAGCAAACCAAAGGGAGAATTGATAAAAAGAGGATATTATCATAGTTTTCCACAGGCAAACAGGAGTAACACTGAGATTAAATTACTTATCTGAGGTCAGAGATAGCCTGCAGCAGACCTTGCCATTCAATTCACAACGCTTAGAGTTCCACATTTAACTATGAAGCAATCTTCCTCCTCTCACATGAGATAATTTTAAAAGCTGGAGAATTAAATCTTGGTTTATTACTGTCTGGAAATTATTACAATGTCTCTAAGAGAAATAAAAATCTTTCTTTGCATCATATATCTGTTAGTAGTTAGATTTTTTTCCCACAGAGCAAAGGTAAAATCAAAGTTTTTCACTTGTTCCACCTAAACAATCTGGCATATGGAAACATTTACAAAATATCTAAGATGCCTTGGTGACAGCAAGTTGCATAATTCACATCATCTATTTTGTTAGACTTGCCACATGGAAAGGAAATACTGCTTTCTGTAGTAATTGCTGCATTATTTCCCACTTAACCTTGAAGTGAATCTCCTTCAAAGAGACCAAAACTAAGAGGTAACAAATTAATATCTTCACTGTACAGCACAATTGCTGACCATGGATGGGAATTTATATCCTGTGTTTCAAACTCTGCATTTTCAAAGAGAGTCTAGAATTTTCTAATGTCCAAGGGAGTAAAACCTTCACCTTTACACAACATCTGGGGCTTCATCTCCAGTGAGAAGCACCTCACTCTGTTCAGCACTACAGACCCAGCTCTTCCACTTTCTTTTCCACTGAAATGTGTTCAACTATCGGCATCACTTCTCATCCTCAGGCCCTGGTATGCCCATGGTACAGTGGCACAGCCAGAACATGCCTTGGAAATAAGGAGGATCCAACACTAGTACCAGTGAGCCATTGGAAAGTACAGGGTAGGGGGAGAGAACCATTCCTTGAGACATCCCAGTTCAATGACACAAACTACATCTCCTTCCAGCATTGCAAAGCTCTGCAGAAACCTGCTTTTTAGTTCTAGGCTGGCTTCCCCAGCACCCTGCTTACAGCCCAGACCACTTCTGACATTCCCCGTCTTGGAGCTGACTCATCTATTTAAGAGTTTCCTCTGGCCCAATAGGCTCAAATCTTCCTATCTGGGACAGGGACTCTGGTTCAAAGCCAGATCTCAAGGCTTATACAAGCTGATCTCAAGGCAAGCTCTGAGCCCTAAGGAGTCGCAGAGCACTTGGCCAGGAAGATGAAGACCAGGGTGACAGTGATCTTAGATCTGAGCACACACAGAGTTGTTCTCCCTCTTATGCCCCTTTCCTGCTCTCTAATTTGTGTATCTTGATTAGTTATCTGGAAGCCAGCCTTGCTTCCCTGGGAGCTAAAATGCCCGCTGGTGCTCCATGGCAATCTTTAGTCATCCCAGAGAGGCCCCAGGAGAGACCAAAGATGAGAGGGGGATGTTCTCTCGGGGCTTCTGCTGCACTGCCACCCTGCTCAGCCCAGCATGCAGCCCAGGAGCCAGGACAGCCATGAGTGAGAGGTGTCTGCCTGAGCCCACCCAGGTTTGTCAGAAAAGGAACTAGAGCCTCTCCTTCCATGTGCAACTCTGAACCACTACATTAATAGCTAAAATGCAGCAGAGCAGTGGGAGGATTTGGGACCTGACCTCCTTGCCTCTTTCACCAAGCACCAGCGCCCCTCGCTGGCAGTCTCTTAACCAGCTCCCTGCTCTTCACATCAGTGTTTTGATCGTATTCTTCAGCGTCTCTTGCCAGCCAGGCAAACCCATCTCTGGGCTGCAGCCCAAGCTTTACTACCAGTGGGATGAGACTTCAGGCTCTGGTGTCTATAAATAGCATCCTATGAGTCCCCAGCTCCCCACAAACAGCACAAGACACCTTACAATGCTCCCCAGTGCTGCTCTGGAAGCCACTGCCAGGAAGTGCTCCTTCCAGTAACCACTGCAGTGTTCAACCTCCAGGCACTTTGCTCCTCCATCAGCCCTTACTTTCCCAGGCATGTTTCTCAGGCTGCTCCAAATTCCAACCCTTTAACCTGTAAAGGCAGCAGGGATGTGACTCACGGTGCCTCGCTTGGCACGACTGAGGGGTCACCCAGGGCTCCCTGCAGTGAACTGACAAAAAGAGGCATTTGCACCATCCCTTTGACCCATTTCAGGCCTGCACCGTCCCCAGGGCAGCTGTGCACCAGAAGCAGCTGCTGCTCTGTGCAGGAAGCCAAGGGTGGCCAGCTCAGAGGTCGTGTCTGCACAGAATTGGGCACAGGAAGCTGAGGATGAATCCCACAGGGTGCCACTGGCATCTGGGCAGTGCCAGCAGCTTGTGATTCCTCCCTTCAGGTCTGCTGGGAAGAGTGCCCAAGGATTTTGATAATTTGCATGGATAGTGGCTGAAGTGGGCAGAGTAATTTCATCTCTCCATTGCTTGTGCATGATTTACAGCTTTAACATGTATTTCTGCATTGCTCCTGTTTTATTAAATTAGTGCTAGGCTCTCCTGAGGCAACTTTTAAATAATTTGCACAGCTTACCTAACATCACTTGCTTGCTCAGGGTCTCATATGAAATTCACTTGCACTCAACCCAGCTCTTCAAACCAGCTAAATGTATTATTCTGGAAACAAGTGAGAATTCCAGGATTGGTGAATTGTTCAGCAACCTCATCATTATTCTGCAGGTTTTCATTCCTATTTGTAGTCTTAGAGGACTTGATAAAAGTAGTAATTAGTAAGCATCTTCCCTAGGAAGTTATACAGATGTCTCTCCTTGCTGTATTTGTGGCTTTCACAAATAAAATCTTTTTTCAAAAAAATTAACTGTTTTTCAAAAATCAAACTTTTCCAACTAAATAGTCTAATGAAACAGAACCAACCACGTATCAATGCCCACAAAAAATGGCAGAAAGAAAGAGGACAGTCACTATTATCTTTGTAGTACAGAGAGGAAAAGGATAATGCTTAAAGGAGCAATAAATCAAATTACAGCTGAAAATGATAATGTCACAGCAACATAAGTGCATTACGTAAGTAGCCTCAGGCTCTTTCCATAGCTCCAGCTCAGCCTGGATGGCACATAAAAGCTCATCGGACAAGGCTGACAGTGGCTGTGTGGCTCCAGCCACACTGTCACTGTCATTAGAATGGCAGCAAAAACAAGGAACTAAACAGCATGGAGAGCTGCCTTTCAAACCCAGACTGACAGCAGCTGGTATTTCAATTTTCAAATCACCATAAAGACTGGTTCCAGGTGTTTTGTGTTCTGATGACAAGGTATACTTAGCTTTGATAGACTTGTTCCGATGAAGCTGCTTCTCTCCCCACTCCCCTGCCCTGTTTAACTTTATGTCCAGAGAGTCAAGGTCCCCAAAGCAGAGCAAGCAGCTGGACGAGGATGTCATGAATGCATTTCTGTGCTGAGCCCTTCACCCTTCACGAGGGTTTAAAAATGAAACAAGGCTTTGCTTAGCTTGTCAATATGAGCTGGAGTACAAAGGCTTGACAGCTCCCTCTCCTAAACATCAGTGTATTTGAAGACTAACACTCCAGAATGGGCAATTAAAGCATTGTGGAGTACATGTCATCACTGTTTGATGGATATTAATAAAATATTCCACAAAGTAAAAAATATTTGGAAAAAAGATAGAGACTGTGAACACATCATTTCCTTCATCCAAAACAAACAACTGCCTCCACAAAGTATCTGACTAGGAACATCTTCAAGGCAACAGATCACTCAGAAATATTCCTTGCATGCAGGAAAACATCCTATTTCTAACAAACTTAGGAAAATGTTGAGGAATATTTGTGGTTAGCAAATGTCGTGGCCACAGCGCTCAAGATATTGTCTTCAGAGAAACTTTATTTACCCACATCAGAAAGTGCACATTCATTACAAAGACAAGTCTGAAAAAATTACACCAAAAGCTCAGTATTATTTTCAGAATTAACCCAAAAGATATCTTCATCATTTTGCTTTTTCCTTTCTTAAAAGTATATGGATTAAAAAGATGTTTTACACAACATCTCACCAGTTTTTAATTGCTGCATTTAACTGAAAAACTATTAAACAGACACAGGAACATGCTGGGTATTTTTTTCCTCCTATAAAGCATACTGTAATTTTTGGCCAAATACAAATAAAATTTGTTATCTAAAGTGAAAAACTCAGCTTAGCCTAAGCTCTGCCTGAGAGCTGTGAGGGCAGCTTTTCCTTAATTTAGAAGCAGTAGACACTCACTCAGAGGTGTATTTGTAGTTCTGTTTAATGGACCAAATGCTGCTAGAAAATCAAGTTCCCTTGACCTGGTAAGACCTGAGAGTCCTTAGCTCCTTCTAGGCTGTGATTACCAATTCTCACCACCTTACCAGGGTAAGAGCACATCCTCAGCACACACACTGCCTGCTTAGCCAGCACTAAAGGCACCCCCATTATCTCTTACAAGCCTACAAAGCCACGGATTGAGCATGAGAAGCACAATTTCAGACCGCCTTTTAATTGCAGGAAATCAGAGCAGCTCTCTCTAATCCTTGCAATGAAAGAGCACCACGCTCTTCAGATCCTCAAGTGCTGCTCAGAAGTGCTGTTCTTGCAGCACTTGCCTAATGGTCCTTTTCAGAGCAGGGTCAGGCCATTAGGAAATCTGCAGACCTGCAGATACCAATACCAGATTACTGTGCTGTGCTGCAGCTCAGACCCACTGCAGTGCATTGTTGCTAAAATCCCAGTGGTGGTTTTCCACCTTGCTGACTTGGATAGCTGCTACCAAGAGGAGCAGCTCAATAGTAAACCACTGTCCCTTGGCTGACCTCTGCAGCTACATGTGAACAGCTCTCCTCAGCCCCTCTTGCCTTGGAGTCTGACTGAATATAGACAGAGAAAGGAAAAGCAAGAGATTAGCAGAAATCACCACAAACTGAATAGCCATAAGAGCACTTAACCACAACACAGCATAGAGGACTCAATGCAAATCTGCAGATAAGAGAGCAGTCTCTGCCAAGTTTTGCTCTTTAAATAAACTTTTGGCAGGACTTTAGGGTAGCAAAGCAGAATTTTACATATGGACTCTCTTCCTAAAATAGAACAAGCCAAATAGAGACCCAGGAATTTGAACTTTTAGAGCTATATATAACTCACTAATGTTAGAAATACGGGTAGTAATTCATGGGAATAAATGGTGTATTAAATAATATAAATGAAATAACCCGGGGAAGGGAAGAGGGGAAGGGGGTTTCCCCTCTCATTCCATTCAGGTTAAGAAATCCAGCCTGGAGACACACGGCAAAACCGCGGCAGATGGACATTTGCATGAGAAGGAGGGTGTAGCTGCCAAGACGGGAAGTGGCCAACGACCCTACGCCCAAAGGATGGCACCAGATAAGATGCCTATCAAGGAACCATTAACACCCGAACCCTGAATGCCCGGGTCCGGGAAATCTGGGCGATGCCTATCTGGAGGGCCATTGGCACCTTGGACATGAATGCCTGGGTTAGGGAACACGGGAAGACAGCGATTCCGCTCTCGGCCGAGGTTTTTGTGCAGCTTGGACAGAGATAAGAAACCAACTTGAATATGTGAAACTTGGAAAGAGACAAAGGACTACTAGCCGCGGGCAAATTAAACCATATAAGAACTGTGTCTTCGAAGCAGTGTGTGTGGACGGGGAGAATCTGGTCTTAGCGAAGACAGGTTCCACGTTCACCCGCATCACTGCCCGGGGGTGATACGCTGTCCGTTTTTGGTGGTGGCTATGGCACTGTTACTACGGTCGCGAAATAAATTTTATCTTTCATAGTTTTATTAAAATTGGCTCACTCGTAATTTTTCATTTATAACACTAATAATAGGGTAATAGAAATAGCTCAATTGCTCTATACATTATAATACTTCAAATATCAATAAGTTAAAGTAGTTCTTATTGCTAACCCTAATCCTTTCCCTACTGCCCCACTCCAGCTGAGCAGCCCTTCTCCTGCAACAGTCCAAGCAGAAATTCATCCTCTGATAACCACTCTTGGTATCCAATCTCCTCCACATGGTCTCTGCTTGGGAAGCAGCTCTCCTTTCCATTTCTTGGCTGGTATCAGGAAATGGCCAGATATCAGTTATCTCTCTTCTCCCAGGCTGTCCGTTGGCAGCATGGATGGACCTGTGTGGTCCATGGGATATAAGCAGCAGCAAAGGAATAACTGAGGATTAGTGCAGTTCAGTCTGTAATGTTTTTACAGCTACCAAAACCTCAGTGCTCTCCTCTGCACTGCATTTTACAAAATTCATAGGGATGCTTACACTCTGCTGTGCTTCATGTTCCCCATTTACCTTTTCCTGCCCCAAAATGCATTCACCATCCAAAGTCAACTCACCATAATGTTAAAAAGAACCATTAGATTAGTATCTACAAAGCTGTCTTGATAAAGCACCAGGCACTAAAAGTTCTTACGCATCCCTTTTGAGACTACTGCTCATGCACCTCTATCATTCTTGATGCATTCACACTGCATCACTTCTGATTTTAAATATTATTTTAAATAATAATTTAAATCACTTATGAAGTAGCATTTTCAAAACAAACCCCTCCTTAAATGTAGAGTTAACATCTGCAAAAACATTAATCCTTTTTCATCCACTAACCATTCCTTTCAGTATATGGAGTAACAGCTGTAGGTAAGTCTCCTCTACATTTCCTGTACCCACAATGAGCATCTAAAACCCATTCGGATAAATGACACAATAGCAATTAGAACAATTTTTCCTGTTAGCATGCTGTTCTTATCACATTCAAGGAAAAAAGTAATCAAAGTTATTATTCTACCTTGGCAGACACACTTTAATCTCTTGAATAATTGTGGACTAATGGGACACGTCACTGGATAAAGCAAAGTCAGTGTACATGCAAAGGCCAGCGACCGAGCAAAAACCGTTCGGTTTATCGAGAATCATTTCCTCCACCAGTACGCTACTGAGAACAAGTTCACTAAAAGCTTAAAGTGGGATTAGAAGACAAAGAGGGATCCAATCACTGACAGCATTTTCCCCTCTAAAGCATTCTCACATGAATCTTAGAGCACTAAGCTGCAGCTGTTTTGTGCTTTCATACAGGGACTCAGCTTGAGCAGTGTCAGAGCCGAGGATCACATCTGAACAACATCCATGCTGCTGAATATTCACAGAACAGCCCTGGCTTTTGCCAAGCCATATTCTTGCAAGAAAGCAACCATTTTAAGTGTGTTACCCAGGGTAGTTTCAAGGATGGAAAAATAAACACAAAGCAGACAGCATTTTTAGGATCACTCAACCTTTTGTCAAATTCTGGAACTAACTCAGCCACCATTGAAGCCCTCAAGCCACTGCCGTATCAGCCCTTCTTCCTTCCACAGCCCAGTGTGGCTACCACAAAGATGAAGAATGACATATCCATGTCTGTTTAGCCTTTATATAGTTTTCATATAGTTTTATGCCCCACTGGCTTAACTTGAATCATTCTGCACAGTAGGCAGCCATTTCTCACACGCGTTGCCAGCCCTCAGTCAAAAAACACACTCTACAAGTAATGCATGAACGCTGACAGGATGCAGTTATAGATGAGTGAGGCAATGGATGTGCCCTGGACTAAGTCAGTGAAAGAAATCAGCCAGCCTCCTGGTTACCCTTGGAGTAACTTCAGCTTAGCTTTTCCCCCCAGTTGAGTATGCACATCCAGAACCAGTGCTTCCACCACAGCCAGCAGCATCCACACACGAGATGTGGATGAACATGCTCATGCCCTTCGTGTTCTGCGCCACTGGACACAGAACCAGCTGACAGATGTTATCATTGTTGTGGCATATGCTCAAATCATACTGCTCTGACTTATGCAGGAGTTTTGGCATCTTCCCATAATGGTACTAAGCAGATTCTCCCAGTGTATTCCAACCACCCAGCCTGCCTTACCTGAAAGGAAGCCACTGAATAAAACAGATTGAGGAGAGCCCTCTAAGTTGCATTTATCTACAGCAGGAGGGTCCCATTCTGTAAAAAGGACCACATTGGCTAGAAAATGCACACTCCAATGATCCAGTGCATGAACTGCCACCTGTACTATGCACAAAAAACATGTTTTCAGCACAATGAAGCTGGATGTGGCTTAAGTAAATACGAGCTGTAGGAAGAAGCCTGAGCATTCTGTAGCAAGTACTAGTTAAGGAGAGCTTTAGGAATCATTTTTGTCATGGTACTATCTTTACTAAATGAGGAATACAGCTGCAGAGACCCTAAGAAGACTCAGAATTAAGAATTAAAGAAAACTGTTCTTAATAGTTAATAGAAAAGTCACTGAGAAGAGAAGCTGGCATTTTCAGAAAATCACTCCAATTTCCTAACCAAATTCATTGTAGCTGTTTAAAACACTTACCTGGATAACCAAGTGTGCAGTAATGGCAACAAGCAGTAAACAGAGTACTCTCCTGACTCTCCTTAGTTAAGTCCTAAATTAAGCTCAGAACAGTGCCTGTAATTAAGAGGCCAACAGTCAAGAGTCAGTAGCACAACGCTGAACCAGTTTCCAGTATGTAAAAGCTACAGAAGCATTCAAGAACCTAATAAATAGATCAACTCATCTCTGTAGTCTGTATCCAGGTATGATTCATCCATAAAATGAAAATTTTAATGTTTACACAAAGTTATTATAAATGCTTATATATGTTATTATAAATATTTAATGTCCAGTTAGATTGGCAATATTAAGATCACTTTATTTTAAGCCTTATGGATTTTGAAAACACATACAAATAAAATACTTGTTACAAAATTCCATTTGCTAAAGTTTCTTCAGGAATATACATCAAGCATGATCCCAGCACACAGATAAATGACTTTTACAGAAAGCATTACAGAGAACAATAAACGTTAGTGAAACAGCCAGTCTTTCCAGATATTTTACAATGAAAAATTCTCTTTTTCTTTGCCACATCTATTATTTGACTAAGTTTTTAATTAATTTATTTAAAATAGCCATGTCTGAATTTAAAATGTGTAACCAAACCAACTGTGGAAGTCAACAGGCACTCAGAAGCCCCAAAGGGGAGAGTAAGCACTATTTTTCAAGTTCACTAGTTCAGGGGTAAAAATCCCTGAGAGACAGAAAAAATGCTGAACCCATTTTCTTCAGTGGAAAGATGCTTGTCAAGGGACATTGTCAACAGACAGCTGTGAAGAAAAACTTTAAGGCTGAAGAGCAATAGTAAGACAGAGCAAGGAAAGCAATCTGTAGTGCTAGGTAATGAGGAATGCTTGGTAGAGCAGCATCATGTGACTTCACCAAGGCTGCCTGCTTGCAAGAAATGCACTCAGCAGAAATACATGCAGAGATACAAAGCACAAGATGTGTACGGCTTGTCATTAACATGGAAAACAGTGTGTGCCAAAACTATAATCCCACTTAGTTATAAACAGTATGCAACTGACCTCAAGAGTTAAAATACAAACAAGAATAAACAAGATATTGTGCTCCAATTTCAACATCACCATCAGGACATTTATTACATGAAGTCAGTAGATTAAGAAACACAGATCCATATATATTTTCTGCTCCTTGATGCCAGTACAGAACTGCTCAGCAATAGGTGTTTAACAGACCAGGTCACTAAATTCTCTGGGACCGAGAAACTGATCTCAAAAGCAGTATGCCTCTAACCTTCCACCTCAAGTCTCTGAGTTGCTGCTGGACATCAGAACAGCTTTACTGTTTCTACTTTATGAGTCATAGCCCTGCAGTGTGCTGTTCCTTGCTACATGCTGTGACACGGGTCCCTGACTACATCCCTTAAGCCTATTGTGCGTACAGAAGCTGCACCACTGAACGATGATGCCGTGCTGATTTTCAGTGTTATTTAACATGGAGGCAGGTCAAGCTAGCTAGATCAAGCACAAGTTCACTCACACTGTTCACTAAGGCTGATGTGAGCCTTCAGAGCAGTGGAAGAAAGCCACAGTCTCTCAGGTTATTGAAACATCCAGAGCATTAAGAAGCCCATTACATCTGAAGGACGTCAAGCACCACAATAAGCAACACTAGGAGGAAAGTGTGGCATAAATGGTGAAAGCAAGTCCAAGCAGACTTCAATCGAAAGATTTAATCCTAAAGGTTAATATAGGTTTCACAACCAGTACACTTAGCCTATGATCAGCCACAGGTTTAAAACTATTAACAAATAAACAGGAGTTTCAAGAGCAACCTTTAGGTTCTGACCTAAAGATCTATAAATACCACTGGGGGGATGATCTAGTTTGAAATCAGATTATCTTTAAACTAACTAGAAAGCAATCATGCTTACGAGAGGCCCTTATGCCAGTCACACTTGCTCCAGAACAGGGCAGCAACTCTAAAGAACAGATGTTGACAGCATGTGCCCTGTGCTATTTTAACACTGAGTTTCCTTATATTATTTATATCACTTCCTTAAGAGGACAGTAGTTAAGCCAAGTTACCCCAGCCCCACTTCAGCCCAACCGTGCAGCCAGTTTTGTGCTCGGGTTACCAGAATGGGAGGAGCAAGCTCTCAGACATTTGCTGATGTGTTACTTTATCAAAAGGCCTCAGGAAAACAGGAACCAGAGAGGAAGATCACCTTTTCCAGCAAGGCATTCTCCACTGTGCTTACCCTGAGGAGGAGACACATAAAACTGTCACAGTTTGATTTGTGCTAGCTTTCCCTCTGCAAAATCATTCTATCAGGGCATTTGTTCCACACAGGGATGTGCGGTTTTATGGAAGGACTGCTGTTCCAGTTCTCTAAAAGGACTCTCCAGACTTCAGGCTTCTGCCCTAGATTTAGGTCACTAGTAATTGGACATGTGCAGAAAATGCACAGGCTCAGTTCAGTGTTGCCTAATTAATTTCTTAGTCTGTCGATTTGGCAGTCGCCCTACAAAACAGAACAGTTGGATACTTAAAATTGTATTAAAGAATACCTTATGACACTAGCAAGCCTCCCAAAAATAAGCCCAACTCTTTTGGTAGTAATGAAATAAATATTTTAAATTGCCTGGAGTACAAAAGTTAAATCAGTTTTCTCAGGTGAAACTATCAGCTTGGTTCATTTAAAAGAAGAAAGATCAAGCATAGCACAGAATGTAGAAACCCAAAAACTTCACCTAAGGAGACTTCCTTAAGACAAACGGAACTGACAGGTGCCAAAGTCTTGCAACCTATATGGAGCAGAATCAAATGCACCAACTTTCTGTCTGGGACTTTATATTCCCAATCAACTGATGAGCATACCGACCACAAACTGATGTCACAGCCTGAAAGAGAGAGTTCTGCATATTATTTTGATCAGTATGAGGTGCCTTTCAGTATGTAACTGTTCTTGGAGTATCATATTCATGATGAAGAAAAACCTCATCCACTGAAATTAGAATTAAAATTCTTTCTGTTTCTAGGGTTCTGTCACAATTTTATAGTCAACTTACTTGCTTTTTTTTTAATCCTTCTTGAAGGACACAGAACAGCCCCACCATGCTGAGTCTTGGCCATGCTGCCAAGCTTTCTGTTGGAGCTCACTTGACTACCATCTATTCACTGCACCACAGGTCCCATGTGCTTTAGGTAGTTTTGGCTTAGGTCTAACAGCAAATGAGAAGAAACAGATGCCTCTCTGCAGGAACTTTTCTCACTGGTGATCTGGGGGTTGAGCTAGCAGGGCTATCTGAACCTTACAAAGTGGTTGCTTTACAAAACAGCCTTATAAAACTCTATTTACATATTAACTGAAGTAAAATATTTACTTCAGATCAGGAAGTATTGTAATTTTTGATCAAGAAACAAGCTCAGTGCCTGAGCAGTTTTATGGCATTTTAAAGGTGACTTAACATGCCTACCATGATTTAAAATAAAAACACATTCCAGTTCCTTTCCCTAAGAAGTGAATTTTGCCAATAAAAAGAACCTGAAGACTGAAATAAACTCCAAGTAACAGTACTGAAAGGGAACAGATCTTCTCTCCAAAACCCTTGTATACAGGGGCACTCAGATGGCTGTTAAAGTAAAAACAACATACAACAATACTTGCAAAAAAGCTTAATATAATCTTTTGAGTCTATAAACTCCAAACAATAAATAGAAAAAGTGTACATGGCATACCAGAGCAGCTAAATATTAAAACAAGTACAAATTGGTAATGCTTACCTATATTGTCAGCAGTAAGTTTGTTTCACTACTGTGATATAATACAAGCTTAATATACAAGATGTTTTTACAAAGGAAAACCACAGAACAAATTTAACACAGAAGGTGAGGGAGAAGGGGAGACAATAAATAACAAGGCACAAAAATCTCTCTTGCTGCAACCCTGTAAGGCACCATTTGTGCAAACATGAAACTATCAAAACCTGTAGTGGAGACACTAATGTATTTAAGTAAGTGGATAACATACTTTAAATGTGACACTACGCTTATATCTTTGAAAATAAAAATGCTTATGTTTCAAAAATCAAATTAGTGAAATGGGTGAATTAATAGCAAAATACAAGAGTCACAGCTGGTTTCTCCCAGACATCTTGACCTACACTGGCCTTGCTAAGAGTCCTGGATCCAATATGGTGCAGAGGGAAATGCCGCCAAATTATGTCAAATTGTGCACACCAGTAATTGTGACAAAACACACTTCAGGGATGAGGATGAGAATGAAATTATTTTCATTTGAAACCAAAAATTATTTAAATCAAGATGTAAAAGGTCAGTAGCATTAATCTAATATAATTAGGGATCTTAATACCCAAACTTTATAATTCATACCTCTATTTAACAACTGGACACCAACACTTTTCTTCTTAATTCTATTACCTGCTCAGAAAATCTATCATGAGACAAATTTCAGAAAACCTTCTCTCTTACCAGAAGATTACAGATACATAGTTAAGCACACAAACTGTAAATTTCCTCCTTTTTTCTCATGTTCCATGATCTCTACTGCATTCTGCTAGAAGTAGTTTTTGTCCTGTCTCCAAATACATAAAAATCGTCAGATACTAAAATTACTTTAAATATGCACAGGTTGGACAAGTTTTTACAAGATGAGAAGGGTTTTCACAAAAAACTAAAGTTTTCTTCTAATAAAACATTTAGGAAGCACTCATTTCTCATTAGCCTCAGACATGTGACTTTTTTTTTAACTTGGAAACAACTTTTTCCAAAAGTTTTGCTTGCTTTCTTGCACCTTGAGCAACTGCACAGCATACAGTAAACAATCTGAATGAACCTGATTATTCATTATTGGCTAGTTTTGTTTTTTTATGTGGTATATCTTATTTTACACCTAAATACCTTGCCACAGATCAAAACACTTAATGTCAGACAACCTGCAGCTTTAATGATGCTCAATCTACTGAGCTGCCAGAGAGGAAAATCAGATCAATCTATTACATTTCAAACAATGGAGCAAACGGAAGAAAAAACAGTCTCAAGTGATAAGTTAACATTCATATAGCTATTTGCTGAAAGGCTGCGCCAGCTTAGCCATGCTTCATTCTTTATATTCAGTCCTGTTTTAAGGATATAAAAACTTGAGCAAATACAATGTAAACAGAGCCAGGTAGACTGCAGTAGTAAAGGACAAAATCATTGATCTGACAATTTTAAGGCCAACTATTTATGATTTGAAATATGTCATACTTTTCCACGGCACTTAATATGCTGAAAGTTAGTACTGGGTGACACTAAGCAAGGGAATACGTATTCATATGAGATATATACACATAGCCTCAGTTCCTAAAATAGAAAGTTCAAGTTTACTTGTCCAAATAAAATCAATTTGTGAAAGACCATTTGTGGTTTCCTATACTGAATAAAGTAATATTACTATTTAAATCAATTTAGTGCAAACTGACCTAAGTCCAAAGACATAACATTCTGATTTTCAGTCACTACTTACCAAATGCCCCTATTTCTTTCAAAAAGACAACGACTTTTTTTCCCCCCTCTGAAAAGAACAGCAAACACTTGACAACTAGCATGCTGTTCTAGTCTACATTAACAAAACTCGCTGATGTACAAATCGTGCTTTGGTCATGCACCACAGACCCATCTCTCAATTTAATCAGTCTAGAACACAGTGCCAGATGTCAGTTAGCAGGTCATCCTGGCCACTCCGTACTCCAAGCTGACAACGGCAGGCTCAGCTTTGGAGAACTCGGACACAAGTTCGCTGTAGCGATTGTCTGCTGTGTTGCTGCCCTCTATGGTTCGCACGGCGTCGTTCACTGGCATCGGCGGCTGCTCTTTCTGGAAGCACGGAGGGGATTTCAGTGCCACGGGGGCAGGATGAGCCGTCTGCTCCCGTTCCTTCACAAGGACCACATCTGGCCGCCCGTTTCTCTGCTTTATTTTCTGAAATACAATGAACAGCTACTAACAGCGGGCATGACTCTTTACTGATGACACTGTGCTTTTAAACGAAACGTATCCCCTTCTTTTGCTGGCCAACTGCAGTGTCTGCAGGACACTGTTACATACCCTAACTTCTTCCCCACAGTTAACAGCTGATGCTATAAGCACTCTTGGTTTAAAATTTGCAGAAGGGCAGAAGACAAACAATGCCTATTAATATCCCTAGAGAAGGAGAGGTTATTCCAAGCTTGCCCCTTGTGTGGTTGCCATCAAGATGGACATACTTTCTGGAGTAGAAGCAGAGGAAGACAGACCTTGGTACTGCAGCAAGCAAAGATCCTACAATCTCTTAAAAACCATGAGTCTCTTAGTGACAAAGCAACTTGATATCTAAAGCCCTTCTATCTTTCCTAAAAACGTTATGAAAGACTTTTCCTTTAGATCTAAAAAATGCCAATACAGTTTGTTCAAATGCATGAATACTCTAAAAAATGCCAACTAAAAACACAGGAAAGGAGATGTATCCTGCCAGCATGAGCAAGAGAATAGGAAAGATTAGGATTAAGGGATTTTTCAGTTACGTGGTTTGGTTTGTTTGCCTGTTTCATTTTTAATTCAAACTCGCTCACCTAGTAACTGGGAGGTTGCACTAGTTAACTGAACAGATTTGTTTGTTGATCTGTTCATATTTTATTACAACTGAGACTAAATCCAGAATACTGGTGTCTCTTGGCATCAACTTTTTATAGATAGAAACAGCAGTAGCAAAGTCAACATCAGGATTTCAGACAACTACATATCATGATTTCTCAAGTGACAAATGTAGGCTCAGGTGAAGTTAACATCTTGGAATGAGGTTCTAGAAAATTCAAAGCTGAGACTTTCCCTCTTGCTTATTCTTTAGATAGCTTTTTGAGTTCTCTTCACCTTACTGCTTCAATTGTATAAAATTTTTTAAATATAAAATTAAGATTTGAAACAGTATCAGATTAAGTGACCTGCATTCATTACTTTACAGTAGGATCAATCTAATAAAATCCTTCCTCCTAGAAAAGCTGTCCTTCCCCTCCTCTCCCCACCAACATCATATACAGGAGTTGTGCTACCATTTCTGTCCACACACAAGTATTAAAACTGATAATCAGAAGACTTTTTCATTCCTTGAAAGGCATTATTCTGAAGTTTCAGCATCTTAACTGAGTGTAACAAGTATCAATCAGCCTTTCCTGGCTGGTTACTGCAACACCTACAAGTCAATTATAGACATCTGATCTCTGGATTAAGCCCTGTCTTCATAAAAACATTACAATGTACATGACCCATAATTATGAAGGCTTACAACAGCATGCACCTGCATATGAAGTTAAAAGAAGGACAATACTTACTGCTTCCATTTTAGTAGCTATAATAGAAATAAAACATTTTCAGTTTCCTTACTTCAGCAACACAGCTGTAGCTACATGGATACCTTGTTATTCCAAGATAGTTTAATGCAAGCTAAGTTTCTGTGAAACTTGCCTTCGGTAAGGCTTTGATAGCAGTACTTTTACATAAGAGAGTTCATTAATAAAGCAGAATAAATAGTGCCTTAGAGCTCTCATCATAGAAGCAAGTAGTGAAAGTCCAAGTCACCATTCCACAGAGTAAGTGCTAGGTCATACAGCAGTGGCATTCAGGTGAAAACCAGCAGCACTGTAACAACTATAATCTGAAGAACAGGTCACAAGGGCACACACTTATTTTGTAATACTTACAGCTTCCAGTTCTTTAATGTCTTCCTCCAGTTGTTTATTTTGCTCACTTGTGTTCATTATAAGGTTGAACACAGACTGCCTGGGATGCATACTTCGATCAAACTGATGATACATATTTCTCCAAAACCTGCACAAAACAGACATTTTTAAGTATACAAGACAAGACAGAGCTGAAGAAAAGATAATGTATCTTATTTAAACTTACTTAAAATTGAATGATACTGTATTAGGCTCCAAAAGTGTTAGTTCTGGAGAAAAGTCTGGATTATACAGAGGATTCTGATATTTCTTCTGTTCAGTCAAAAGGAATGGCCACAAGGAATAGGTCTTCTCTTTCAGTCTTAAAGCAAAAAGAGTTAGAGGTCAACACACTGACTGCAAGCAAACAAGTAGAAGATAACTGCTTATGGTGTGCAGGTTTTGCCTACTTGAAACAAACACTTTGAAAATAAAATGCAAGAGGAACTGATAAAAACTTCACAGAAGTTTTCCAGCTAAATGCATTGAAGATATCTTACTAACACTTCTAAATGAGTAGCCTTGAACAGGCAAGAATTTTAAGGTTACCTAAAAAGAGATTGGGAGAGGAAATTACATGATACTTCCTAACTTAAGCTTACCTGCTTTCAGAGGGGAAAAACACCCAAAAAACACCAAATGAACAGGAAAACTTTCCCTATGAAAAAGAAGATGTGATTTTCTACCAGAATTAGAAAGGCTGTGTTCAGCATGCAAAATCACTAGAAGCACTACTGTTCCCTGATGTAGTTCAACATAGGTTTCAGTACTACCAATCCTTCCTCTACTCAGAGCCTAAAATTAAGAAGATTCTCGGAAGTTCTTAGTCTGCTGGAATAAACAAAAGACATATTACAATGTGCCTGCTTACTTTAGCTCTTCTCGTTCTTTTTGACAGTTTCCAAGGAAGTTACCAAACTGGCATGAATGGACATGTTCATGGATTTGAAGGAGGAAAGCTTCATTGTACTCAAAGGCTTGCGGAAACTGCTCAGTCAGATTCCACACACTTTCTAAAAACTGGGTGAACACTGGCGAGATCTCTTTCGGATCACCATCCAACTGACAACATCTGAAAAAGATTCCACAAACTGAAAAAGATTCCACAGACTGAAAAAGATTCCACAGACTGAAAAAGATTCCACAGACTGAAAAAGATTCCACAGACTGAAACTGGTTTAAGTTAGAAATCCAGAAAGTCTTAGCTGCAATTGTTTTTAAATGACAGCACCTCGACTTGATGCTAGCTTTGATTTGGAAATTGAGCACCTAACTTCAAAAACTGGGGCAATTTTTGAATAGAAATAAGTCTATATTTGACCTGTTTTTCTGACTTATAAGTAATCACACATCTATATTAAGTACCAAATAGCAACATAAGACAGTTAAGTTCCTTTGTGTCTAATGCTGTCACAGTCAACATATGGAGTATAGCAGCTAAAAGCAAATTAATTAGCAGTAAATAGCAGCAAGGCTATTGTCATAGCTGATGACAGGCAGATCAAGGGAAAAACAGAACTCTTAACATATAGGAGTTCTAAAGGTAGGTGTGACTTCACCATCAAAGCAAACATAAATGCAAACTTATCTTTAAAGATACCAAAACTATGTGTTTCATATTGCCTCAATAGCTGGGATGCAGGTTTAGATTGGTTTTGCAGTATCTATCTATACATGGGTGCAGACCTTGCTGCAGTCATCAACTTCTGCAAGCAAGGCACCAGTAGCACTAAAAATTTACGTCTGCAATATAAATCAATGATCCAATAGGTATAAACTGCAATACACTGTAGACAGCAGGAGAAGTGCCTTGCGCACTGAAAACAGCTTACTCATTGCTGAACTGGTGCAGTGTGGCTAGAAATGCAACATCTACAAGCTGTCTTTTGTTTAAGAATACTTAACTCAGTTTGCTGTATACACTTTACTATATCAGAGGAGTGAACTACCTGTCAGAGAACTTGTGCCCAAAGGAGATCCAGTCTTTCTCTATCAAGACCTAGAGGGTAAAAAAACCAAAATCTCATGTAAAATATTACTCAATCTTACACCTACAGTATTAACCCCACAGGTTATTGATATATTACACTTTAAATCTGAATTGAATAAGTTACAGTAGAAACAACTATTTATTCCTTTGTAGCTTCTTTATTTTCTTGGAAGCTTTTCACAAGATTCTCAAAGTACATTTGTAAAAAACTAGTAAAACAAGTTAAGCAACTTGCTAATCAGGTAACTGATAATTTAAAGAAAAATGTTGCATGACTTCACTATTAGGTTATTAACTTTCTATGGCAAAGAATAAGAAAAATGTTAGTACTGCATGCCTGCTATCATAATTTACATAAATGCACATAATATATTCTTTCTAACATTTGTAACAGTAAGTTTGCTCACATCAACACTATCTTCTTTTATCACTTTGGTCACACTATCAAGCACCAAAATTAAGACAGGACCTTCACAAAAATTCAACTGAAAGCAAGGATTAAATCAAAACCCAAAAAGATTAAATTACTTCCCTAAAGATTCTCACTATTCACAACAAATTAATCCTCTTCTAATTCTTCCTTAACTTCACTTTCAGTGCTTGTAATATTTGTGGCAGTTGGTTCTAAACAATAGATTGAACTAGTTTAATCCTTGAGGAGTTTCCATAACACCTTGCCCTGTCATTGCAGAACACTGTTGAATTTCCTATTCTAAAATTTGGAATAATCGTACTGAAATTCTTCTCTCTATATAACAAGATGAAGAAATTTAGATTGCTTAGGCATCTTTAAGTCTCTATCACAGGGGGAATTGACATTTTCAGATTTTTAATATGTTGTTTTGGAGACAGACAGAAATGTTGTTTTACAGCAGCACAGAGCTGCTGTAATTTATTATGTGTGCTACCTCACATAAGCACTTTGGAATCCTTCTATGTCATCGATTAGGGACTTGCTGGGATGCAAAAAGCAACCATTGCAACATTTCTGCATGGTGACTAAAGCAATTTGCTATTTGTATTTCAATTTTTTAGATTATAAATATGTTTTTCAAGGATCAAGTTATTTTTGTATGAAATATTTATCAATATACTGCAAATCTCATTTTACACTTTCAACTAAAAAAAAAAAATCAGTGAAAGTTTGCTCCCTTTCATCTTACACCCTTTCTTTTCCAAGGAACAACTCAACACTGCAATGATCTGCTTACCATGAATCCTTTGATTGTTCTGTAATAGGAATCTAGCAAGAGAGCTCCAAGGGAACAAACTTGGGAAGTCCTATCCCAGCCATCTGAACAGTGCACCAATACACTTGCACTCTCAACTGCTATTGCCTGAAAAACACAGTTGTTAATCAATGTTCTTTTCTAGACAGAAGTCAAAAAAACTAGTAAATAAATAAAAAACCTGTATTTATTTCCAACTCACACCATAGGCCATCTTATTTAACAAAGCTAGAAAAATGTTTACTATGAGGAAAAGATTTAATAGTATCAGAAAGTAGGAACTTGTCTCCATAGAAGTATAGAAAACTCCTTGAAGAGAGACTCCACTACCACCTTTGCATGAACTAACCTCTGCAGGGCTTCCCAGTTCTCTCTCTCCCCCTTATTAAACCAAATTTACAAGGAAACTTAACAATAATTAGACTACACATTACTGAGTACAGATTAAAAAAACCACAAACGACATCAACTCATCATTAAAGATACCACTCGTTCATCATTATGCTACATAAAAGTAAAGGCCTAGGAAATGCTCATTAGCTTCAGCTCCTGTTGGCTCAGACATTTTTGAAGCTCTTTTTTAGGACAATCACCCACTTTTAAATGAGATAACTCATTGCTATTTCACCTAGCAAAAACAAAGATCCAGGTTTTTTCTTTACCCACTACCATCAGACCAAGCCCTTGGCTTCCTAAGTGCTTGGCAAAGGCAATTGTTCCTCTGAATTATTCACAGAATCCTACTTCCTTGCCAAATGAAGTCAGAACAGCCACCTTGGCTGCTCTACAATTACTGCCCCAGTTCTATTTTTCAGAGTACACTAAATAATAGTTTGTTCCATGCACCAGCAAACTGGTTACACTTTTCAAAAATACCTAGAGAACCAGGAAGCATAAGAATTCATTTGTCTCCCAATGAGATGAGCAAACAGCATTCAAAAAATCCCAGAACATCAGCTGGAATGTTTAACATCTCCAATCATAAAAAAACACATAATACTTTAACCATATTAGATGTACTGCTATATATACTAAACACCTATCTCCAAAAAGGTCAACTGCAAAATTTTACACATTACATAATATTATGCTTAATTTTTCTGGTAGGAAGTCAACTTCCCACCAAAGAAAGAAGCAGCAAGCATGTTACCTTGGCTAGGAAGACAGCAGCATCCAACACAGCTTTGATGTGACGCAGCCATCCAGAATTCTCCAGACCGGATAAAAAGTCATTGACAGACAAACCCCTTGTGCCACTGACTGAAAGAAACCAAGAGTTAAAAAGCCTTAAGTGGTTGGAGCTACCTACATGCTGCAATGTAGAAAGAAGGTTGTATATAATCCCCTATGTTCAAAGTTGAATGGCGGTTTCTTGAAATATTTCTAATCAAGTGGTTGAGGGAGGTGTACTACAAAATGTTCTCCTGTCACAATTCAACTCTGTAGAACTATATAAACCATCTTTGTGGGTTTTTGACAAAATAACATTCCAAGTAAATACACTGGTTACCCCCACAGGAGGCTTTACTCTTGTCACCATGGAAGGCAATGCAAATTCCAAAGGCTCATTGGAAATAATTAGTACTAGGAGTAGGGAAGCAGCTGCATCCAGACAATATACACAGTTCAGAGGAGTCACACTGCCAGAGTTTCATCCCCTCCACCCTGCAAAGGAGAATAAAGGAAGTGCAGTACAAGAACACAGTGCAGATGAATGATGGAATGAAATCCACTGAAATTTTGTCTACCTTCACACTTGATACACTACGTTTCTGACTGATCTCTACCATTCTTCCCTAATATACTTGGATCCTGTAACAATAATGTCAATTCAGGGAGCAAGGAAGAACTCAAATTAAAGGAAAGATGCTTTGCAGTGTAGCAGCAAGAGATGCAGAGCTAGACTGAAAGATTCTCCCACAGAACCAATTCACATGTAAGACAGATAACCTGATTCTTGTACAGTTTTGAATAGTAACTCACACAGTTACATTACTATTCAAGCATGACAAACTTCTGGCAATTAAAAAAAAAATCTGCTGTCTATCACAGCTTCCGCTATGAGTAGTTTTAAGAGAAGACACTCAAGGCTGCTAGCTACAAAAATACCTCCCTCTGCCACAGTGCAAGCCTACCTTCCACTAAGCTTAACAGCTAGACTTAAGGATCTTAGAAGTCTTTATCAACCTAAATGATTTTATGATTCTAAAGCGCTGATCCCCAGATGAAAATAAAAAGGTTCTGTATATGAAAGTCAGCAGTAGGGATACAACAGCTGCAAAACCATCTTTTATCTCTGGCCAGGGAAGGAAGTGAGTCAGCAGCAAAAGCAGAGAACAAAATTTACCAAATCATTCTGTGATGCAGCTTATATTCAATCAAGTCCCCTGATGTAATGAGGACTATAAACTCTAATCACTGCCTCCAAGAGCTTTCCTGTATCTGCACTAGATGTTTCTCAGCTTTCAGTCAAACAACTTTTGGTACACTCCCCACTGCTCAGGAAGATTCATAGTGCCAGGTGCTGCTGAATACTAGAAGAATGACAGGCTTCCAAATAAGTATTGCAGCACCTTTTCTACAACCCACAGATCTTCATCATCTACAAAATTACCTAGCAAACCACAGCATAATGAAGTAACAGAACAAGAAGAAACCCCAGGACAGAAGACCTACTTTTAAAGGTTAGTCTGTAAATATTAGTAAAAGAAGTAAAAGCAAGCTAGCTTTCTCCTGTCTTTGAAAGGCACCATTAGGCAAGAATTCTGCTTCCAAAAGACCTGGCACACGGAGGAAACAGATGAGAATGTGAGCAAGCTGAAAAGATGAAGTAATTCTCTCTGCCAGTGGTTCCATACACTTGATCAGTCACAACAGTACACAAACACATCCACCACTCTGTGGTAAAGGAAAGAAACTGAAAATAGCCAAGTATCAGGAAATTCAAACATCTGCAGAGAAGGGGCAGGACAGACAAAGCCATGTCTAGAGGTATTCTTCATGGCAGAACACCTACACATTCTGTAACTTATGACTTACAGCACAAGCTTTCCAGCTAGAAAATAAACAGGCTTCCAGCCCTCACTTTGTTTTCACCCAGATACTGCTGTCAAAATCTGCTTTTGATCAGAAATTTCAGCTTGGCAGAAATATTTCACAACTAGTTAATTCCCCTTTCTGGCTAGATTTCTATATTTTTATAAACTAAGGCAGAGATAGAAATACATATGTTGAGCCCCAAGAGTTACCTTCCATTTTTGTGAATTAACACAGGCATTTTTACACTAGTTGGTGATTAAATCAAATGCATTGGTACTGGTCCAAGTCTTATATGCTGAAAAATAAGTTATTTTCCAGTTCCTTACGGTCTTTCAGAAGGTGAAAGATGATTTATGGTACCATTTATAATACCACTAAGATAATTCAGCTACTTCACAATAAACAGGATTCAAGACAGTTCTGCCTATATGGATCCCACCATAAAAAACACAAGCCCTCCATGCACATGAGGCCCAAAACCTCAATGTTCCCTTGCTTGATTGTAATTATTCACACTACTGGCAAAGCCTCAGGCAGCAGTTCAGGAGGTGACTAGGCCTGCAGAGTGAAGCATAGCAGGTTGCAGGCAGGATTTTTTTAAACAAATAAAAAAACCTAGATAATCCCTCGCCCTGTACAGAAAACTCTATGTAACTCACAAAACCCCCCTCAGTTAACACACTTCCACCATCAAAATATATGCAACAGATTGCAATATCTGTTGAGCCTTTTCCCCAAACATTTTCTGCAGAAATGTTCCCTCTTGACATACCCAAAACCCTTTCGCTTATCAGAGTTCAATCCTTTTTATTATGTAACAGTGTAATTTAAATATATAAAAACTGAACTTTGTATTTAGTGTAACAGCTACAAATTTAGTCTATGTGAAGCTTCTCCCATGAGTGGTGTAGTCTGCTCATCGATAGACTCATCATGTTCATACTGAAGAAAACTATTTTAGAAAAGTTTTGAACCACTGCATGCAAGATATTTGATTAACCGCTGAATCCAAAATGAAAACTACACTGTAAATCCCCCTAGCATGCTCCATGTTGTAGTCCCATTACAAAAGGACATTGGGAAAGGTTTTGTCTCACATTCAGCTTGCCAGTAGAATTTTCAGATTCTGAACTAAATCAGGCAGACAGACACAGAGCCAAGCAGCAGGACACACACCAAACAATGAGTAACAGTTGTTTGTTACAGAAGCCCAAACAACTGAGGGCAGTCCCAGTTACAGTGGTGCTTGAACAAACAGCATCATTGGTATCACGCTCTGATTTGAGAACATTCAGTCCAGCACATTCAGGGAAGTGAGTACACAGAAGCTAAATGGCATTTTCCTCATTTTAAGCTGTGAACCATTTTAATGGCATTTTCTTCCTGATCATCCCACTGAGAGCACATTTCTAAAAGCAGCTGAAGACTAAATTATTACAGAAATCCTTAAATTTTAAGAGTCCTTTCTACCCCTGAAAATGCTCCTACTTCTAAAGTGGCATTCAGCAAAACTCTAGGAAATCATACAGGCTGAACAGTGGTAAAACAACTGCGTTCATTTACCAAAAAACTTAAGTGGAAAACAAACAATAGAGATTACTCATTATTTTGTTCAACAGTGTTTAAACAAACTAATTCTTCACACAAGGAAAAACTAAAATATATTCCATACCCTTAAATAAAGTTACAGACACATTTTTAGTAAGTATTGCTGGTGGGATGCCAATTCAAATGGAAGAAACATGAAGCCTGTGAAGCTTAACTGTGTGATGCACACACTTCTGCATCAGACATTATTACACAGGAGCAGGCCTCTTAAAAAATTAAAGCAACAATCAAGTTTTAGTAGCTAGTTTCCTAGAATTGAACATATTATTAAGAGAAAGGGGAATTATGACAAATTTAAAAGTTCCAGCTCAGGATCATGCTTCTCATCTTTCCTTTAGGAAAAACACATGCAGGAATAACCAGAAAGATCCATATTATCACAGCTCAGCAGGATTCCGTGCACAGTGCCTTAAGAATAGGTTAGCAGCACATCCAGGATCATTGAAAATAAAGATTACACCACTAATCTTTAAGATTTCTTGATCAATGTAACAGCATGTATTCATCAAAATAGCTTCCATACAAGTGTAAATCTTCTGTGTCTCTGGAAATACTTGCATAATTCCAGAAGCCAAGCACTTACACATGTATTGTGTGTCAGGTGTGGAAGCCTCACTTCTGCCACTGTATTCTAACCTCAGAATCCACAAAATGTCTTAAATTTTCTTTCAGCTGTCTACCTAAAAAAATATTAACATAATTATGAGCACAGTTCTGCCTCTCCATTTTCACCACCAGGAGGCAGGCAGTGGTATGGTGAAGTGGCTCACATTTCCCCCTGCCCCCTTCTCTACAAACACCTACAAGCACCAAGTCAAAGAGCTCAAATTTTGTACAGACCATATGTTCATTGTGAATTCTGTGGAACAAAGTGCCCCTTGGAGAACTGATATTCTGTAAATGAAAATGTATCTACAGGCACACACTTGGAAAACACAGGAGCCTTTCTCACTGACATACTAACAAAGCTCACTGAAGACATATGTGCCATTCAATTTTCTTCAACACAACTTCATTCAGTTGGGTTTACAGTTTGAAGGTCGAGGTTTAAGGTAATTCATTACCACAGAGCACATGAAACTTGTACTAAACACAGAGCTGGACTAAACCATAGAAATGTCAATGTAGTTTGTGTAACCTATTATTAAAGACTTCAGAAAAACACCCTGTTTTCAAATACACTATTTTAGTACAGTTAAAACCTACCTTCAAGGAGTTTTTGCAGGCTAGATCTCATTACATGAATATTTTCAATGCCAACAAACTGGAACCTAATGTTTGAGTAGTTGTCTTCATTCTCATAGCCCTTCCCAGCAGCTCTGTTAGCCATTGCATTAAGCTAAAAAGAGGAAAATAAAAATACTGAAATACATTATTGGAATAGAAATATCAAATTAAGAAACAAAAGTCAAGCAATTTCAATTGAACACATCGGGACAAAACCACAAGAGCACATAGTATAAACAGATTCTAATATAGTTTGTGGCAAATCAGCTTGAAAGCACAGAAGTCTAAGAAAAGGATAGTAAATACATATGAAAAAGAAGTAGTCTATATTTAGAGCTGACATATCTGAATAATGCATTTAGTAATTCCCATTCTCTTCTCCAGATTCCTAACTAATAAGCCTTTATTTGTGTCCAAACATTTCTGAGTAAAGACACTACAAAATTCTCACCTACAAAGGAAAGAGTAAGACACAGACATTTTCAGCTCCTGTGTTTAGACACTTGAGTGAAATTAATACTAATTGAAATGAAGAAGGGTCTAAAGAGTGAGAATTAGCCACATCTTGCAACACAGGTAATAACATGATTTAACTTAATAAAATAACAGAAGTCAGTTTAATTATACAGTGATGAAGTGTGATGGTGAGGCACTGGAAAACACTGCCCAGAGAAGTTGTAGATCCTGGAAGTGTTTGAAACCAGACTGGACAGAGCTCTGAACAACCTTGTCAGAGGCTGGAGATGTTTAAGACTTCTTCTAACTCAAGCCATTCTATGATGACCTCAAAATGCCAAAATAGAATTTCCTCCACTTCCTCATTTCTGAGACAGTTTGTACAGATCATTTACGCAGAACATAGTACTCTCCCATTCCAAAAGAAACCACATCACAGCTCACCATTTCATGAATTTAATTTCAAGCAGTTAAAATTATCTGGATCCCACTCAACTGTTCACTTATTAACTATTATTTAAGTATATTTTTAAATGCCCCTCTCAAAGTGTAGCAGCATATTCAGAGAACTCTAGCTGAGTACTAGGACAGGTTCAACTTCTTTAAGAAAGCAAGTAATTAAAACAGAAAGGCCTAACCTTATCTTTACAACATTTTTGCTCATGATGGACTCCTACTTGGTTCCAAATTTTTCAGAATTACATTGTACCCCTGCACTCCAATATTCAGGAGGAGAGGCTTGTCTGCAGCACCAGAAGTACCTACCTTGGGCCTGGTGTCCATGACATACATGTAGCGATTTGAAGGATTTGCTTTACTGATGGCTTGCAACATGTGCTCATCTTCCAGGCACCTGGCACTGAAACCTGAGAGAGGTTGACTGCATCTGCAAATTGCAGCCTGCCAGAAACAACGAAGAACAAATCAGCATCACTTTAATAGCTGTACTTGAAGTGCTTAGCAAAATCTCAAAAGACACTGAAAGAAATAGACTCAACAGAAAGAAACTGAAAGAACTTTCACTGAACTGAAAGAAATTTCACTCAACAGACAGCACCAGCAAACTGAATAAAGTTCAGGTGTTCCAACTTTTTAAGCACATTCCTTGGAAACCATGAAATACAGTACCTACAACTTAAATCTAAAGATTTATCAAAACAGTTTTTCAGGTATCTTCATGGGCAAGGTATCAGTTTACGTAATTGACATAAAAACTCACAAAAGTACAGGCTGGAAAAATTATATTTTAGGAAAGCAAGCTACTCCCATAATATGGAATGAACTATGTGCGGTTTTACTAATGCAGGCAGGATTTTATTATTGCAAGTGCAAGTTGTTATCATCTAATGTAATGATTGTAATGTAATTTTCAATGATATGTTGTATTTCAGAAGGTATCAGGTGTATCTTCCAACACTCAAATGATAATGTAATTATGTTCAAATCCATCTAGTAACTTCACATTCATCAGACAAATTCTTTAACTCATCAAGGTGACAGTATTCCTCTCCTTCCACAGCTGAGACAGCTATGTGCTTCTTTACACCACCCATTGCAAAATCTTATTTCCTACCCTGCAGAGTTTTTTTTACCTTGCAAATAACTCCTTGAAGAACCAATGTTTATTTTGTTGGTTTATCTGTTTGGGGTTTTTTTCCTACCATTTTGACCTAACATATTTTATTCCTGATGTATCAAGGAAGACAGATCCCTTGAGAGAAAGCTATCCTCAGTTACCTTAATGCTAGTTTCTGAAAACTTTAGTAGAGTCAACCAATTACTTAAGGATCTATTTTAAACTGGCTAGGCTTACTCTACATCCTGTTAGGCACCACTCCTGTCAGCTGTATTCAGGGTTATCCTGAGTCACACCCTTGCCATACGAGTCCCTGTACTTGAACCTCCTCACCAACCCTTGAACTACTGCCAAGTGTTGAGAAATACTTTTCAGCACATTTACAGCAAAAAGTCACACAGTACCTCTTTATTTTTATGATAATAAGACAACACTGGGAATCTTCCTTTGCTTCTGAACTTGGAGCTACCAACAATTATGGGCTTGCTTGCAGTTCTGGGAACATAAAGCTCTCTAGGATAGGTTTCACAAATCTGAAAGACACAGATACACAGAAAGGATTTTATAGGCAAGACATAAAGCCTAACCTAGTTTTATTGTATTCAAATTGAAAGATGTAAGGTGAATTAAGACACAAAAGATAAACACTACCATGTTTCTTTATACAAATGTAAACAACTCAAAGGAGACAAGCCATGGATGAAAGTAGTACAAACTGGGATCCAAGTTACACAGCCAAGCATCACCATACTAGCATTCACTCTAAAGAACGCAACTCTGCAGTAGAAATGATAAGAATGTGTTTCAAATAAAATAATGAAATTATTACCCTCATTTTTAATACTTGCAGACTACAAAGCAGCATGAAATCTAATCTCAGAATCAGCCACACCACCACAACCAGCACTGCAAAATGCTGAAGTAGAATCCTGCTCAGTTAAGAGAGACATTGCAAAGCTGCAGAGCACCAGAATCATTGGGGCTGGGCTTCAAACAGGTAAGCATCTCTTGAAACAATCCCAAAGAACCTACACATCCATGGACACACACTCTCTCAATGAAGCCTTGGGAAAACTGCAATCGGGAAGTTGTGAGATTGCACACTGATTAAGGAGTTAACTCTCTCTACCTGAAAGTTTTTGCTTATATTGCAAGCCAAGTGTTTTAAGCTGTTTTCTATAGGCCTCACCAGAAACAGATGCAGAGCAAAATGTGTTTCCATTACAACACTTACCTTGTAATCACGATTTGCATCAGACAACTGCCAGTAATCATTTGGCACTCCCATTCTCTTATATTCTTCTGCTAGATCAATAAGCTGCCAACCTTTGACTTGCTCAGATTCATTTTGTTTTGGATTATAAGAAAAGGCATACAGTTCTTCGTATTTTGCTAAAAGGTAAAGAATATGTAATGGAGAGAAAGTCTCAGGCTTCAAGATTCACAGAAGCAAGACTAAATAACAGATACTTGACATGCCTGAAATATCTATTCTACAACAATCCTACAGTTAACTGATAATTACAGATACTTAGTCAGAAGTAGGTTATGAAAGTTTTCCTGAGTGTGCTTGACCTATTTCAAAACAGACGTTTCTAAAGCCATAAGGGACACAAAATGAAGACTGACAAACTTAAGGCAAAAGGCAGAATTATTAAAAGACTTCACAAGATCTGAAAGAATGAACTATTTTGGGAGGCAAGAACTAAAATTTACATCGACTGACCTTAAAAAAAAAGGAAGTTTTAAAGTTTTCCTTTAAAAAGAAAAGCTTTCAAAAACTTTGTTTTTCCTAGTAGACTATTTACTTACGAAGATAACATTTTGCACTGTTCTAAACACAAAGCAGAAAATGCAAAAGAATGTACTGACAGAAGTCTCTTGTAAAGCTGAATTGGTAATGGTATTCTAGCATCAAAATTTCAGCTTTATTTTTGAAACTGCATGAAATTAGTAACAATTGATTTGCTTAGTGGGTTTTTAATGTATGGAACTCATAAATAAGAGTGACTATACACATTTATATTCACAATTTCAGGAACACCACTAGAAATGTAAAAAAACATATAGGTATCTCTCATTCTGTTAAGGAATATCAGTGACATACAAAAGCCAGACAGCACAGCTTCTGAATATTCATGTAGATTAATATTTAATCAAAAAACCTATTTATATACCAAACCCATGTGAGACTTTACATAACACGTGTTTAAAAAACATAAATAGAAAACACATGGTTTACACACACACCCCTCAACTTGTTTTCCATGCACATACTGCAAAGCCTTTTACAGCTACAAGAATTACCTGTTCTTGAGAGCTGAAGCAAAGAATTATAAATGTCATGACAATCTCTCTCTCTGGGTACAACAAAGTGAACTATCCTGAAGTTCTTGCACTGGATGACAAGGGGGCAGCCAGAAGTAGTCAAAGGAAGTTTTTCCACTGCAGCAATGTGATGGTGTAGTATCTGTGACATACAAAAACTCAGAGTAAGCATGCTGAGGAAAAATAAGAATAGCATACTACTTAGATCAGCAGAAGCAACACGACACACCAAGCAATGCTGAATATGGATTTTGACTAATTTTGTCAGCTAGTCATAAAGAGAAATATATTTAGAAGCAGAAATCCAGGAATGCCATTGTGATCAGGATACTAAAATGTACAAAACTTTCGTTATTCTGTCATTTTGAAGTGTCCTTCTAAGTGCAAAACTGAGACGCAAAACTCCACTGTAGCTTTTTAGTTTTCTTTTAACTTTGTTAACTGACAGGCTTATATCCCATTAGGCAGTGTCCAGACAGGATACCTATATTTTTTAAGGATCTACAGAAATATACTTCAGAATTTTCAGACAAGATAAAGGAAGTAAGGGAAAATAATTCAATGTATTGAAGATTTCAAAATTGAAGTATTTAACAGCTACAGATGGAACAAAGATAAGAAAAACACCTCCTGTATTACCTACTGTATTAGATAAACATAACAGTTTCTCAGCTAAATGTTTATGACCACTTTAACAGCACTGTCACAGCAGTGGATATATAAAAGCCCTCCATAGATTTATTAGTGTGGCAAATCTACACAAGATTTAGGTAAATATATAGAAAGCAACAGTTGTTCAACTCTGGGAAGAAAGGCACAGTTACATTACCTCAACTGAACAAGATGTTCTTGTACAATTACCTCACTGAAGCAATCACATCCTCTTAAACGTTGATCAGAATTTGACAGGCACCTGAAAACAATGCTGCCAAATATGCATTTACAAAGAGACTATCTTGGAGACATTATGATAATTACACCTGGTACTTGCATTATCATCAGAAATGCAGTACTTGGAGTATGGGTTCAATTTCCCCAGAATGAAACCTTTTAATGTAGTGCAGAGGGAGACACAAGCAAGTAATGCTTCTGAATCATGCTGTCCCAAAAACCCATTTTGTATGAAAGGGTAACAGTTTGGTTTGTACTAAGTTGTATGTTGTATCCAAGAACAAATAATAGAAAAATTAATTTTCCTGAAAGCACCATGAGGCACTTGGATAACCACGATACAACATTAAGGGTAATTAAAGAAAATACACCTACAGGAAAAAGAAATTAACAGCCAGGGAGATGCTATGTCATCCTGGAGGATGGAAGACTTAAGGCACTAACTCAAGTCAGGTGTCTGCACTCCAGTGGGAGCCACAGCTTGATGTTCATATGTGTGCCACTAGGGCACTAAGCACAAAAAATTAATGGGAAGTATTGTACTAGCCAGCTTTGATTGCACAACACTGGCACTGGTCAACAAGAAGCTGCAGCCCCATCTGAAACCTTTTATTCCAGAGATGAATACTTATGAAGAAACAGCTGCTTACTGCTCCAAAAAAGTGCATGTTATCTTCAATATTCTCCAAACCTGAGGTCTTAGGATTTTTGCTCTATCATTTAACCTAGACAGAATCTAATTACAAAGTAAGTTAACTCTGAATTTTTAAACCTGATGCTTAACCTATGTATGAGTCTCCCACTCCTGCCTCAGAATTATGGTGCAAGTCAGTTATTTAAAGAAAACCACCGCACATGCATTCAGAAATATAAGTGAAAGCTACAGAAGAAATTACAGCAGCTTGAGGAAAAGTAAAAATTTTCAACATGACCTGATTTCAACTGCAGCAGTGTCACGCAAGAGCATAACCTGTGAATTATTAACTTATTATGATACCACGAAGGAGGAGAGTAGAAAGAATAGCTAAGAACATTTTAGTAAATAAATTCAAGCTTAGATAAGGAAGAAGAAATGTATCTGGAGAAACCATGCCTTTGAGCCACAAGCATTCATTATCCTTACCCACGTCTCTCTCTGGCTTGAATCTATGAATAACAGATGAGTTGCTGTAAGGTACAGAGTTCCTGTCAGTGACTTATTGCTCGTGCTGAACCTATCCAGTAATTTCACTTGCTCTACCTGTAACAGAAAAGGGGAGGGGGGAATAAAAGTTAAGTTTTAATTTCTGCAGAAATTTAAATTCTAATTTAGCAAAGGCAGTCAGTTGGTGCAATAATTTTGAAAATTGTAGGAAACATAACACAGCACACACAAGGCTATGCAGGCCATACTGGAGTGGTCACAAGCTTTGAGACCAACTAGTTCAAATATCCTGTTTCAATACAAAAGCATTGAGCTTTTTTTTTTGTTTCAGTTTTTTTTTTTTTTTTTTTTTTTTTTTAAGTAAGAATTATTAATTACTAAGCTTTTAGGCTACTTCCCCAAAACACAGCAAACACACACTAACAGTTTCCTGGTATCGAGATGCCAGCACTGAATTAATAGCTGATCTCAGCAACTTGCTTTATTAGCTGTCTGCACACTCAAAGCCATAAAGATTATGCTCTCCTAACTTCCATTTAAGCTATGTGCTGTCTTCTATAAATTCCCCAACTTGAAAACTCAGTATTATTATAACCTTGCCCCATAGTCAAAATACATACTTAATGAAATGTAAGCATTATACTAATAATTACAAAAAACTCCCAGAAATTCAAGGACTGTGCTGGCATTTGAAGCAGATAATTCATGCTTGAGCTTTGCAAGGGCCAACAACTCCTTCGGGTATTCCATCAACATTGTTATCTCAATCCTATGGAAAATATTCCAAAATAAAAACTATTTCTAGATAGCCTTTTTATCTGCTCCTCCTAACTGTGGGCTTCATGGAGTGCTCTATTTGAAACAAGCATTACACGATTCTTTGCATGCAAAGGAGTGTGGCAAATGGCTTATCTCCACGCATTCCTCTATTTCTTGGCAGCACTGTCTCATTAATGCCAAGTTACATCTCTCTGCTACCATTAAATGCATGGCAGAACTCCAAAAACTTCCACATTGGCAAGACCAGCACCCAGAGGAGGCGACAAGGAGAACCCACATCTACTATGCTGATGTTAAGCCATTTTTAATTCCTATGTACAGATGCATTTACCTACAAAAAGCACATACAAAAAAAAAAACAGGAAAAAAAATCAGGTATTTCTTATGATCTAGAAAGGCCTAATTTTGCTTTTGAAAGTTAAAAAAACCCATCTTAATGAATACAAAACATAATGAAGGAAATACAAATATATACTATAAGTCAGCACTATGATAATATTCCAGATTTCAGTTTAGAAAGCAAAAAAACTGGAAACTAGAAGCATCAGTACACCAAAATACATTATGCTGAAACCACCAAGTCCTCAGGTTTACAGTAGCATAAGTGAATACACCACAGCCAAAACACAGAATCCATACTGGGCAGATCTGCAGCAATAATTGCTCCAGTACCTGGCACTGCACCTCCCCAGCACTGGGAAGTGCACAAAAACTGCCCCAGCTTTGCTCCAGTAACACAACCCACAAAATCCTGGCATGTGAGGTTTCCTTCCCCTCCACATAATAAGGCAGCTTTCCTCAAAGCTGCATTCCCTACAATGGATGAGGACAAGCATTAGTGCTCCAACTTCCACTAACCTAGGTAAAACCTACAAGAATTCTGAAAGTCATAGATAACTTCTCTTAAAGACAACTGAGTAAGATTCAGCCTCCATAGATGACACATTCATTTATCTTGACTCAAACCAGATTAAATGGTACTCAGCTCATGATACACTTTTTTCTTTTGCTGTTTGATTTGATTTAGCAGTCAAACTAAGAAAAACTTTTCATCTCCAGGAGAAAAAATCCAGTGGTATTTTCACTAATACAGATTTGACTTCAAATATGCAAACAGGTTTGACTGAAGAATGGTCAGTCTTTTCTACCACATTTTGCTTTAAAATATCCGTAAGGATACTATCAAGATTCATTGAAAAACCTATTCTTTACTTCACCACCACATTTAATAAACTGAGTTTGATCATTTGTTGCTACTTAAGCATAAAACTCTCAGAAGTGATTTTTAAGTTGATCTCACGTCCTTATTCAACATAAAATCTGTTGGACAGTTTAATTTTACAAAAAGCTACACTCAATTTCAGGTAACTGTGTGGACGGTTCTAAAGAAATTTTAATTTCAACATTCCCAGCAAACTGAAGTTGGAAGAAGTACAAAACCTATTCCATCACCTTCTCCTGGGGATAACAGCTGCCCTGCACAGCAGTTAGTTTATGCAAGACTGCACTGTTATTTCAAGTTTATTTCACTATGACTTAACTAAACTCAAAAAACAGGAATGCTGTCAGATTAGAAAAAGCAGGGGTGTCTCAGAACAGCTGACATGAGATCCAGCTTGAACCTACACAGAGAGTGAATCTTCAAGTCCCAAAGTGCAAGCTGTACTTTACTTTTCTTGCTTCCTACACCTGTAATGCTCGCCTATATGCATTTTAATCTCTGGATATTCCATAAACCAACAGCTTACAAAAAGCTAAGTAAGCAACACAGCTGTAACAAAAGAAATATCACACTATTTCTTACCATGACACTGTTTTTTCAGAACATATAATTTTTTTGGTATGAATTATAAAAATAATCCTTTAAAGTAATAAATCATATAAACTGTGTTCAGGGCTCATTTCTCTCTTCAGTTATACTGTTACATGAAGTATTTTTTTCCCCACGAGGGCCCCAAAAACACAATGGAGAAATACAATCACCTGCAGATGCAAAGAAGTGATCAACCTACCCCCTTTTTAGTCTCAATTTCAGGTCTGAAACTCAAACAGATACTCTGATCATCAAGACTCATTGGCTTTAGTCTAGCTTTCCTTTTGCAATCAGCTACTGACTGCAACAATACAATATTAAATTTCCAAACACGGACTTTCACGTTTGTAAATAAACATCTGATAAAGAAACTTTATCTCCAACCTGTCAGTGTGATACACTAATAAAGTGCATCCAATTTCAGACTAAAAAAGTGTCACTAACGGTAGTTTCATCAAAGATCTTCTTTCTGTTCCACATATACACATGTATATGAAAAATAAAAGCAGCTATACACATTTATATTGAAGTTATGTAAGTTATTACGCAAAAAATTTAAAAGCTCTTTCCTTTATGTAATTACTGGCTGTGAATCTAGTACTGGGACACGAACTACGAACACTCCTTTTCTAAACATATCTATAAATCTACTTTGAAGTCAGACTACCACGTTCAGGAATTAATCACAATTCCCAGGACGCAACAAACGGGGAGTCTTTTCAGCAACCTTTGCAGTCAGGGATGGTGAGCAAGGTGAGAAAAGTACTGTTAGAAATTTAATTTTATAAAGCTGGGACTTCAAAATTCACTTCAAAATTAGTCACAACAAGAGACACCGTCCTTTTGCATCTTCATTATACAAAGAAGACTAACACACTAATAATAGGAAATAAAAGCCATAGAAGTCCAAAATATCAGCTACAGCTTTAACGTAACACATTACACAGGCACTGACGGCCTGCGTATTTAACAACACACACTGCAATAGCCAAAAAGGAGAAAACAAATCGGTGGTTTTCACAACAGATTTGCCTCCAGAAGTAGGAAAAGCTGCACGGAACCATATCCAGAGCACACAAAACAACCGCAATCCCCTCCCAGCTCGCTTCTGCTGTTCCCCACTCCGCCACAAAAACCACTACACCAGGATTTTTAGCGTCTTCCCCTTAGCACAGACACGAGGCCACACTGCAGCAGCACGCCCGGAGCCCTCCACCCCTTCCAGCGGCCCGGGCCGCTCCAGAGCCCCTCGCGGGGAGGCACAGCCACAAAACAGCAGCAGGGACGGACGGAGGGAAAACAACAACGCCCTCCCCCGCAGCGGCCGCGCCGTGCTGGGCGGGCCCTGCGGCCGCACAGTGACCCCAGCTCCCCGCCGCGCCTCTGCCGTGCCGCAGCACCAGCAGTACCTTGGTGGTGCGGATGTGCTCCATGGCGCTGCCCGCCCGGCCGCAGCCGCCTCCTTCCCGCCGCCGCCACAGAGCCGGGC